>NW_020884882.1:7170789-7553368 GCF_003945725.1 Corapipo altera | reverse complement strand
CCCGTGCCCGGAGCCGCGCTGCGGGGAGGCCTTTCCCCGCAAGCAGCAGCTGCGGCTGCACCGACTGTCGGCGCACGGCGGCGGCGGCGGTGGCGAGGACGGGCGGGGCGCGGCGGCGCGGCCCTTCGGCTGCCCCGTGCCGGGCTGCGCCTGGTCCTTCGCCACGGCCTACAAGCTGCGGCGGCACCTGCACTCGCACGACAAGCTGCGGCCGTTCGCCTGCGCCGCGCCGGGCTGCGCCAAGCGCTTCACCACCGTGTACAACCTGCGGGCGCACAGCCGCGCCCACGAGCAGGAGGCGGCGCAGAAGTGCGAGGCGTGCGGGCAGCGCTTCCCCAGCGCCGCCCGCTTGGCCGCCCACCGCCGCCGCAGCCACCTGGAGCCCGAGCGGCCCTACCGCTGCGACTTCCCCGGTAAGCCGCCTCTGGGGATGGGCTGCCTTCCCTCCCCCGCCCAGAAAAACCGGGATCCCAGCTCGCTTGTCCTCCCCGCTGCCCTTCCTTCGTCTCTCCGAGGGGTCTCCCCTGAGACTTCACCTCAGTTATCAAAGACTTCCATCTAATTTGGCAGCTGGAGGACGCTGCGCCTTTGCTCCCGTGACTTTGTGAAGCACGGCAAGACACAGCACCACTCTCCAGTGGGGCACCTTAACCCGGGCTGTGCGGGTTTTCATTGCCCGCCTTGGGTAAACAGTTGTATTTCCTCAGAGTAACGTAGTTTAGGATTGCACTGTTTGTTGTTTTTTTTTTTTTTTTAATGTTCCCGGATGTAACGTCCTGGAAAAAGGATCATGAAGATGCCTCGCTAAAAGCTGGAAGGGAGAAAAGAGTGCAGTTTTCCTGATTTTTATTGCTGTTTCCCTTCTCTCCCCAGGCTGTGAGAGAACGTTTATCACAATGAGTGCATTATTCTCCCATAACCGAGCCCACTTCAGAGAGCAAGAGCAGTTCACCTGCTCATTCCCTGGCTGTAACAAGCAGTATGACAAAGCCTGCAGACTGAAAATCCACATGAGGAGTCACACAGGTATTCACAGGCATGACTTGTACCTGGGGAAGTACACGGAAGATAGTTATGTGGAGAGTGGACTTCGGTTTGCTGGAAAAACTGAAAGTCATGAAGGGAGGAAGGGTGACAGGAATTATTTGGAGTCAGTGATTCTTGGCCTTCTGGGAGGAAGGGGTAGGAGTCCGCTGAATCAACTGGCCAAATGCAAAGTAGTTAGGGACATGCAAAGCTGTGGCTTCTGTCATTGTGCACTCTGTCCAGCAAAACTATCCCAGCTCTACTCCCAAATTCATAGACCTTCAAAATATTGGTCAAAATAAACAGCTGAAAAACTCTCAGACCATGTGGAGCGTATGTGCCAAGGTTGGGAACAGCAAGAAGGTAAATTTCAACTCAAGCAAGCACTCCTGACTTGCAAGGACCACTGCTAAGCTGAAATACAGCCTTCTCATGTTTTAAAGACACTTGTGTGTACGCTTTACTGTCCTCTGGTTTCACGGCTTTACAGTGTTGTTTTGGTTTTTTGTGTGTTTTCTTAAGTGTTACTTTTGTTAAGTTAAAGTTCACAGATGTGATGAAAATCAACTTCACATACTTCTCTGTATGGTAATCAAGATGCAGTCACAGGTCATGAAAACAGGAAAGAACATTTCTGTTTTCAGTAATGCTCTTATTTATTGGTTATTAAAGCACCTTCAAGATAGCTCAGATTAATATGAGGTGGATTGATAAATCTGATCTGTGATCTTTGATGCACAGGAAAAGATGCAGTAGCCTGGAGGCCCAGACCGTACAAAGGTGTAGTGGCATGACAATACTCTGCAGTGCATTGCAGGACAGAGTGGCTGAGTTGTTCTGTCTTAAATTATTTTAAGCAGGTTTTGATGTTTTCTAGCAGCAGTGTGTATTTTCATATTTAATAGTTAAGGTAATCTTTTTTTGCTTAAGGTGAAAGACCTTTTATCTGCGACTTTGAAGGCTGTGGCTGGTCTTTCACCAGTATGTCCAAGCTTCTGAGACATAAAAGGTAAAGGAAGCTTTTTCTGATTATGCTGTCCTAAGCCGCTGGCTGTTTGTTTGTTTATTTTTTTTTCCAGTACCTAAGCAGCAGTGGATTTAATCATGGAAATTTCCTTCCCCTGTAGGAAACATGAAGATGACAGGAGATTCATGTGCCCAGTAGAAGGCTGTGGGAAGTCCTTCACAAGAGCAGAACACTTGAAAGGCCACAGTATAACTCACCTTGGTACAAAACCATTTGAGTGTCCAGTAGAAGGTATTGCTCCACTCTTGTGTGTTTACTGGTGACAAGTTTGTATTTTTGCCTAAAGAGTGTGTGTGTTTTCCCCAAATGTGAGCTTGGTACAGGATTGGAACCATTTAGAGTGAGTCTTTCTAACAGGGTTTGAAGAGGTAAAACTAAACAGAAGACATTGCAACTGAACAAGTGATCATTCCCAAAGTTATGGATTACAGAGAAAACTGTAGTTTGTGCTCTAGCTTGACAACCTCCATCACTTCAGCAGGACTCCAGGAACAGAGATTTTTGAGTCTGATCTGAAATATTCTGCTTTATAAAGTCAAGAAGCTCTACTTAGTGATTGTATCTCCTTTTTATGGTCTTGCCAGCAGTTGTCATGAAGAGTTTAAAATGCCATAGTGTGGAAAGGTTGTGCTTTATATTGGATGAATTCAGGGTTTCTTTCTGTCAGAAACAGGTTGCTGAACTGTCCTACCCACTCAGACATTGATTTCTTCTGGGTCCTCTGTGCGTATGCACAGGCACTGCAAAATAGCAAGTAGAGTTCTGCAGAGATACTGTGATTTGTTAAGACACTAAATATGAACACTGAATTGAAATTAGATGAAATTTCAAAGCCTTGTATATCTTCTTACAGGCTGTTGTGCAAAATTTTCAGCAAGAAGTAGTTTGTATATTCACTCCAAAAAACATCTTCAGGATGTGGACTCATTAAAGACTCGGTGCCCTGTTTCCAGCTGTAATAAACTGCTCACTTCCAAACACAGTATGAAGACACACATGGTCAAACAGCATAACTTCAGCCCAGGTAAGGTGTTTGTTTCAGGCTATTGGGGGGTGCAGTGGGAAAATTAAATGTTTGGTTAAGGAAGATGTGTATTTACTAATGTTGAAATCTTAGTCCCATTGATATGAATGACAGAATCTTTACTGAAACTGGAGTTGGTTTCTCCCTTCCCTAAAATTTTCAGTGGGACCTCTGAGTATTAGAAAGTGATACCTGCGCTTGACCTGTGTGAAATTGTGAGAAATTTCATCGTTTTTTAATGAAGTAGAACTTGTCCTTGTCCGTGCCATCTCTAGAGTAGTGCAAGGTCTAAAAGAACTTCTCTTTTCACCCCTTTTTCCACTCCTCTACAGCCTGACTTAGCTTGGACTGTCTCAGTGTTATTTTTTGGCAAGTGCTTTTGTAACTGAAACTTCTCAGTAAAGGAGTGAACTTATTTCAGTAAGCTGCTTTTTCTTAGATCTGCTTTAAGGGAAGTTGGGGAGTGTTTTAGTAAGCTGAGGATACAGAATTTTAAGCTTCCTCCATTGATCATTCCTATTTTTCTTCTCCATTGCCTGATTGAAAGGTCTCTCTTATAACCAAACTCTTCTCTTCCAGATCTCCTAACTCAGCTCGAAGCAACCAACTCCCTCACACCCAGCAGTGAACTCACTAGTCCAGGGCAGAGTGATCTCGGCAACATAGACCTTGTATCCCTGTTCTCCAATGTGTCTAGTAACAATTCTGGAATTGCAACAGACATGGCGCTGGTGAACTCTGGGATTGTCACCATCGATGTTGCCTCGGTGGGCTCGACACTGGGAGGAAACCTGCCCGCCAGTACCAATTCCTTAAGCCAGGCAGTCGATCCCTTGATCCTGGTGGCGAGCAGTGACATGCCCCAGAGCCTGGACAGTTCTCTCCTGCTGGGAAGCGGTGCAGTTCTACAGCAAAGCACTTTAAACTTGGATGATGTACAGACTGTCAATGCCGAAGCCCTGGGTTCGCTGGCGTCCCTGTCGGTGAGGAACTCCAGTCAAGATGTGCACAGCCTGACATCCAGCAATAATTTAACCATCGACACGGCCACTTTGACTCCTTCCAGCAGCCTCGGCGGTACCAATGTGCCTGAGTTACTCACACCAGTTAAAGCTGAGCGGAATTTGGTTCCCTGCTCAGACGTTGTCGGTCAACAAGAGGGCAGCAAAGTAGTGACACAGTTTGTCTTCTCCAACCCTCCAGGGAGCTACAGTGCACAGAAGGAAATGGATCTTGGGGCAGTGACTGGCAGCTCGTTTTTGGTATGGAGTAACTATATTCACTTTACCCCTAGCTGACTGAGACAGCCTGACTGTGGGAGTATCCCTTGCTACTTAGAGGGAGACCTTTCTCTCAGATTTTGCAGATCATGCATTTTGGCTCTTTTTTGACAAAGGGTATGGAATGTTATGTTGTAGTAGTGTGTTGTCACAAGTAGATTCAGTGTGGTGATAAGTTCTCTTAAGAAATACTGGAATTCTGGTGGGGACAGTAGAGGAAGAACCTTTCAAAATAAGCAGCCATCCATCTGAAATGGAATTTGCAGGAGTACCCAAGAATATGTGATATATCTTGTGCATTTCATTCCAGGGAAAGATTTGGGCTGTAAGAGTAACTGCAACATTTTACTCTCGGTCCTGGTTCTTGTTTTAAGTACTCTTCCCTTTCTCCTTCACTGTGTTGCTGCAGACTGTTTACATTATAAAGTAAATATATGTTAAAATCTGAACGTTTATAAATGTGGACCTAACTTCTTAGTGTGTTGAACTCCAAATATTGAACACACATAGGGAATTTGTTGAAACACTAATCAAACGATTAGGGAAACTAGAATTCAGTGTTTGCAGCATAGAAGGTAACTGCATTTGAGAACTCATTAGTCTGTGTTCATTGCCTTGCTTTGTTCTTGATTCCAAAAACTTTACATCTCTGGGCTTTTTTTCTTTTTTTCCTAGGAGAGCAGTGGGTCTGCAAGAACAGACTACAGAGCCATTCAGCTAGCCAAGAAAAAGAAACAAAAAGGGAATGGCAGCAGCACAGGTGAGAAGCCATTAATTTTGTCAAATTTACTAAAAGCAATTATTTAGGATTTTTGGCACTGCAATGGGAGCAGGTTTCTGAGCAGCATTCTTAAATGTCCCATCCAGTATATTGCTGGTTAAAATAATTATGCATGTGGTGTACCATCTGTTACTCTGGATAATCACATTCCATGGAATATCAAATTCACAGTAAGTTTACAAAGAAAGCTGTACCATATGTTTCATGGTTGTTAACAAGACACTAGCTCTCCATCTCTTCATCTGCTTTTTATTTTCTTATTAAAGCAAAAAAAAATTAAGGTCACTTTGCTTTCTGTTGTTTATGCTTTTGCTCTTACTTAATGCGTTCTTTCAGTCAGTACAGACAATAAAAACAGCTGGAATTTTGCTTGTATGTTTCTCTTAGTAATAGTATCTATACAGTGTTAAAGAATTTATTTTTTAATTATCTGGAAATACTCAAACCTCTCTCTTAGATTTTTGCCTTGTAGGGAGTTCTTGTGCAGGGTGTGGTTTAGGTCATGATTCCAGATGTGTCCTCTTCCTCTTAAGCTGTAGTTTGACTCAAAGCCATCTGATGTGAATTATGCACTACTCCTCTGTCAGGTCAAACATGGTCCATGGCTCACTAGACTTGCACGAGCTCAGATGTTTGAGTTGTGTCTACCTTTGGGGCTGGGGTGGAGTATCATATATTTATGATATGAATACCATATATGGAGAGAGAGTTTAGTTCCACTTTGCTGTCTCTTAGACCTTCCTCCTCTAAAAATCAAGGCAGTAATTTTTGAGGTGAGTTCAGAGACTAGTTCTGATTTGAGAACTGTTGTGTTTGTGTATTTGTAAAATGCATACCTGTATAAATTCTGTCTGGTTCCGTGAGTTGTCACATGGAAGGATAAGTGCATTATGAAGCCAGTCCTGAGTGTCCTTGTATTAGACATGTGCACGTGTCATCAACCATGTGTTTTGGGTGTTAGTTTGAAAAAGGCTATTACATTTTACAAATGTCTTCTGAAATGACCTCAGAAAACTCCTGTTTCTGTTCCTACTCAAGTCTTTCAAGTCCACCTTTCACCAGCTATTGCCTTAATGCTACCCACTACTTCTCTAAGTGGTCTAGAGTGTCTTGTATCTCTGACTGGTTTAACTAGGTTGAGTGAATACTATGGAGGGAAGTTCAGTGTTTAAAAAGAAGTTATGCAAGCCCTTCATTTATTATAGATGAAAAAAGACCCCAAAAACCCACAGAGCTGACAGGACTGTATCCTTGCAATTGTTTTGATTAGGTTTTTGGTTTTCAGCTTGTAATACAGCAGCTGATTTATCTTGCTTTAAACTGAAAGAAGCTTAAGGTTGTGATAATTGTATTTGTGTAGCCCATTCTACCCAACAGTCCTTGAAATCTTTCTGAAAGTAGATGAGCTTCACTATGCTCTTTTTACAGTTTAGAAAAATGATGTGCATGACTTCTCAGGAAATGAATTGCAAAATTAAAAATAGAAAATGCAATCCTGCTTCCTAATTCCTTTCTATATCTCCGCAAATATACCAGTATTTCTGTGCTACCACAGGGGTGAGCCCTAAGCTTAGCAGTTTGTGATGTGGTTTTAATGGTGTTCATGTAAAAAGATGCTCACTCAGCAGCTGGAGATCACCAGCTCTTAGCCACTGTCAGATGGTGCTTAATTATATTGCACTGTTGCAGGTATTTGCTGTGTAGTGTAAATAGCTGCATAAAATTGAAAAGTACTAGCAGGACGCTTTGGTTAATTGTTTCTGACCATCTAACTACTAAAATTGCTCTCTTTTAGGGGCGTCTGGCTCTGGTCAGAGGAAAAACAAATGTGGTAAAGTAAGCCCTACCAACTTTTCATCATCCACTCCTGGCAGTCGACTGGGTGGCAACATAGTTCTGCCAAATGGAGGGCTGACAATAAGGGACCCTGCCACTGGAGCTCAGTATGTGCAAATTCAGCTTCTTCAGGTAAGAGCTAAGGAGAAAAAAACATGCTCATCTTCTCTGTTACCGAAATTGGCACATTTGTGGAAGAATTTGACTGTGAACTCAGGTACTACTGCCCCTGGATGAGATCATGAGCTCTGCAGTATTCTTACATTATTCCACATCTCAATTACAAAGTAAATATTAAAACAAGTAAATATTAAGTAAAGTAAATACTTAAGTATAAATATTAATTAGACAAAATATAAATAAATATTAAAGTAAGTAAATGAGGCTGACTTGAAAACATTCCTGCAAAAGGAAGTTTCAGCCTTAACTGTTATTTCTCTAAACTGTTGAAATGAAGCTTTAAAAAAACCCCGAACAACCTAGTAATTGGTGTGGACTGATTAGAGGAGCATGAAAGGTAATAGTTTTTGGCCAGGTGTATATCTGTGTAGTATTCAGACAGAGGGATAAGTTCCTTCTACTTCTAAACAACTATGGTATGGAGGAAGCTATGGGCAGAGTTCTCCATCAGTCTAGTTTTCTGAGGGGTGTTTGTAACATAACAAACATGAAAGTTTGTAACTTTTATGTTAAGTATCAGCTTTATGCAAACATGGTGAAACTTGTTTGACATTTCTGAGTGTTACATTTGTTGGAAGATGAACTATTCCTTCCTTTTCAGGTCTTGGCAGTGGTCCTGATGAAGACAGGATAATAGGTTGTACTCTGGGTTGGGTTCAGATTTAAGTGGTAGTTAGCTTTCTACATGTTTGTAGATCTAGGCCTTACTAGTACAATGCAGTGGCTTTAGCAGATTTTTTAAGATCATGAGGCTAAGTGAAATTTGCCATATTGTGCTGAGATGCTTGGGGGTCATGTAATTTTATCATATTTCTGTGTTCGCAGGATGATTCCCCAGGAGAGGGAGATTTGCCCTTTCAGCTGAGCTCCCAGTCCTCCTCATCACATTCTCAGCTTACAGTGGATTTACCTGTTCACATACTTCAGGTACAGCACGTCAAGCCATTGGCTTTTATTACCTTGCTTGAAAGTGAAGACAGTTTACTGTAAACACTCACATTCTGCCTAAACTCCACTGGGAGTTTAATTTCACTCGCACGAAGTGGTAAGCAGAGAGCTGCACTGCACAATTTATCTTGTGTCTGTTACTAACCTTTGACACATCATAGGTGGTTGTTTCTCTTCCTCTGTTACTGAGTAATGAATAACTAAATGTTACTCATTTATTCTGAAGTGCCCCCCTCCTTATTTTTCTGATCCCAGCCTGCAGATAGTAGGTGGGTCAAGAAAGAATCAGAATTGGAATGTAACAGGCTACAGGAAGGATAGGAAGTGGGAAGTAGAATCTTCTGCCTAGATTTCAGAGTGGTGTCCATATGGGAATGCAGGTTACAAAGCCTGCTCAGGGGCCCTCAGTTTTGATAAACTCTGCAATGCACCTATTCTTGCCAAGTGGGCTTCTCCTGGGTGGAAAATAAAGCTTTTTTTATTGAGGAGGGGCACCTTACTGTGCTAAACCTGGAAATACAAGAAGAGTAGAGTTGTTTGCCATGGTAGAGAGTTAATGGAGGAAAACCAAATAGCAATTTTAAATTTAAATGCTCATCTGAAGTGTTCCACAGAATAACTGTGGCAACATTGTTTGGGTGGATCCCCAAAGTAGGAAAGCTTTGGGATTCCCCTGAACCATTCAAAACATTGCTGTGCTGTTGAATAAATGTCAAGGTAATCTTGCTGATAAGCACTAAAAGCATCTAGAGGTGAAAGTACTGAACTCTTCATGCTGTCTGTTTGCTTTAACAGGAACCACACAATTCCACTGAAGATGATGCAGGTTCTGATAACTCTCAGTTCACTGGAAGCACAATAAACTTACAGGATCTGGAATGACCATTATTAAGAACAGTTACTTGAAAACAAATTGGGCAATCATGACAGAGTGAGATAACTATATGGGTCTTTTTTCTGAGGAAAATATGAAAAGTAGGAGAACTGAAGTATGGTTGCACTCTTTGTGATTTGCTAAAGACAGTTGCAGCTGAAAGATTTTCTTAAAAAATGTAAATCCCACTTGATGTGCCTGTGTAAGATACCCTGTCTGCCTGGTGGTCGGGGAGGCTGAGGCAGACTGCTGTACAGTGTTGTTTCAGGGAGAAGTACTGTATTACACTTCAAACTGAGGTAATATTTACTGTTTTCACAGGAAACCAAGTATTCTACAGCTAACAAGTGCAAATTTATAATCCTGCCTATGACAGTTAAAACTTTCTTTCCATTGGTTTCCTGCTGGAGCCAGTGGCATCAAGCAATTAAGAGCTAAAATTTGCAAGTGTTTTCCACACACAAAACCCATAATTGTTTTGGCCCATGTTTTGGCAGAAAACTGGAATAAAGTGTCACATGTAACAAAATTAACGTTCTATGCCATGAAAATGAAATGCTCTAAAATCTTTGTTTTAGAAAGCTAGATTCTAAATGTTAACTTAGCTGTGAATCAGTTTGTAGCTCATGTTGAGTTTCTCCCTTTCCTTACTCCCACGTCCCAAATACTTTGCTGAATTCTTCCAGCAAAACTTGAAAAAGAAAACTGCAATAGAACTGTACTCACTGTAAGTGATTAGCTAAGAGTCCAACAGCATCTGAGAGAGGTTTGTTTTTATCTTTGTGTTCCCTTTTTTGGGAGGAATGTTGACTGTCTTGTAAATTTAAGCACCTTGATTTTTATCTCATCTATAAACCGCTGCCAAGTTACCTGTGAACTGGCCACTACTATTTTATTTTGAGTTGTTTGATGTTTTTGTTTTTTTTAATGGAACACTGTTAACACATGTTCTTTATTGCTATCCCAGAGTGCCACATGCACGTGCAGCTCACGGCTGGTTTACAGAATATGCAGTTGTCAGAGTATTTTGTGAGGGGAAAAGAATTGTTACCCAGAGAGATTTGCCCCACTGAAAAACTGCAGTTTCTCTTGGGGCTGGGGGGAGAGGCTGTATGTACTCTACTTACCTGGATTGCAGACACCTAAATAAGTATAGGGTTGTATAGGGGAAAAAAACCACCTTTGGTTACGTTCTAAGGTAGTAATTTAAATGTTTCTTATGGTGATGTTCTGAATGCCTATAAAAGTATGTATAGGAGTTTGATAAAAGGCTGTATGTACTGTTTTTTTTATTCTCAGTGAGGTGTGTGTATGCACGTATGTGTATTTCTTTTTGTTTTTACAAAATAAGATATGTCACAGAGGGGAACGTTGTGATCTTTCTAATCTTGCACATATTTATTTATTTTACAGTTATACTGATGTTAAATTCACATGAGGTTGTTCAGAAATGCTTTTACTTCCTGTGCCTTTTGAACTATGTATGTGTCCATATAAATGCTTTTTTTGATTGAAGACTTGGGGAGGAAAAAAGCATACAGGTTACATTGAACTTCAGCTCCTGATTTGTAGGCAGTATTATATCCTCTGGTTGAACCAGTTTTATTTTTCTATCTTTAGCCTAACTGAGCATTGAGGTCTCTCTGTTCCTCTCACTCTGAGTTTACAGCTTATGTCCAGGGAAAGTCTTAACCTTCTCAGGCTGGGTTTCCAAACCAAACTGTTGGTAGATGAGATCTACCCAGTGGCTGTGACTGCAGCATGGAGTCCACTCCTGAGAGAGAGAGAGATTGAGAAGGAATTGTGCTCCAGGGACTCCTTGGTCTTGCTCTAATGGTCACCATGCTCTCCCTGGAAGCTGAGACACCTCAAGCTCCCAATGCCTGCATTATTCTGTTCTCAAGGACCATACCAGTTCTTACTCTATTAAAATGGCCAAGGAACACTCCATCTTTTTATGGGACTTGCAACCAAATCTTTCTACTTCTGAAAATGTACCTCACTCAGCTTTGTAAGTGAATGTAAAGTGCTAACCTCTTGGGGCAGAAAATTGGATTACTTGGCTTGGAGTCCATTGCTGGCAATGGATACCTGAAGAACTGCTGGTGCAAAAGGGTTAATAAAGCTTTTTTTTTTATGGTCAGTTTGTCACTGGGTGTTGTTCTTTGCTTGGATGCATCTGACATAAAGCTAATTACTAGCAGCTTGATTTCTGCAGAGCCTGTGGTTTTCCTTTGGTTGCGTCTTTTCCACAGTAGTGGGGTGGAGTCTGTAATGAAACCCATCCTTTGGATTAAAGCATAGCCATTGTTTTTTATAGCCCTTCAACAAACTTGTGATTATCTTAAGTGTCTAGCAGGTGCCTGACTTAGTTGTGCCTTAACAAGGGTTGTCACCCAGGACTGTGATAGATCTCTCTGCTTGGGTTTGTAGGCATAGAGCTACTGGCATTAAACACTGAATGAGAAAAGCATTGGCGCTTAGCAGGAGCCTGAGAAGCAAAACAAGAGAATTTTTATTTATTTTCTTAGGCAAAATATCAATGGGCAGGAAAAGAGGTTGCAAATTTTCCCTGGAGTCTTTGAATAGGAGAAGAAGGAAGTTTCATGGGACTGAAGTTGTTCAACTGAGCAAAGCCAGAATGTAGATCTACAAGACTAGTTCTAGAGAAGCTTCAGCCCTACGTGCTGTGATTGAGGCAGTGCTGTCAAGAGAAATAATACATTTGTTCTTCCTTCTCCTTATCTATTTGTTCTTGGGTGGTCTTCTCCTTCCTGGCAGGTGGGATGGAATGAAACGCCGGCTTCCTGCCATTCTGCTGAGAAAGAAGATGTGGATTTATCAGTGATGTGTTGGTGTGTCTGAACCACATGGCTAAAGCTGCTTCATGAGGGGCTGTGGCCTCTTGCTCTCTGTTTTCTAGGCAGGCTGCAGTGTGTCTAAGTGTGTTTTTTGTATTAGAAAGTGCGTGTGAAGCATCTGAAAGGCTGCGTGTGTGCTCGTGCTTCAGCTGCTACAATGTACTGTTGTACCTACAACTGGTTCATGACTGAAGCCTCATTTGTACTGTCTCAGGAAGAGCAGGGGAAGTTGGAAGGCCAAAGAAATACCAGCGGGAGCCTGCAGAACCCTCTGTTTTCTCTTGGCTGAAGGGCAGGGACTCATGGCACCTGTTCTCTGTCACCCATGCTGTCAGTGCTTTGATGTGTGACAGAGTTGGGGTGTCCTCGCTGCCGTGTTGGCCTGTGGAAGGTGCAGCAGGAGCCGTGGCTGAAGCTCAGTTTGGCATAATATGGAACGTGTCAGAAAAGGTGTGGTTTGATGGGATGGCGAAGCTGACTGAGGGTCTTGCTGCTGTTGTCAGGTGTGTCTTGCTCATGCCCAGTTCCTCATTTGCCAGTGTTCTTGCTTTGTTTAATGCAGCCAAGTTAATTAGTTGAAATGAGCTTACTGAGAATTGGCAAGTAATGGAGGGAGCCGTGTGGTCGAGAGAAGGATAGGAGAAAGACAATGGAAGGATACTGAGCTGGAAGAGTGTGACAGTGCACTGTGACTGACTTCCCAGCAGTGGCTAAAGTTACATCACTCCTGTAAATTGTAAACTGTGCTATGCCTGGCTATTGGTGCCACCCCACACAGCTGTGGAGGCCCCTAGTAACACTATTCCCTTAAACACTTGCTATTCAGGTACCTCTAGCTTCCCTGAAGTGGGCTATTGAGGTGAGAATCACTGCACTTACCTTTTTTTCTACAGTTGCCTGCAATCTTTCCGCGTCCCTTTTCAATCCTTCCTCCTGCTGCTGCTTCTGTTTCAGCTTTTCCTCTCTGAGCCTTTTGAAGGGAGGAAATAAAGGATGAGTTAAATGCAGCATGCAGCTACACCAGATGTGCTTTTGACACACAGCATGAACATCTAACATTACATTTTACATCACACCTTACATGTAACCATGTAGGACCACCAGAGCACAGGGGTTTGGGTGCAGCCTTTGCTGGAGTTTGTTAGTGGGAAGGTGGTAATGGAGAAGCGCTGACCGCAGTTGGTCCTACTCTTTCTGGAGTGATGAGTGGAAAAAAGCATGTCAGGCTTTGAAATGGAGTTATTGGACAGTTGTTTTCTGTTGCAGACATGCTCTGTGCCACCTTCAACAGGTGACTTATGCTCTGCAGTTGACCAGGATGCCCACCAGCTTTGTGGGTGAGTGATGTTTATAGGCGGGTTTTACACCCATGGAGCTACACATTGCTCAAATGGGCACAGTGGAGGCCAATACTGGCAAGTGATTCCAATTCCCTATGGAAATGAAGCGCTGGAACAGAAATGGGATCAAGCTGTGGAATGCTGAGGCCCAGAGGAACTGAATTCTTAACCTTGTGATCCTGAGGAAAACTTTAAATGCTTTTTGAAGGTTTTTTTTTTTTTTTTAGTTTGATTGGGTTTGTTTTTATTTGGGGTGTGGGTTATGTGATGTCAGGTTCTTCCCTGAATTATTCTCCTCCATCCCCAGCATAGAATAAATGTGTGTCTTATTTTGTAATTTAAGAGTGCAAACCCATTCACAGAACATCAGGAAGAAACACCACACCCTTTCTACTCCAAAGCTGAATAAAGATACAGAGAAAGAGTAAGCAGGAGGGAAATATCACTGCTCTGGCTTTAAATCCTCAGACTATTCTCATTCACCTGAAGATGGCCTGATACTGTCAGCAGTTCATCTATCTTTGCAATTTTTGAGGGGAAATTTCATGTGAGTGACTGGGCCAGAAGGAATGTGTCTTATCTTGGAACCTGAATTGATTGTGTTAATTGGCTACTATTTAATAAAACAAGTCAAATTTAAGAGTTTTGTAGAAGAAACATTTGAAAGCTGTCATTGCTGTGAAATAATCTTATGTACCTATTGAACACCTGACAAAATATCAGGGCATGGCAGACTTTGAGTGTATTAACTAGAGGAGTAATTTTCTATTTAATCAGTTTAAAAGGAGTAATTTTCTATTTAATCAGTTTAAATATTGTTACTGTAAATAGTCTTCTTAAAATTATGATTCTCATCATTGAGTCTGATTTGTTTGTGGGTTTGGTGTTTTTTATTCTTCTGGATTTTTCCCTTCTCCAATGTAGCTTGCAGGTCTTTTCTAATGTAGCTGTGAGCTGCTGCTCACTGCTCAGGAGACTCAAGTTCTATGAATGTGGAACCCTTACAGAAGAAAAATGGTATGGATTGGTCACATGGGATTTCAGATTGCTGCTACAGTTTCTTGGGTTGATTTGACTCTTTTGGCTGTCAACATTTAAAAATAGAGGTATTTTCCAGAAGAGAGTCTTGCCTTACCTTGCCCTCTTTTCCTTTTTTATGGCTTTCTGAGCCTTTTCTATCTGTGATGATGGAATTCCCTCCAGGTTATCCAGTAAATCATTGAGCTGTTTTTCTATTACTTTTAGCATCTCAATTGTCTTCAGGTTTGTCTCATTGTCTCCGGTGCAGTGGGAATAGACTTCCAGCACCTTCTTTTTCAGGCTTGCGAGCATTTTGTCCTAGAGGTAAGAGGAGGTTATGTAAGAGGCACATCTGGGTCCTGCCCAGTAGAACCATAATATCCCTCCAAAACCAAAGGAAGTCAGTAAAGGAAAAACTTTAATTTCCTCAACAAGATTCAGTTGCTTGTTTTGCAGTTGGCTTAGCAGCAGTGGCTGGGACAGATGGCTTTACTGAGCCTTTCTCCTGTTGGTCTCATCTTCCCAGCTTTCCTGTGACTTGGGGCAGGTTTTGGCTGCCCAGGTGTCTTTATGGCCCCTGCTCTCACCTCATAGCAGCTGCATGGAGCAGACACATTTGCTGTCTCAGCAGTGCCCTAAACCTGCCCTTGCTATAGCTCCATTGCTGGGAAATAGTGCTGATCCCTGCCCAGTGAACCCACTGCCTGCTCTTTTCCCAGGATATGGATATGGCTGGTGGAGAGGAACCACTTATGCCCATGTGAACCCCCCTTGCCTTGATCTCAGTGTGTACCTGGTCATCAGCTTCATGTTCTCCACAGGAAAAGAAGTGAACTCTGAGCTTCAGATCTGCTACTCTCTCTTCTTCCTGGGCGACAGCAGACTGCAGGGCGTTTACCTCCTGTTTCAGCTCTGCTAACTCCTTCTCCCTAGGCCAGAAGAGAGAGGAGGTATTTGGAAAGGGCATCTCTGAAACACAGGGCTCTTCTGCTCCCCCCAGCCTGGGCCCATCCCTTCTGCTGCCGGCAGATGGAGGTAACACTTCAGCTTTTTCTGGAAACTTGCACCCACAGCCCTGAGAGCTTCTGTTTTTTCTGGAAAAACAGTTTCTGTGCTAGTGTGAGGAAGGAAAAAGTAGCCTAGCTAAACTAAGATTTTTTAATAGTCAATGGGGGATCCAAATTTAAAAACTTTCACAAGGGGATAAATTACACTTTAAATGGGAATATGTGTGTCTAGCTGCCATTGAAATAGTATATTACAATGACACTTGGGTTCCCTTCTGTCTTCCTCTTAGAAGGTTTTGCATTGAGTCATTGTAGGTGCTGGTCTGGATCACTCCAGGAATTGCCTTGTTTCTTCCTTTGATCTTCCTTTATGAGAATTACACAATGCTTCTGTCTCATATCCACTCCAGGATGCTAAATGCATCAGTTCCCTAGTCTGCACCTCGAGGACTAAGGAATTAGTCCCAAGCTCAAGCCTTGTCTTCTAAATTAAACATAGATGGGACACTTTCCTGGGAGCTCACAACAGTCTCTGTTGTGTGCTGTGTGAACAGCATTACATGTGCTCTGCAGGTAGTGAGGTGCTAGTGGTGGGCAGAGGGGTCCCTTCCCATCTCTTGCAGGATCACACTTACATGCTTTCGTGTGTGGTGATGAAAGTGTGCTGGACCTTGTTCCATCTTTCCTCAGTATCCTGGGAATTCTGGATGAAGGATATGTTCTCATCCTGCATCTTCATGAAAGTAATCAGCAGTTGTTCGGGATGAGTAAAATACAACTCAGGTTCCTAGGGTGGAAAACACATGTGATGAGTGTTTTTTCTCCTCCAGCCTCTGGAGGTTGTTCTGCACCATCCCTGGCTGTTCAAACACTCTTCCATCAAGAGAGGTCCGTGGCTGTCCATTTACAAATGTCTCCCACCTTCCTGCCATGTGTGTAGCTTTACTCTGCCTCAGCAGCTCACCCCCAAAACAAGTTGCGTTTTGGGGGGTAAAAAGTGATTCAAACATTTATGAGAGGAAAGCTTCAATTTCAGACATAAACGAGTAACTTCACTAATTTAAAAATCTTCCATTATATAATGTCATATCAGGTTGGGGGATGACAAGCTTAGAGATGATGGCAGGTTTTTGGAAACTGGAGGAGGAAAGTTAAACTAAACTATTTATAATACATATTGCCAAAACATGAACTTTTATGAATGTATAAACATACGTTTATAATTTGTGGCTACAGTAACTCCTCAGTACCATAACTAATGGTTATAAGGTGAGGGAAATTAGTAATATCAATAAATGGCACAGGACAAACCGAAAATGTAAATATTTCAACATAGGGCTTCTGACCTCATCTTCATCCGAGCTGATTTCATTTTCTGCATCCTCCAAGGAACTTCTGAAAAAGCATTTTGTGTATTAGGCCCTTAGAGAAATGAGAGCTCACAGGAGACCTTGTTAGTGACTTATGAACACTGGGGTTTTTTGCTATTGCTGTTTGCTCCTCTACAGTCCTTTGCACATTCCCATATTTGCCTCCCCACGGCTGTGGCCTGTTTGGGTGTCAGTAGGATCTAGGGGTCACACAAACAGGCCATGAGCAAGCTGCCTTTTGTGCTGCTCCAGGCTGTGCTGTCCCAGTGGGACTGGGACATGACATGTGAGCCTGAACTGATGGTGTTGATCCAAATGCCTTTAAACTCACTGGGAGGCTTTGACTCTTGGACAAAGAGAAGGCAAAGGTAAGAGCCTTATTAGAAAGGCTCAGGCAGCAGCAGCACAAATGTAGAAGCCTTGTGCTCTTTGTGAGACATGGTACTGCTCCTAAATGACATGGTGTAGCCACCATGGGGAGACTGCAGTTTTTACTTGCCCTGGGAGAAGCTTGTTGAGTGCTTCTTCCTCTGCACAAGAGATGAAAGAGGGGGCAAGAGGTGCCTGGCTGCTCTTCACAGCACAGTCTGCTCATCACCTTCACTTGCACCTGTCACCCTGTGCCATGGAGGGGTTAAAAACCCTTTGTTTGCATCATCTGAGTGCCAGCTCCACTTGGGGCAGGGCTCTCAGCAGAGGGTTTAAGGACAGAGCCCTGTTGGAGTAGGCACAGAGGTACTGACTTGCACACCTGATGGTTTTCTACTGGTATTTGGATTTGTTCCAATAAACCCCAGCTCTCAATATACCCACAGCAAAGGTGAGGAGTAGGATTCCCCTCTGCTGACTCCCAGTCAACTGAGTGCTCTCTGCAGTATTTAAGTGTGTTGTTTGCATTGTCTTGTACTTACGGTTCTCTTGTTAAAAGAGGCTTCAGGAACTGTTTGAGCTGTGGCCTGATATCACGTGACCTAGAATCCAAACTTTCTGAATACAGCAGGGAACTTGGCATATCTGTAAAACTGTCGGTATGGGCAGTCCTGGCTGTCACACCCTGGTCTGGAGATAAGAAGAGATGTACTCAAAGCCTGGGGCTGTCCCAAAGAGGAGCAGGCAGCACTTCCCTGGCACTCTTGGCACTCACCCTGCTCTGCCCCGGGGGCAGATGAGGCACTCCCTTCGTTAGCTCTGGATTCTGTTTTCAAATCCTTATCCTTTGTGTGCTTTTTTCCATGTTCCTTCTGCCACTCTTTTGGAGACAGCTGATAGAGGATGTCCCTGTACATCTTGTACTCCTGCAGAGTATCCCGAATTCTGGATATATCACTGGATTGAGAGAAGTGGACAAAGTTTGTTAGCAGGGAGGAAAGCCTCTGCTTGAACACCTTCTTTCTTGATCTTGATATTCAGCTTAACCCAGAGAAGGGACAAGAGGACACATATTTTCATGGACATGCAAAAACAAATGGGAATCTGCCCTGCATATTCTTTGTGGTTCCTCATGTGGAAGCTGCCTGGTCATGTCTCTGTGGCCAGAGCCTTGATATGTCACTGGGCTTGCTAATTTTGGAATTTTACTTGAAAAGGAATGAGAAATTTTGCCAGCTCAACTCATAATGGTCATTACAGTTATTTCTTTTGTCTTTCCACAGGTGTCCATTAAAATGCATTGCTTAGTTTTGTTTGGTTTTTAATCTGACACTAAGCATTTGATTTTGGTTTTGGAATGTTTACACTTCTTAACAATATTATTAAAAACTAGTCAAGTTGTTTTAGAAACAAAGCCAGCATCTGGAAAACAAAAGCCGAAACATTTTGACTCTTAAAATGGAACATTTTTGGAAATCTTTCACCCCCAAGGACTGTGAAAGTACACCAGGGTAAGGGCTGTTAAAGGCCAAGCAGGAATAATGAGCAACTATTACCCTTGGACCTTCGTTATTTGGGAATTGATTGCCCGGAGCTCCATTATTTTCTTTCTCTTTGCTGAGGTTTCTTCTTTGGCCCTAGGAAAGAATGCATAAATATAAGACATTAAACAATTTAGTAGTGAGTAGTGAATTGAGGTGCGTATGAAACAGCAAAAAAGATGTGATACAAGCACTAGAAGTCTGTGTAACGGGTGTATCCCAGGTGTTTTTTGTTCCCTGCCTCAAGGCCCTACTTCTCTTGGTAAGGAGTATGGCATCCCAGTGTTAAGATCTCCCTAATTTGGCTGCTGCTGAGCATCAGTTGCTGCTCTGCCCTTGTGATACCTGTAATAGGCCAAAGTGCTCAGCTTGCCTCACTGAGGGGACTGTTCCTGCTTTGAGGAGTTGAGCAGAGGCATCTCCCCCTAGTAAGGGTGTTGTGAGAAGAATGGAAGTGGTGGGGCCAGCAGCAGGTTTCTTGCTGCCACCAGATCAAGGGCTTTTGCAATGACAGTATTCCCTGGCTGTTGTTCTCCTTCCTCTCTTTTATTGAATGTGTGGGGAGAAAGTGCCACCAGGACTGTAACTCTGGGAAAATCAAGAGTGTTTCATAGTCAAAAACCCTGCAGGAGGGTCAAGCAGAAAATCTCCTGTGTCCAGCACGAAAGAGCACACAGTTCAATGTTCCTTACATTTTCAGGGCTTTGACAGAGTTATTTTGGTTCTCCTGCAGGAACTCCTCAAACATGGCAGCATCCTTCTCCATCCTTTTCTCAGCCTTTCCCAGTTTTTTTTCCTCATTCTTTGCTATGTCTTCCATCTTTTTAATCTCATCTCGCTTCACTGCCATGGCATACTGAAATGAACCCCAAAGGCAGCACAGTCACATTGGTTGGTTGATTTTAAAGGTACATTGGTTAAGCTTTGTTCTTGGTTACTGTATTACCTGATACTTGTTGGCAGAGAGGGTAAGGACTTAAAACCAAGGTGTGTGTCTTAATGCATAGAGGTATATAGAGGCCAGGGGTTATTTCAGAAGGAACATAACAAAGAAGCAGTGAAACTAAAGAGTGTGTATAGAACAGCAGGAGTCAAAAGGTCAGGGTATCTGTGCATCTAACAACTAAAATGGTTGCAGGGTGGCTATGGAATTATGCAAATGGCATATGCTCCTTTATTTCTTGATTGGGAATTGCTGGGCTACAGACTATTAGTGTCTGTAACACAGGACTTGGACAGTCAATCCATGAGGTCTGATATGTGCCTCCTTGGAAAGATCTGCAGGCAGTGCATCTCAGGGGAAAAAATGCCAAAACAAAGCAACACAGAGAAGAGTAATTAAATGAACAGAAAGTAACATTCTAAAAGCAAAGTACCTCAAGAAAAAAGATCTCTCTTCTGTCATTTAAGTAGCCATGGAAGGTTTCCCTTTCTAATGCATAATCTGAAATTAGAATGTAAAGTTGCTTAGACTAGAGGGGAAAATATGGCCAAGGCAAAACACAGTGAATATGTGGGCTGCCATGAGTATGGATCTGGTTGGCATTGGAGTCAGCAATACTGGTTATTATATTAGAGTTTTTACCTTGTTTAGGATCAGTTTTATATGGAGTATGAAATCCTTGTTTAGGATCAGTTTCATGGAGTAAACCCAGATGGAATGGAGCCAGGAATCAGGTCCTTGTCCTCTAGACATTAATGGGAAAGCTACTGCTCATGTCAGAGGTAGAAAATTTAGGCCTATATCCACTAAAATCCAACTTCAGGTCAGCTTGGTAGAAATGTTTCTATTATAGAAGGTCCTGCAAACTCAGGTGACTCCCAGCTGATTCTGAATGCTCCCAGCTGCTGTGAAGGACAGTGGAACCCAGGCTACTGTGGAGGGAGTGCCACATGCTCTGTATGTGAATGCATGAGATGGAGATGGTTCAGCCACACAAAGGTTGGCAAGATACAGCCAACTATCGTGTCTGCAAGACCTCACCAAAGTGAGCCAGAGCCAACTGCTCCTCCCATGCCCTCTTTGCCTTAGGCTGTTACCCAGCTGAGCAGCACCACTGCAAAGACAGTGACTGTTCTGCACCTTTTTGCATGCCTAACTTCCGTGAGAGAATCTCCTGAAGAACTTTCAGTCTCTCTTCACTTGTTGCCTGTTTTCTGCTCTCCTCTTCTTCCTCCTTTTTCAGAGCTTTCATCAACCCACTTTTTTCTTTTATTTTAGTGGAGTAAGTATTTTTCTCATGGACTTTCAAGGTCTTCTTCCTTTCATGTTCCTGTGGGAAGTCAGATATGTGGACAGTTTGATTGTGTGCTTTGTTTGCTGTGGTTTTTAAAGCCATGAGTAGCTATTCACAGTCTAGAAATTTGCAGACTGCTGATATTCTGATGATGCATGTTTGCCTGGTTTTTCTGACTAATCCTAGTGATATTCTCTCTTGAGGTAACTGAAAAGCTAAATTCCTTAGCTCTTGTTCTCATTAGTATGTTGATTTGTATTCTGCATCCGTCCACCAGCTGTGCTAATTTGTGCCTACTCAGTGTCCTCATTTTTCCTTCCTGGATTATTCCTCTGAGTGAACAGAAATTTTCTGAGATTCATCCTATAAGTCCCTTAGTTAAAGGGAACAACAGGACAGCCCACACTTAACCAACTCAGTCCAATTTTCCCAATGGCACATAAACCACCAAGTTCAGATTGAGAGGATCTTTTCAAACCCACTCTAGACCTTTCTGGAGGAAAAGGTTGTTCCTGCTCAGTGCTTTCTTATGGACTGAAGTGTAATTCATTGCTGTCTGCACGGTTTGGCCATGAGTTATGCTGAGGACATCCCTCAGCAGACATCCTTAGTGCACTTCTTCCCAAGTTCTTCCCTGTACTTATATAGTGACCTTCAACCCAAGCAAGAACCAGACTGTATCAGTCATCAGTGTGAGGTGAGGAGGCCTTGCTAAAGCTTGTTTGGATCCCTCCCACTGTGCTTCAGAAACAAAGACCTCTTGCTTCTTTCCACACTACTGCCAGGCTGTGTGACCATGTGCAACAGTCAGACCAGAGAATCACAGAATGGCTTGGCTTGGAAGGGACCTTAAAGACAAACTAGTTCCAACACCTCTGCCATGGGCAGGGACTCCTTCCACTAGACCAGGTTGCTCAAAGCCCCATCCAACCTGGCCTTGGACACTTCCAGGGATGGCACAGCCACAACCTCTTTTAGCAACCTGTTCCAGTGCCTCACTACCCTCTGAGTAAAGAATTTCTTCCTCACATCTAATCTGTATCTCTTCTCTTTAGGTTTAAAATAATTCCCCCTGGTACTTTCACTATCTGTTTCTGTAAAAAGGTGCTGTTCTTTTTTTGATAAGCGCTCTCTGAGTACTGAAAGAATGCAATCAGGTCTCCCAGAGCCTTTTCCTGTCTGGGCTGAACATCCCCAGGTTTTTCATGAAGTGATCTTTTGATCTCTCATGCACTAAAATTTGGTATTCATTGGTTGATTGCCTGCCCTAGTAAGTGCTTGTTAAATACATTGGCCTAGAGCATGTATACATACCGCCTTTGCCTTTTTGATTTCCTTGTCCCTTAGTGCAAAAATATCAGCATCTGATGGGATTGTAAATGGATTTTTCTTTGGGTTTTCTTCATCCTCATCAGAGCTTTCTGCAAAAAACAAATGGATGAGGATGTAGAAGACGTGAAGCAGAATATCAGGACCCAGTGCAAAGGGAGTGTGATCTGCTGCATCACTCCTGGAGGGTGGGCAGCTGTGCTCCCAGCTGCAGGTGTCTAATGGTGCTGGAGCAGGGAGCTGGATAGGGCTTATGAGAATCCAGTGATATAACTGAGACCTCTGTATGGTTTCTGTCACTTGACCATATCTGATGATCAGCTGAGGATTTCAGACAGGGATTTTTGTAAGTCTGCAGCTGTTTTACACACCTCATCTGTTTGTGGGCGGAAGAATTTGACTACAGGCCTCTCCTTTGACTGAACAAGGGAAAGCTGCCGGAGCATTGTGTCCTTACCTGACAGCACAAGGCGGGTTTCCATTGCAGGGCTGGAAGAGAGACTTTTAGATGTTGATGCTGTGTGTTGAGATGGTGTCCTTGACCCTGGCCCAAAGAAAACCATAAACAAATCAATCAGTTGGGACCTGCCAGAAACTGATGTGGTAAGTGGTAGGCCTAGGGGCTTTCTGGATCTTAACCACTGAGCCTTTAATGTCTGTAGGAATTAACAAAAAGCTTCATTAAACTGCAAAACATTTGTGCTCTGACCCCCAAAGGAGATGCTCATCCCTGGCTTATGTGAAAGTTGGGTAAAACACAGTCTTCCTTACACACACACTGAAGGCAAATGAATGACAAAACACTTTGGAGGTAACAAGCAACCTTGTCTCTTTTTCCACCCAGTCACCAGTTCAGATCCACACCCATGCTTTTTCAGCCTCCTGTCACTAGTTCACAAGCTGCATTTTTTACTCCTTAAAGCTCTTACCAGTAATTGTTTCAGCATTGTGGGTTTCTTGCGATGAGGCAGAATGATTGTTGGACAGCACAGACATGTTGTATGAACTCCGTTGTGTTTCCTTTTAGATTGGCAAATTGGTGAAGGTTAGTTTTCTCTTCTCTGACTCCAGTCTCTTTTGTAGTTTTGCTATGGGTCCTAAGGGAAAAGGCATAATTGAAATGATCTCATTTGCAAAGTACAGATAGACCATTGTTAAAGTTATCCTTTAATCACCAAAGGCAGCGAGCTCAGCCCAGTGAGGTATTAGTTCAATTGATGCAATTCTGCTGTTGGCACCATTCCTGATCTGCACTGATATAAGAACTGTAGAAAATATCTTCTTCCTCTTGCACTAGTTTTAAGGCTATTTTAGAGCATCAGTTTTTGCTCTGAACAGCCTCCAGTTTTTATGTATATTGAGCTAAACTCATCTGGCCTAATTTCCATGTACGTCCTTGGTGCTTTGTGTTTCCTATTGGCTGTGTTTCTGCAGCTGCCCAATTAGTATCCAATTCTTTGGAGGTGTCAAACTTTCACTGCTGGTGAGACACAGAGGCTGAGATAGAATTTAGGCTGCTTGAACATATCCCAAATGTTTTCTCTCTCCTCTTCAGTTCTTGAAGTACCTTTTCCAAAAGCCTCCTTGACTGGTTACTCAGATTTCAAATCTCTCTGAACTTTGCTCAATGTAAGGGGATATTTTTCTCTAGGGGTCTCCCATCTACATCCTGGAACAACATCACCCCTGCTGATGATGTGAGTTTTGGAGAAAGCCCCACCAGGGCAGGGGTGGGAAGGCAGTCAAACACCTGAGGCATTTGGTTGAATAGAGTTTGTGAAACCTGCAGAGCAGTTGCAGCAAACACCTGGAGGCTCCGCCCTCAGTGCACACCTTGATTTCTCTGATCTGAAACCCTTTTCATAAAAATTTTCTTGTTCCTGTGGTTGATTTAAAATCCTGCTACAGGGAATAAGACTGAAAAGCAGGATTAGACAGAGGATACTGGCATATGGTAAATAATTGTCAGTGCAATCCTCAGAGATAAAAAGTGCTTTATAATATAATTTTATCTAAATGTAGGAAACTGTTTTTAAGATTAACTTATAAATATTCATTTTATTAAGGTACTTTTAGTCTGAGATTGTTTTGGTTTTTAAGAGGTTTTCTGCACATCACTTTGGAAATAATGCCAAAAGCTACAGAAGCATTAGCTGTGCTAATTATAATTATTAAGCTCAATAATGCAAATAAAAATGCTTTATTGCTAGAATCATTTGGCATATATTAGTTCCTCTGACATTTTTATGTTCCAGTAACTACATACCAGTGGCCAGTAGCATGGGAATCAATAGATAAGGCATTCATGGTTTTAATATACCAAAACCTTTATTCAGTGTTTTTCCCTTGCATCAAGCTACTGTGCAAAAAAAAAAAAAAAAAAAATCTAAAATGCCAAAGTAAACATGCAGATAGTTCTAAAAGATAATGCAGTAAATCCATCCACCATATTCCCAAAGCATTGGGTGAGTGTGTTTTATACACTCAGATGATTTAGATGACACCATCGCTGCAGAGCAGGTCGTGTCACACAGGTGGGTGTGTGGATGGGACACATCTGTCCCTGGCAGAGTTCTCTGAACACCCCCCACCATCCATGGAGAAGCAGGCGGTGAGTGCGTGTGGTTTCCCGGGGACACGGGCCGGCACCTCCGCTAGTCCGACTGAGACACAGTATCTGATGTCACAAACTGCAAAGAAGTTGCTGCGATTGCCCCTTCCCCTGTATTTTTTGGTTTCTCACCCAAAGGAGGGGTCCTGCGGGCTCCTCTCCCCGGGAAGCCGCGGTCGGAGCGGGGCGGGACGCGGGACGGGGCAGAGGCGCAGCCGGCTCTGTTTGCGGTTCCATGGAAACCCGCGCTCCCGTTGCCAGGCGGCAGCCGACAGCACACAGGCACGGGAGGGGTCGTGGAATCGTTGAACGGTTTGGGTTGGAACGGACAGTAAAGATCCTTTGGTTCCAACCCCCTGCCACGGGCAGGGATATCTTCCACTAGACCAGGTTGCTCCAAGCCCCGTCCAACCTGTCCTTGGACACTCCCAGGATGTCTGGCTGCAATGCAGACACATGAGCAGGTGTTCTGAGCAGGCAGCTTGCTGGAGTTAAAATGAGATGTTGGTTTGAACTCCCTTGGAAAATGAAGGAAAATGCTGTGTTGTGAGAGGTCCCCCTGGGCTTGCTGGGTTTTCTATCCATTATTGATCTTCTCAGAAACAATTTCTTCACTGAAAGGGTGGTCAGGCATTGGAATGGGCTGCCCAGGGAAGTGGTGGAGTCAGCATCCCTGAAAGTGTTCAACATGGCACTTAGTGCCATGGTTCAGTTGGCGTGGTGGTGTTTGGTCAATGTTTGGACTCGATAATCTTGAAGGTCTTTTCCAACCTTAATGATCTTGAGATTCTATTCTATTTCTGTCCCTGAGGTCCAGGAATTGAGTATTTAACTCCATGTCTGCAAGCAAAGGGTTGAGGAAATGAGAGCTGGAGCCCCTGATTGTGGAAATGATCATAATTTATCATTTCCTAGCCTCTGCCTTGGTCTTTCTGCTTGTAAAGTGTGAACAGTCACAGTTTGGAGACTGGATATCAGTTGAAAAAAAGTGATGCATTTTCACAGAGGGGAAGATCCTTAAATCCCCCTATTTACTCTTTCTGGTTTCTCAGAAGACCAAATCAGTTCCAAATGGATTGTGTTCTTCTTTAGACTCTTCAGAATCTCTATTAATACAATTTCAGCTTTCAGAAATAGCAGCTTCTTTCATTTACTGAGAGGTTTTCAAACAGCTTTCTGTGTCTGAATAACTTGTGCAATAAATAGCTTGAATTTCTGTAAGTGCAAACTCCCATTTGATTGTTATTGTCTTTTCTCTAATTGCTGATTATCAAGAGACTGGATTCAAGCAACAGAAGAAAAATGCTTATATAGGAAGAATTTTTTCTTTATTCTGCCCATGAATGCTTTGATTTTGAGCAGTGATGCAGAAAACCACAGTGCTATCTTTAGTATGTTTTGGGAAATTTCCCAAACATATTGGGGAGTATGTATAAAAAATGACACTATAGAATAATTTCTATTACCAAAAACAGAATAAAAATCAGGCCTAAATTGTACTGAAGATGCATTTTTCTAAAGGCATAATATGAAATAGCCTTTGTTCAGAAATATCAGTTTATTACAGAATTGAGAGTTTGCTGCAGTGGTAACATCACAGAAATAGATAACAGAAACTGAAGACATTTGAACAGCTCTGTCTCTGTCTGGCATAATCTCTATATCAATGAATTATACATTTATATGTCCATTGCTCTGTTCTGAACTATCCTTGCTAACCACTTATTTCCCAGAAGTGGAACAGAGGTTATTGAAAAGCTGAGATGCATTTTGTGAATTCTTGGAAATGTGCAAGCTCTTCATAGCTTGGGTTCACTATTTGTGTCCTACACATGCCATGACCCAGTTAGGCTTTGTGTTTCCTTGAGGGCAAAGAAGTTTTTAAGGCCAGAAGGACATCTGGGGTCTATTCTTAGCCACCATTAACTTGGTTAATGAATGGAATAAATAGCATGTGCAACATCATGGGAAAAATCTGCCTACTGGCACAGGCTGTGCAGCTGACCAGTCCTGCAGGTCCTTAAGGGTTTCTGGGTTCTGTAGTGGCACTTCAGGGCACCCCAGTTTTTGGGATTGTTAAATGTTTGGATAGTGCTTCCTTGGTGCCCAGCTGAGAAAGCCAGGCAGTTGGCATGGTAAGAAAGGCAGGTGGCTGCTTATGTTTCCAACAGGATGTCTGAGATTTTGGGACTTGTAGGGGGTGATTTTGTTAGGACACGGGATTAGGATTTCAAGATATCATAATTTCTATGCTCAATTTTTTCATGAAGGGATTAATTCTCCATTTGGTCACCCCATGGGTATGTGGGGATGCTGATTCTACTCCAGAGGTGCTGTGAGGGTTAATTAGTGATGGCAAAACATTTTGAAATGGCTGATTGAGAAATGCTGACAGAGATTAAAGCTGAATAAGTATCTAGATAAATAAATATTCCTTTGTAGTCTTATCATTACAGGAAACTCCCTGTGTACCCAGGATGCTGCACAGGTCACTGAGCAGTCATCTCTCCATTGCCCAGAGTGTTCTCAAGGGGACTAATTTATTTCAGTATTTCAGTTTAGTTTCTGTGATGTGAGCCACAATATGTGCCAGAGAGAAAAACCTGGCAGCCACCAGCAAGCACCACAGAAATACCAAAGGGATTGGCAGATTTTTCTTTCTCTGGAGCTCTTGTTCTGCTCTTTCCCTGTGAATTGTGCAACTGCAGAACCTGGAGAATCCCAGGAGGAAGAAGAGGAAGTTGGAGCCTATTCCCATGATTAGAGACAATGAAGAAGGAGGTATCCTCAAGTGAGTGTCCACAAGACAACACCTGCAAGAGCTCTGCTGAAGACAGTGCAGCCAGCTCTCTGCTTCAGTATGGTCTCTGGTGAGCTGTCAGTAGAAGTTTTCTGCTGCTGGGTCTCTCTGGGACACTGTTCTCCTGCCTGTCTCCTGCCTAGGGGGAAGTAGATAGTTTTGGAGATCCCACGGAGAATATGTGGCTGCTCTCACACTTAGGTTGAGTTCTGTGCAGACTACTGAGCTCTGCAGGGAGGCTGAAAGGGGAAGAAAGTGTGACCGTGTGGTTCTCCTCCATTTGTACCTTATTCACACTATAAATCCCTCCATCAGCATCACAGGTCAATGAAAAGATGCCAAAAGAAACAGTACTGGACACCATATCCATCCCATCTGATCCCAGCATGTCTCCCTGCAGATCATCTCCCTTCCCAGCACCAAACCATCGTGAAGGTCAGGCTGAACGGCCGCACAAATTGACTGCTGCGTCAGCACAGCAATTCCAGGGCCTCTCAACAGCAACAGGGGTGTCTCCTGTCTCCTTAGGTCATAGGGCACAGGGAAGTGCTGGTCTGATGAAAAAGCATCACTACAGCTTGGGGTGGAGCCATCCCACACCAGGTGAGCAGCTATTGAAGAAGGTGGGCAGGAGACCTCCCAGGAACAGCAAAGCTGTGGTACCCAAGCGCTATTGCCCAACAGGCTCTAACAACTGGGACTGTTGTTTACCCCCTGCTCTCCAAGTGAGGCTTATTTCCAGGAAGGATTTTATCTCAATGGAAAATTTTCCAGCTGGGAAGTTGTCCTCGGTAATCTTTGCATGTCCAGAGGCAGCCACGAGATGGCAGCAGCCCTGTACTACCGGGACTGGGAATTTGGCTCTGGCCCACGTTTCCCACTCTCGCTTCTCTGTGCCTTTTTCACCTTACAGATGAGGTCTCCGGGCTTGACGAGCACCAAGAAACCCTGGTCCATCCTCTGGGTTGAAGGAGAAGTGACTCTAGAGCGGGGCTCTGAAAGACCTGTGAGCTCAGCTCCCACCTTTGCAAACAAGCTGATGGAGCAGAACCCACTCAGGTCTTTGTTTGCTACCACTGATGCCCAGCCCCAGTGTGTTCCTGGGATGTCTCATCTGAAATGAATGTGTGGTATTCTTTCAACTGCTTAGATTTCAATCTAGTGGATGAAAACTGCTAAAATCTCTGAAGGGCCACACAGAAGTGACAAGACAGCCCCCGTCATCTATCCTTTCACTGCGGGTACTCTTGTGCTGTGTAATGACTTGGACAACAAGCAGCAAGTGCTCAGTGATTTGTATTTCACACTTGCTCTTTCTGAGGATGCAGACTTCTTCCTGCTGGGAAAAAGAGAAAACGTTCTGCAGTCTTCACCTTGGTATCCCAGCCAGGTTTGGGACAGTTTCTTTTGCAATGTAAAGCTTATTCTAATGTGTGCTGAGACAATTGCACACAGATAAGGTCTGTGCTTTGCTCCAGCTCCCGGGCTAATGCAACCAAGGCCACGAAGAGCCAGCTGACTTGGGCTCCCTGACATGTGGCTCAGTCAGTGAGGGGACTGCTTGTTGTTGGTGTGGCAGAGCCTGATGCAGATACAGTGAAAGATAAAAGAATCTCAGAATAATGGCATTGGGGAGGGATCTCTAGAGGTCTCTAGCCCAGCCTCCTGGTCAAAGCAGGGATAGCTTCGAAGTCATGTCAGGCTGCTCAAGGCCTTGTCCAACTCATTTGAAAACTTCTAAGGATGAATCCAGACAATGGAGAGTGAGATCTGGGAGGCTGAGCCTGGGCTCAGTGGGGTGACCCCACTGATTTGCTCTGATGAGAATACAAATGAATTATATGGCTGCAATTTCAAGGCCAGTTCTGAATAACCACTTAGGCCTGACCCCCAGCTATGAACTGTAACTAGTTCCAGACTTTGCTCAGAGCTCTGTACTTTGGGGACCTAGGGGTTTGCATTTGGCCCATTGTAAAGAGAGCCACAAGGCTGCAGCCAAGGAGACTTTCCTAAGCTGGACTATAAATCCAGGCTATTTGAAGGGACAAATGACCCAGGAACCTGAGGCTTTAACTTCATGATTTTGCATTAAGCTCTTGAGGCACAGTTCCAGCCTTTTTCCTGGCCCTTGCCTTGTGGCAAAACTTCAACTGCTGTGACTGCATGGGAACTGATCCAGCTGAAAAATACCCTGCCTGAGGAAAAGATTCCTTTTTATTATGATCATTGTGATGGCTTGAGGAAGAGGGACATGTGGGCTTGGGGCTGTTGGAATTGCCCCTTTCAATGACAGCCTATGTTTTGGTCACCTTAGGAAGATAATGAAACTGCAGCTGGTAAGACAGGCTGATCCTGCAAGTCCTGCACACAAATTTCCTTCAACAGAGGCTTATGGAGCAAACCAAAAAGGATTAGTAAAGTTATGGGTTGAGTTGCAAAAGGAAGCACATGCTTCATGGCTCCAAACTCTTTCTGCTCATGTGGAATGGATTAAAGATAAAAACAGTCCTGTTATGTGCTTTGCTCCTGAGCTGTTTTGATCCTGTCTATCTTATTCTTCAGAGAAGCTTGTACAGGAACTATTATCTGTAATTCAAAACTGTGGCTCATGTTCCCTGGGTAGCTCATGGGATCCACTTCCCTTTGCCAGAGAATGAGGCATCACTGGGTACCAGGTGTAGTGGTTCAGGAATGTTTAGTGCCAGCCTGGCTGTTTTCTTGCAGGATTTGCCTGTTTGCATCTTTATTTGAAGTATGGAATACCAGGGCACAAGGAAACAAAGTGACTCTGTTGGTGGATCTCTGGTGGGACAATAACCAAATCCACATTTTATATATGTTTAACTGGAATCATGGACATCACAAACATGCTCCTCATGAAACAACAGCTTTATTACTTAGAAATGCTTGGAAATTCCACATCCCATTCCTATTGCCTCGGCTGTGAGGGAATAGCACCTGTGTGAATGACCGCTGTTCTCCCCACCAGGATGTCAGCAGATCCTGTAGCTTGTTTTCCATTGAAATGTCTCCTCTTGGGTAAATATTACATCTGGGGTTGCTTTACCAGTGGCTTTCCTACCTGGAGTTTGTACAACAGGTCAATGCCCTGCTTGGAGATAAGAGGAGTACTTGCTGTTTGCTGCTGTGAAATGCCACCCTGCTCTTCCCTCATCAGCTTCTCCTCCAAACATTTTTGAGTGCTTTTTAAGTCCTCGAGGTTTTTGCTAATTGAGGGAAATTTAATATTAGATGTCGAGTGTTTGGACAGAGCAGAAGAACTTGTTTATTACAACAACTGTGACTTGTAAATTATTCATCTGTGTGTAATTGAAACACTCAGATCCTCAAAGGTCATGTTACAGAGTGAGGTGAAGGATCAGCGAGCTTCCAGCAAAACAGGAAGGTTAACAGGTGCTGGGGAACCCTTCTCCATCCACCTGCATCTGCTCTATGACAATGCCTGTTTGTGGAAGAAAACTGAGTTTTGATAAGTGAAGTAATGCACAGACACATGTCTGGGAGGGGGAGAGGACATCTGTAAGGTATCTTCCTCTGTCAGTTTTTCCTCCGGGGGAAAAACAGATTTGAAACCTATTGCAGTGAAACGTATACAAGGTCTGTGGGCACAGAGTGTCAGTGAACAACAGGCTCTGGCCTTTTTGAAATGGACCAAGAGGGATCAGAATAGCTGGCTAAGCAGAAAGGAAGCCCGCAGAGCTCTACTCAGCAGTTCTGTCTCCAGACAACACCAGACTTCAACTAACTAAAAAGAGCAGATGCTAGCTGAAACATTAATTGAAACAATTATCATCTCTTGTCTGTTCTTAAATCTGTGTTCTAGCTCTCTCATAGAGGGTTTGGAAAGAGAAAGAGTTAACCCTTCAGGTGGCTTATTATTTTGTTAGGCACAGCATGTCCTTAGAAGACAGCATAATGAAACTTCTATGAATAGGTTTGGATACAGGTTTTTTTCAGGTAAAAACAATTCTGCCTAATAATGCAGAACCATCGTCACAAACAGCATTCTCAACCCTTCCTTCTCACCATGTTGCCAGTAAAGTGATCTTGCTCAGCTTTCAAAGGCCATGTAGCAGTGCTGGGCACAGGGCCAGCTGCTGTTCTTCCCCCTATGTATTGTATTAAGAGGACACCTCTTTGTTAACCTGTGCTCATTTGTTCCCCTCAGCCTGTATTCCTTCTCATTAGACTTGATGTATGATCTGTAGCAAGTGCAAAGAGCTCAGCTGACACCTGATATGCTTATGAATAGCCTGTCTGCCCTGCCACAGTTCTGTAGCTATCTCAAAGGGAGCAAACACTCGGCGTATTGCACTCCTCCTGGAACTGGGATGATATCAAAGATTTTCCTCTAAAGCATCCAAATTTGAACTCTGCTGGAAGCCAGGTACTTGATTGCAGGCACCTCTGGTCTGTTCCAGATTGGCAGTTCCTTGGTCTCATCCTAGTCTCCAGTTCTTGAGAGATCAGGCAAAGGCATTGCTCAAGCAATGCGGCTTTTCCACTGTTCCCTGTCCTCCCTGCTCCAGTCCCCTGCCGCGGGCAGAGGCTCCCTCTGCACAACTGCAAGCCCCGGATGTTTCCTACCGCTTTGCTCACACTCCACCCCCAGGCTCCTGTTACTCCCTTCACTCCCACACCCCCAATTTCCTCTCTCTCCATCAGGGCTGGATTCTGTTTCCTTGATGGGCTCACCAAGTCCATCGCAGGCCTGGCAATCCTTGTTGAGATGTGTCCTGTGACGCTTTCCTGAGCACCAGCGCTCCCATCTAAATACAACATGCTCTGGCTTCCAGTATCCCTTAAATCCCAGAGCGTATCACTTAACCCCTTTTTCCTTCACTGACCTCCTTGAGTGATAACTATTGTCATTCCCCACACCCTACTTGCACTGAATGAGGCACAGAATTAGCCTCAAATTTGGCTCCCAAAGAGATTACCAGAGAGAGATGAATTTAGGCTGGAGATCTATGGAGGATTATGGGGCCGATTGAGATATTAAAGATCATCCCTGATTCATTTTCTTACAGGTCTGATGCAAGAAGTGAGTCAAAGTCCCTTTGACACAGTTTGACCTGACAGATGCAGCGACTCAGTGGCAGTGTGAGGAGCTCATATTGTTTTGTAAATGGAATAAAGTTCATTTAACACAGCAGGCTTGTATTTGCTGTTAACTCAAAGGCCTCTCACCTAAAAAAACCTGCAGATCACTTCCCCTATCACCACTTGCAGATGGAAATAGCTCCTGAGAGTGCTGCCGTTGGTGGAGGAGGTGGGTATTTCTGACAGGTGACCCCCTTTCCCAAGGCAGGGTAAAGGTCCTTTTCCTGTGATACTGAGTTCATCACACTTGAAATATTCACAGTCCCCAGCCCCTTTTCGAGTAGCCAGGACCCTGCCCAAAAAATCCTCTCCCTCCCCTGGGCTGTTTCTCTCAACAGTGCTGCCAATATTGATCTAATATAACTGCTTTTTTGGCTGCTTTCTCTTCCTAGGTAGGAATGCTGTCATTACTAAACGACACCTGATTCCCATGGGTCCCTTGAGCCTGTAGGAAAATCTTTCTTTTCCTGTAGCTCAGCTGCAGGTAGGCATCTCCCAGGACTGATGGCTCAGGTAAGTAGCTCCTCTGACTTGGTTCTTGTTGTGCTGAGCTCTCAATGTCTGTCTTCCTTCTAGATGTGTCTTGCTGACTACTGACAGCCACAATTGAATGGCTCACACACTGACTGATGGCTGATTTTTAGACATTTAGAGGTTAGGAGGCGAAGTTAATGGAAACTTGTTTCCTGGTGTTTCCTTCCCACGTTCTGCCAGCATCTCCCTCTCTCAGCACCCATCCCAATTTTGCTGCCCTCCAAGCCTCTGCTGTGCTCCGCTGCCCATCCTGTTTTCCCTCTCAAGCAGGTTCTGGTTCAGACTCTACCCGTTTTCTTCCAACAGGACACAAGCTCCCACTACAGACTCCACAACCTGTGTCCCTGCAGCTCATCCCCACTTCTGCAGGGCTCTCCTCTGTGTTGGGTACAGCTCCCACTGGAAGAGCCATTCCATTGTGGTCCCCCAGAGCCGTGTTTGCAGTTGAGCTGTCTGGAGAGAGCATCAGCATTGCTGCATTTGGGCTGGGGGCAGGTTTATGATTGCTCCTTGAGTTGTTCTTTGTGGCTCCTAACTATGCCCCAGAGATTAAGGTGTGTCCTGAACTCAGACTTTTCCCTGTGGAAAATGGTGCTCAGAGTCTCTGATGGGAGTTTCTTTCGGGCATGGCAACAGTCTTACCTGGCTGAATGCAGACTTGTGCCAGGTTAAACCAGTACCCTTTAATGCCTTCTCTGTTCTTGTTCCAATGCAGATGCTAAATTAGAAACCCTACCACCTGCATATTATATGAGTGTGGATTTTGCAATACTGGGAGGCTGCTGAAAGGCTCAGATGCATTCAGGTGCCCAGTGCAATGGTTTTCCCTCCTCACCCCATCTCCCAAGGGGTTGTGCAATATTAGCAAACCTGGTCAGCCCAGTATCCTAGGAGCAGCTCAGGGGGGCCCTGGGCACTGGCTGACTCAGCGGGGACCCTGCTCCCTGCCTGCTCATGGTTTTTCCCCCTGTCAGCAGCAGTGTGTCCAAGGCAAATTACCTGTTTTTGGGACAGCTTTGGTCCCAGCTGAGATTGGCAGACTCTGTCTTACTATGAACCTTTTAGATACAGCAGCAGGACACCATCCAGGTATGGAAAACAGGCTGAAAATGCTTGCCATGCTGTACCTCTCCAATGGTCTGCCACGTGTGTGTATTACATGAGCTAAAATTTATTGACCCAAATTTCCCTAGACTGTACACTGAAGGGAAAGCATCTGGTTCCTGTCTTTCAGATTGAGCCCCTTTTGCCAGTTCCCAGATAAAATCTAATGGAGCTTATTCAGGCTATTCAGATCAGTGGTGGTTGTGGGAAAGGGTCTTGTAAAATAAGGGTATTTAGATTTGTTATCCACGTATTTAGTTTCCTGTAGACTTTTTGGTGCTTTCTTAGCCTGGCCTATAGCTAAAACATTCTCAAGGGACTAGTTAAAAGGCTCTTTTTATTTTCTTGATACTTTTTCTGGCATCTTGTAAAAAACTTTCTGCCTTTGACACCGTTAAATGGTGAAGCAAGGAGTTCTACTGCTACAGTACATCTAAGCTGTTTTAAGTTTCTCTGAATATATAGCATTGCAATGAGCCAAGCCCAATGAACCTCCAGCAGTTTGCCTGATTTACCTCCCACTCCCCATACACTATGTCAGACCTGGGACTTAGGGCTACACTCATCCTGGGTCACAGTTTGATCTCGTTTCAGGAGGTAAATCCTGCAGCTCCATTAAAGTGTGGCTGTTCAAGACGGCCCCTCAAAGCAGCCCACGTGGCTCTTCTGCAGGTCTGTGGGCTTGAAGGCAGCCAAAGAAGGCTCCTGGCACATTTTCCTCTCGAAAGTGGGTGTGAGGGAAGAGGAGGCGGCAGTACTTGAGCTGACAAAATTTTTTTGTCTCCTGTCTGGGTCTCAGTGGGCTCCAAAAGAGGGTCGAGAAGTGCCAACTCCTTAGGCTGGCCCTGTCCCACACAGAGGCTGCCTTCCAGTGTGGCTCAGGAGCCTCTGCTCAAGACGATTTCTTTCAGCATTTTTATTGCTTTCTGCACTTCTTGTTCTGGGTTGCTGAAGCTTTTCTGCTGCCTTGTATTTTTATGAGGATTCGTTGCACCCACTGGGCTCTGATGACTGGGCCACCTTCCCAATCCTGGTTTGCAGCAAAGCCATGGAACAGCTGAGCCTCAGCCGGGATGCCTGGACTTGGTCCGGCTCTGCCCCGACAGGCTGCAGACCCACCAGCAGCTCTGTTCAGCCCTTTATGGGAAAAGCAGAACTCATTCCTTTTCTGAAAAACCTCCAACTCTTGATTCTTTGGCCCACCTTTGAGCCCAGTGGTCCCTCCGTTGCTCATCTTCTATTGCCTGGACAGAAATGTTGGCCCTTCATGTTCTCCTTGGAGGTGACATCCCACACATGAGTTCAGCATTGAAACATTTTCCCCAAGCATTCAGTCAAGTGGCCTGGGGCTTTCTGTGTTCCTGCCCATGTCCAGTTCCTTTGACTGCCTTGGAGCCTTTCTGTGTGCTCTGATTTCTCTCCCTCCCACCATCTCCAAAAGCATCACCATCTTCTGGCTTTCCCGTGAATTTTCATTGATTCTGTTACCCAGAGAAGACCTAAACATCTCCACACACTCATGCTTACTGATATTTGATATTGGAATATTTGTATCCTTTATTTCTCTTTCCAAAGCCCATTTGTACTAGGCAATGCCCCCCAAAAAAGAAAAAAATCCAAGAAACCCTCTCCTATACCCCATGCAAACAGCTCTGCTTGTGAAGGCAAACAGGTTTTTTTTGCCATCATTTTGCTGCTGCACAGTGACTCCCCTCTATTTTAAAATGTTTTTACCTGAAGGCAAATTATTAAACAGCTTTTTGAGCAGACTTTCATCATTTTTTTTGCCAAACTCTTGCCGTTTCTACCCACTCAAGGCTGATCCTGACGGCGCTGAGCTGCGTTGCTGTCAGGCATGGATGTGCCCGATTCCTTGGTAAAGTCTGTTTTGGCATTGCACAATGTGTCTGTTCTCTGGGGGGGCCATGCGCAATCTCTGACTGGGACAGATGTCTGAGCTTGATCCCTCTGGAATGACGTCAAAGGCTGCAATACTGTCCCTCTTCTCTGGGCTGGCAGGGCCCGGGCTGGCCACGTGCCACTGCCGCAGCTGCGCGTGAGGTTGTCCCCTCGCAGGGTGGTTAATGGGTCACCGACTGGCAGCACAGGTGGCCCCTGCCGCTTTGTGTGGTGGAGATCTGCTTACACACCTGGCTCTTCTTCCTTGCAAATTCCTGCTGCTCCAGAAACCTCTGGCTGAAAGCAAATGGGAGTTGATTTTTAAAAGGAGCATCCTCCGTTGTTGACCCGTGAGCAGATAAAATACTGTCAAACTCGCAGCCTTTTTCCTGTTCTTGGGATACTGGCTGGCACAAGCAAATGCCATTTGTCATGGAGCTGCAGCAGGCAGCACAGCGGGGGGTGCCAGTAAATCCCTGATGTGGCTTGTCTTCCATCTCTGTGACACTGGTTAGGAGGATAGGAGTAGTTACGTATAAGCAGCTGTTTTGGACGCTAGTGAGAAGGCAAGAGCAACAGCACCTTCTGCTTGTAACTGACAACCTGTGGTGAAATAGGGTGACACACACTGCTACACCTGATTGTTTGCCTCAGGGGAGGTTTCCCAGTGCTGCAGGGAAGGAAGAGACTGGTACATCCTTGGGGCAGGACTTCCCTGAGGCACATCAGCCTCTGTGCTCCCCAGGGGCTGTGGCAGGACAGGCAGGGAGACACCGTGTGCTGCTCAGCAGGATGTGATTCACTGTCACCTCCCCACACCGCTGCAAGCACTGCCTGTGCCCCCCAGGACCTACCCGCTGGTGAAGTGGCTGCTGACATTTCACGTCTGCCAGACCCAGTCTGAAGTGGGCTGAATCCAGCCCAAGATTGGTGAAATGCTGTTTCTGATCCTCTCAACAATGTGCTGGCCCAAGCCACGGTCCATTTTGACAGCTCTGCACATAGGTCAGGGGGAAGGAAGGAGCGTCTGACATTTTCAATATTTCTATGAATGCCCAGACAGTTCTTAGGTTCTTCTTAAAAAGCTGATGACAGATTACGAACAGCTCCCAAGTTTGGATTTTGGAAATACTGAGATTTTCCAAGTTGTCAATCCAGTGGGAGGAGTTCCAGTGTGCCTGGGGCTGTGCACAGCATCCTCTCCTTTAGGCAGTTCAGGGCTGCTGGTGGTAGCTGCTCCCAGAGACTTGCCCTGGGGAAAGTGAAAGCGAGACTGCTACATTAACAGGAACATTTTTGATGGCTCATGAAGTGAAAAAATATAAGATGTAGAAAATTGTATTAAAAAAATTGCTAGCCTTAAAAAAATGGAAGAGATTGGTTTTTAGCATGTAGGTGAAGGGGTAAGGTATTTCTCAAAAATTTGTAATTTTGAGCTGGAAATAGGACTGAGACAAGTCTTGAAAGTAAATATTTAATTACCAGATCAATTTTGACAAAAAGATTCAGAGTTTGCAATTTATTTCTTTAGCCTCTGCTGAGCCCACCAGTGAAACTCCAGGTTAGTAGTGGTACTGCTGTGTTGGTTTGCTGTGAGTCCCATCAGCAAATAACTTATATTTGTGATTATAGTAGATTTTGCATGCTAGAAGTGAAAAATTTGACATCTCAGAACCAACATCCTTTCTGTCTTCTTTTGGTAGTTTATTTCTAGGTGTAAAAGCAAAAGTAGTTTTCTTGACTGGTTGTCTTAAGAAGGCTGTGAGGAGAAGGGCTGGCATACCAATGCTTCACACTTTGCAGGGCAGAAATTGGCCAGTATTTACCTCAGGGACTGTGATATTTAGACAAGAAATCCAAAGGAAATCACCACAATGAACTTCAGCTAACTCTGACAAGTTTGCATGATCAGTGCTTCACTATAATAAGAGAGATGATGCACAGGATGGTCACTGTTAAATGCAAGCCTAAGCAAAAATATCTAAATGTTGCCCAATCGTTGGGGTAAATTGGCTTTAGAGCTGAGGGCTGTTGCTGCATCAGCCTCTGCAGCAGACAGATCCCAGGTCCACTTGGACAAAGACAGGGTGATGTGCAAATGTTTAGAGATATCTCTTCTCTAGGAAAAAAATGCATTAGCCTGTCATTAAGAAGAGGTTATGGGAGAATTAAATCTCTAAATAAGATATGATGTTCTCTTCCATTCAGAGATTACAGGTTCTTCCCATAAGAGCTGCTATATTCCCTGTGCTGCTTGCACAACTCTGTTGTCCTGAAAAAAAAGCTTTCTCATAATCTTTTTTCTATATATTCTTCACCAGACAGTTGAAATCTGTTCTATGAACATCAGTTTGTTCAGGATTATACATTGTCAAGATTATTATCCTTAAGGGAACAGGTGAAGAAACTGCAGAGCAAGGAGATGAGGTGAGTCTCTTCTGGCCATATAGACATTTAAATAGTAGCAGGATTGGGAAAGGACATGGTTTCCTCCCAGGCAGTGTCTGTGGGGAAAAAAATATAAGCCAGTAATCTGAATTTAGCTCTCTGTTATTGCTTGTGACATCAGCAAGGGTGAATATTTTACTCCCAGACACCTACAAAATTAGAAAATGGACGTCTTTAGATCACAGGATGTATGACTAATTTTCCCCCCGATTTTTTGACAAGTGTGAATGAAAACACTTACTGTGATCACATCTGTATTTTGAAGAAGAAAAATCCAGGTCTGAATCAGTGGTTTTAGTTTGTTACTAAGGATGCATTAGATGAGAAAACAGAGGCTTGCATCACAATGGATAATTTTTTATATGAGCAATCCAGTTGTTTAGAGGGGACCTTGTGTGTTTATTTATTATTAATTATTCTGCTGAAAGTATTTACCCTGTGACAAGCAAGGCAGTCAGCTCTCAACAGCAGTGAAATGAATCTCAGTTCAGGGCAACCCAAATTAGGAAGAAGCTCTGGAGAGTGGTGCTGTTTGAAATAAATTGAGGAATTATTTTAAAAGCTTGCATAGAAGAACAGAGTTTTGCCAGCTATTACAATTGGACTTCAGAGCAACTGCTGAGTGGGTAATTAGTCCCTCAGGAACACGGGAGTCTGGACAAATGTAAGAAAGAACAAGAAGGGGAAAAAAGGCGTATGAAAAATTAACTTTAGAAAACAAGCTAGAACATTAGTCACAGGAGGGATATAACTCAACTTTCATTTAACATCTCTTTCTGTGTTGAACAGACACATTGTTCTTAACCCCTGTACTGAAGCAGGAAATACAAACCTTCTCGCTTTTTAAGGCAGCTGGAACTGAACTTTATTGAAGTTCATCTCTTTGATAAGAGGGTGAAGGAGAGGATAAAGAAATGTGCTGAAAGTACCTCAAACCCAGAAAATGGGACTTAAGTTTGAGTGGAGCAGGGAAAGAAACCAGTTGGGGAACTGCTTAAGATATTATGTAGTGCCTGTTTTGCTCTCAGAGACTCCTCCATCATGAAGGCAGAGCAGTTAGTCAAGGTTTAAAAGATAATATCCCCACCAGCATTTGCTCACAGCCTGTCAACAATGCACGGTCTCACTCTCCTCTGGGCTGGGGGCACCCCAGTTGGACAGAAGTGATCTACCTACCAGACATGTTGAAGGATATCTCTTTGCATAACACTTTGCTGGGTTTAGAAAGACTTGGTGGAACACAACTGCAAAATAACCTGGAAGTATGTGAGACACTTGTGAGGTTATATAGTGGACATGTGGTTGATCCTGCATTTCCAGAGGTCCTGATCCATAGTTTTCTGAGGTAACTGTTGAACCAGAGACTTATTTATAGTTTCTACATTTGGGTCTTGTGGTTCATTGTTCCCATTATTATCTCAACAGCAGCAATTTGCTAATCAGTCCTTTGTAGGACAGGACTAGTATTGCTTTGGCTGTTCAGTGTTCAGAAAAAAAAATGTAGTTCCTCTGACTCTGAAAAAGCAAGAAGCTTTGCAAAAGCTCCTAACATATCTGTGTGTGAATCTAGGTAAATGGATCATAGTCACTGAACTCTTTGTCTGGAGGGTTAACAACAACATCACAGCAGAAGGTTCAGGACCTGACACCAGACCTGAATCTTCCTGATTTTGAGGACTTTGGTGTTGTCTCTACTCTAGAACCTCCAAAGAGGTTGAGTCAACCTCCTTGCTGGGCTCTCACCAATTCACTGTCCAAGCGATGGGGTCCCACTTGCCTGTTCCACCCTGGTGCCCACAGGAGCACTGTCTGTTGGTGCCACATTTCTGACCTGGCAATGCTCTGCTGCTCCCTGAGCAAAGGTTACTGGGGTTTTCATGTAGGCTTTGTGTTTCCTATTTAAGGCGAGAGAGAGGCTCTGAATTCCATCGGTTGGGTCACCCTCTCTGTTTCCCAATTCAATGCAAATGGCCAGACAGGCAGGCAGCTCTTCCTTGAAAACATGGAAATTCACTCGAGGTGTGCCAGTTTCTCTGGCAGATGTGGTGTTGGCACGATGGACACAATATGGTCGTAGTTGTTTATTCCTGTAAACACTGTCTTCAAAATCATCATCTCCTCTCACCACCTTGAGTCACTTCCTCAGAGTGCTCAACACAAATGCACCCAGCTCTGGCGTATTCCTTCCAGGAGAGGGCAGGGGAATACAGTTTATTACAGATCCACTCTTGAACTGGAGCCAACATTCATCCTGGCCCAGTTCTTCCTGTACATCTTCTATTTTGCTTTCCTAAACTTGGGTTAGCAGAAATAGGAGCTGAATCTCCTCGGGGCGAGCCAGTGGGTTTTGTTACATTTACAGACCTCCTGTCCCTGAGTCATCTTCATGAGAGATAGCTTGGACTAGGCTCTTCCCTGTGCTCTTGAATCTCTTGCAATGAGCCTTGTGTGTCTCATTGAAGGCATTGGCTTCTGTGCATCTTCAGGACAGGGGTTTAAACAGCTGAGCCCCAGTTCTTGTGCTTCATCTCTCCAGAGGAGGCAGTGATGGGACAACTTGTCTATCACACACTCAGCACACCCCTATCCCTGCAGAAGGTGGTCTGATTCCCTCGGATGTTCATGATGTCAGCAGGCACAGACAGCTCTGCTTGTGGGTGCTTTGCCAGTAGATTAAAATGCAGAGCATGGAAACCCGAGGTTGGAGCTGGACCTGGTTAAAGATGGCCTAGAGAAATGCAGCCAGAAAGTCAGCTGACGTTTTTCTCTCTCAGTATATTAATGAAGAGAAAGCTTGGGAGAAAATCAGAAATTCTCCCCAGATCCCCACTGTCTTTAATAGTCAAAGGAGCATTAACATTTAAATCCTAAAACGAGTTTCTTCCAACTTATCTCCTCCTAGGCCTATGATTCTGACTTGAAAAGACAACATAATTTCCAAACCTGTGAAAGAAAGTAAAAAAAAGAAAAATCAATAAACAGTTGGCCCTGCAGCAGAGATGCCCTTGCAAAGCCAAAGAAATTAAGTCCTGAGACTGCTGTTGTTGTTTCCATCTTGTCCTGCAGAGCCACAGCCAGGCATAAACATATTCTTTGTGTCAATATTTCTGTAATACCGAGAGAACTTACAGTCCTTATCTGTGAGTGTCAAGGACTGCTAAGTTACAGTGATCATAACATTACTGGAGAGTCTGACAGACCTTTTTATTTCCTCTGTGCCTACGTAACTGTTCTGGTGCTGAAAGATGAAGCCCAGTAGAGCTCAGCTGGATGTGACTGTCAGCTTTGTGGCACATGGAAGGGATCCATCTGCAGGAGACTAATTTAAAAAAAAAAAAATCCCCAAATAGAATTTGAACTTCCTTTTAATATTTTTTCTCTGCTTGATTATTTTTGCTTCTTTCATTGGAAAAGAGCAACCTTGATTTGTAAATCACATGGAAATGTGTGAGTAATCAATGCAGCCTGACTAACCCTTGTTTTGCCAGGTGTCTGGTTGGCTCATTGGATTACTAATAGTTTGCTGCTGCAGTAAATGGGAAATAGCAAGGGCTGGGGCAGAAATACCACGGGTGACCTCTAAAGACAGCAAAGCACTCACCCGATGCAACACAATCCCTCTTTTTGCCCATCCATGAAGCCCAAACACTGTTGTCAAAAATGAGAAGTTCGTAACACAGAACTGTGCAGGCAATGTACAAAAGATGGGAAAACTTGAGGCAGGAAAAACCAGCCTCTCTACAGCACGTATGGAAAGGCAACATGTGGGCAGAGCCAGACAATTCTTAGGTGCAAGCTGCTGAACTTTGAAAGGACGAGTCCTTTGCTGCCTTTCCCACCTTTAATGGGTCTCTGCTATGTGGTACAAAACAACCTGGGAACAGCTTCAGCCTATGGTTTCTTTTTAACTTTATAAAGCAATGTAATTATTATCTCCAGAGAAATTTTTAAAAGCTTGAATACTGAGGTTTATTTGCCTTTCCTGACTAGATCTTTAACACACAGCCTCAGACAACAACCACTTAAAAGGACCTTAACCTTATGTTATCCCCAGTGTTTGACTGGGCTATGGGAATGATAGAAAGCTTGTTTGAGCAGGGCAACCAGTTTGACTGAAGTTCTCTCCTGAAAGGTGGCAAAAAAAAAAAGAATGGAAAATCCCCAAGTAATATCAAGGGAGAGAAGTAATAATAGATTTTCGAAGGACTTGTTGAAGAGATGAACAGAGGGAAGGAAATCTTAGTGATGCACAAAAAGGGTTGGACAAGGGAAAAGACATGTATTTTGTAGCAGGTAGTGGGGGCTCAGTTGTGCTGCATTACAAAATGAAAGATGCTGATGTGAGACATCAGTCACAGCTGGACAAAAACTCATTTCCAAAAGCCTGTTCCAGCCCAACAGTCATTCCTGGTTCTCATGAAAAGTTGGTAGAAAAAAGGGATCAGAAATCATTATATTTGTCTAGATCTGTGCATTTCTCCTGCTGCTAATAAAGGCTTGTAGCGTTTCCAAAACCTTGAGCAAAACTTAGATGTGTGTCAATTTGCTTTCACCGTCATGGGGCTCCGAAGGATTAACCAGTAAATCACTCCACAGCTTGGGAAGTGCATTCAGAGATCACGGAGGGATGGAGAAGTGGCTGAGTCAGCCCAGAGGCTGGCACCTGCCACTGTACTCTGTAATTCTCTCTTAGGCTTAAGCCCCAAATTGTGCCAGCAGACCCCAAAACCAGGGCTGCAGTTCAGGGCCGTCCCAGCAGACTCATGGGTAAAACAATGTGGAAAGGAAATTTCTCTGATGAAATCTGCTCAGGAAAGATGCTGTAGAGGATGAAACTGTGGGCAGGTTTCACCAAGGATGACCCCAGACTGGGGCTCAAGGTGACAGTGACTTTTGGTAATTCTCTGTTGTACAGTGACAGGTTTGTGCTGAAGTGAGGCATCAGAACTTGTGCTGTCGTATATCCTGTTTGTTTGGTTTTAATGTGTGCTTTTTCTCTGTCTAGAAATTTTGCCTGGGCAGAAAAAGAGGACTTTGGATGTTTGTCCAGGGTGTACTGATGCCCAATATCCTGGTCAGGGCAGCAGTTTTCCCAAAGTGCTGGACACCCAGGAATGCCTAAGGCACAGTCACTGAGTCTATACTCAAGGGCTGTGCTGAAGTTTCCCGTGGATTTTGTGTGCATGGCAAAGGGGACCTGGACACACGTAAAAAATTCAGTACATCCAGAACTTGTCACACTGTGTGAGTGAGCTCAGGTCAGGGGTTCATCCTGGATGCTCTGGACTGACTTCCCAGGTGCTGTGTGCTGCCTGCCTGCATTGTTAATACTTTTTGTTTATTTTTCCCCCAAGGAAATCTCGGGGAGAAACACAGACTGCTTAGCTACACTTTCCTGATATTTTCCATTGCATTTCACCTCGCAGTGGTCACTGTTGCCTTATATTGAAAGGATAAGATGCTCTGTAGGGTTCTTCAGATGTGAAAAAGCATGAGATCCCTCCTCCATCTCAGCGCGCAGCCACACAAGGGCAGGTGCCGGCACAAGGGAAGTTGGCTGAGAATGTTCTCCAGCAGCAGCACGTGTTTGGATCTGCTTGATCCCACAGAAAACATCTCACCTTTGTATCTCTAGCTTCAACAACAGCCAGCAGAGCAGCCTTACAGCTGCACAGGGGGCAATGGACGCAGACCTGAGCAGTGCTTTTAGAGAAGCAAAAAGGTTGTGGGCTCAGTAAAATGGATGAAATTTGAAAAGCAGAACTGAGACACATACCCTTTTATTTCCACATAAAGTAAATATGGAACTTCAGTACCTCTCCAGCAATTCAGAGGAAGTTGGGAACTACCATAACTAAAACACAAAGACATTGTCTTTTGCAAGTGGAAAAACATAAGTTAGAGAAGCCTCTATAATGTGTCCCAATGCCTAGGTAGGTTATAATAATGATAAAATCAAGATTGCAACTTTTGGTTATTTTCATGGTAAGGGAATTTCATATCTGTACAGTCAACAATTCAAATTCCATTTAAGCCCAATCTTGAGAGCTTGGATTTTAGCTGTATCTAAATCTTATGCTCTAGGCATTGCAAAGCTAAACTTCACCTACTCGGGAAACAAGGGGTTTTTAACTGACAGAAAGCAGTAAAGCAAGGTTTGCCAAACATCTATTTTGGGTAAAAATATTTAAGGCCAACATTTTTACCAATGTAATGCATTTTACGTCAGTGGAGTTACACTAATGCAGAATTTGGCCCTGATGTACTTGTATAAATATAGTATCTAGGATTGTGATGAGTGTGTATTCATGCATTATTCATTGAGACAATGTGGAGAGGAAGAGAGAGGTATGTGCATGAAAGCAGAGCCCTCAGCATTCCCAGGTCCTTTGGCCGCTCCCCCGGAGTGAGGCCACACCTGTGGGGTCACCCCTGTGTTGTTGCCAGGCCCTTTTGCAGTGACTTTTTAAGGCTGAATGCCCTCCTGGAAAGTGAGTGGTTTACATTTGCCAGGAAGTGGAATGTGTTACTGGCAATTAGGAAGAAATGCAGATGGAGGATATTTTTGCCAGTTTAAATTGAGCTGGAGTTGAAGAGAGATGAGACTGCACCTTGGTTTGCCACAGGCATTTGGTTTGATCCTCTGTGCCTCACTTTCACCATAAAATGAAAATAACACTTTATTTTCCTTGTGGGACAGTGAGGTCCACAGTGAGAGAGTAGGAATGGTGTGCTGTCCCATGTGCCCTCAGAAAAGGGTGCACAGACCTGTTGTCACAAGACTGCGTTCTGGTATCCTGGACTTCATCTTCCCAAGGATCTGAAAAAAAGAAAAAACTGAATTTGAAAAACCACTGACTTCTGCACCACTGTGAGCTTCCCCAGGTGGGCTTCATCTCTGCAGGGCCTGAACATGATCCTACTCCATGCCAAATATTGCATAACTATAGTGTGTGTGTATATATATCTCTAAATTAATATATGTATTTATATTAAAAACTAGTAATGACTGTAATAACAATGGTGGGGGTGTGTGGAGGGGAACACATCCCAAACCCCAATGCTTTCTATCATGCTGGAAGTCCCCCTGCCAAGCTCCGGCAGGCAGAAAGGGGCGGGTGTGAGGGTGTGGGGCAGGAGTGAGGGCATGCAGCAGGGAAAGGACCTGGGACTCCTCGCACTCCTCCAGGGACATGCACCTCACAGGGACTTGCTTATCTCCTGGAGATGTCCAGAGACTTGTACACTTACAGAATCATAGAATGGTTTGGGTTGGAAGGGATCTTTAAAGGCCATCTAGTGCAGCGAGTAGTGACATCTTCAACCAGATCAAGTTGCTCAGAGCCCTGTCCAACCTGACCTGGAATGTTCCCAGGGATGGGGCATCTGCCACCTCTCCGAGCACTCTGTTCCAGTGTTCCATAGCCCTTATTGTGAAGCATCCTTCATTATATCCAATCTAAATCGACCCTCTTTTACTTCAAAAACCATTACCCCTTGTCCTAACGCTACAGGCCCCGCTAAACGCTCCCAGGACCGCGCATCCCCTGCCGGATTCGCACGTCCCCGGGGTCCCTCTGGGCGGCCCAGCACCGCCCCGGGGGCCGGGCCGGGCGGTGCCGCGGCTCCCATTGAGGCCGGGGCCGGGCCGGCCCCCGCCGCCGCGGGGCCAATGGTGGCGGCGGACGCGGTCGAGCCTCTCCCCGGCCTCCCCCGCCGCCGCCGGGCGCCCGTCATGTGAGGGGGATATAGTACTACGGGAGCGGGGCCGCGCTCCGCAGCCGCGCACCCGCCTCCCGGGGGAGCTGCGCCCGCCTCCCGCCGCTCCGCGTCCGCCGGGGCCGCTCCTGCCCGTGCGGGATCGTGTTCTGGTGTTGTTTTGTTTCGTTGTTGGCTTTTTTTTTTTTAATTCTGTGTTTTTGTTCTGCGTGGGATTTTCCCCCCATGTTTATTTTTTAATTTTTTTTTATCATTATTATTCCTATAATTATCTTTGCTTTTTTTTTTTTTAAATTATTTTTTTTTTTGTGGCTTGGCTTTGCTGTTTGGTTTCTGTTTTTCTTTCCCCCGTTTTCGCTGTTGTTTTTGCATTCTTCTGGTCGTTCCTGGCCTCTCCTCCCCCCGTCCCGGCTCGCAGAGGAGTTCAGGTAAGGGCGAGCGGGGGGCGCGGGGCCGCGACCCCTCCGGCGGTGCCCCCGCACCGACAGCACCGCACGGGCGGCCGGGGTGTTTGTGCCCCTGCTGCCCGCTCACGGGGCAGGTGGGAGATTAAATTCCACCCCCGGCGGCGCAGCGGGAGGGTGCCGGGCTGCTACCAGGGCTGGGGGTCTCTTTCGGGGCTGCACCGGTGGAGTGACAGGCGGGGAGAGGGGGGTTTGCTCCCGGTCATCGCGACCAGGGGACCGCACCGGGGGCGGGGGAGAAAGGGGGAGCTCGAGTCCCCAAAGGTTCCTGGAAAGAGATGGAGGGAAAACCAATAAAATAAATAATAATTACACCCCCCCCCCACACACACACACACAAACAAAACAGAAAACTACAATCAAAAAACCAAATAAACAGATGCTTTGCAGGCGTGGAAACCTGGCTGTGCTTGTACTGGGATGGGAATGTGTGTGTCTCCCGGCCCCCCTTTCCCTGCCCAGGCAGCTGGTGCCACGCGTTGTTTGGGGCACCTTTCCCTGCCGGGGTGCAGGAGGCAGCGGGGTGCACTCCGTGGGGAGGACATTGCAGATGAAGTGCTTCCTGTTGTGGAAACCAAAGTTTGGGGCTGGAGTGGGACAGTTTTTGGAAGAGAAAGCTTTGGGAACGTTTCTACAGCTTTCCATAAGTGGTGGGTTTGGAAAAAACAAACAGGGAGACTCTAAACACCCCCCTGTGTCCATGGAGCAACACAGCCACTTCGCAGAAGAGAGGAGAGCAAATGGGTTTACTCCTGGCTCGTGGTTTCTTTTTATTATTTTTTTATTAGTTTTTTTCCCCCCCATGCATTTCTATTTTAATTTCTTAGAAATGCTGGGCCCGGTTTACTGCCTGGTTTATGGCATGCTCTGTGGAGCAGGAGTCAGCCTGAACAGATTTAAAACCTTCTAGGGAACAAGAGAAAACACTAAAGAGATTAGTCCTAAACCAGAAAAAGCTGTGGCAGTATACATAGGAAATGACTGTCAGCATCTCATATATGCTGTGTGATGAGTTGTGCTGGGCTGACTGTCCAGAAATGACAGACTGGGAAATATGTCCCCATGTTTCAGCAAGTTCCCAGGACTTAGCATTTTATTGTTGCTCTGCATCAAAATATGCCTTCTCTGGTTTGGTTTGTTTTGTCAATATTTTTTTTAGCCGGCAATTAGATGGACAGGTTTTAAACAGAACAACATGTTTCTGGCAGAAAGGACATCATAACAACCCAGGGAACTCTTAAAAATTGGAGACGGTTGTGCTGCTGAACAGCTGCTGTATTTCACTCCAGAAGTGGCTGTTTTCAGTGGCTCAGGCACTGCGGTCTCACTATAGGTGCTTACATTTCTAACATGTTTTCAGGGCTCCTAGAGATGAAAGTGCTTTATGGAAACAACATCATTAGTTTTCATAGCTTTCACAGCCCTGGCTTTTTTTGGTTTTGTTTTCTAATCTTCTGGTTTTGGCTGAGTCTTCAGGCAAAGTAGGGATGAAAGCCTTTTGGTTGTTAGCCTGGCCTTTAGGAGAAAAATATAGCCAGGGCCTGATTCTGCATTCCAGGCATTCCCCAAAATCTTCTTGGCTGTTCTGCAAGCTTTGAGAGTGCACAGAAAGCAGAACTGGCCCTTAATGCGCCTGAATCTATTTGCCTCTGACAGTCCCCTCTTAAAAAGACTCCGGTTATACTGAGTAACAATGTTCCTTGTCAAAGGAGATGGGAAACAAGCGTGCTGGCTGTTTTCTGCTGTGATAACTGGCCCACAGCAGTTGCTAGGGGTTTGTTGGTTTTAATTTTCCCCTCGTTTAAGCCCTTATTCAAGTTACAGTTTAGTTCTATTCCCAGCGAAATACATGGATATTTTGATATGCTGCTTTCTAGTTTTGCAGGCATTTTATTATTTGTTTTTTAAAAAGAACTTTGCCAACTGCTTTTGGTGCACGCAGAACACGCCAGCTTTTCTTAGAAAAACACACATTGCAGTCCAGTTTTCTCTCACAGCCCCATTCTTCAGGAGTTTAAGTTGAAACAATGCAGATACAGAAGGAAGAATCAGACACCATCTGAGGGCACGTCCTTCTTTTTGCCCCAAGTTTCACAAGACAGTCACCAGTTTTTGGTGCAAGATAGAAACAGTCTGCTTGGGTGAATTCTTACTGGATGCCAATACAAACTTGTCAGAAGCAGATTGTGTTTTCTGTTTCAAAACTGGAATAGCTCAGCTCTGGGACTTCTGCTGGGGAAACTTTCCATCAATGAAGAGAGTTTAAAAAAAAAAAAAAGTGTGTTAGAAATAGTTCAGCTCTTCTGACTCTTCACTTTTACTATAAGCAATGATTATAGGCTAAGGTCACAAAACAGAGCCACTAACCTCTGTTTGAACTTCCTCGTGTCAGGCACATGTGGGTATTTCATTATCTGTTCCAGGCATAGCTGACTGACAGGACGCGCATACCAGGAAAATGTGCAATCTTACTTTTAAGCCTTTCTTTCAACCCTTCCCTGTTTCCTCCATGTGTGTTTGAATGAGGAAGCCGTATCTTTAAGAAATATGGGTGCTTCCCCCCCCCCCCCCCCGTTTCCTATGAAATATTAATAGAGGCTGCCAATGGGACAGAGTTCTTTAGGGGTGTTGTGTAAAATGCCTCACCTTGCGTTTGCTGCAGCCCTGAGCACACAGACACCTTTTGATTTTTTCTCCAGAGAAGGAAAGACAGGGCAAGTTTTGGAGACGAGGCAGCAAGGATGCTCTGCAACAGCAGTAACAACCATCCCCTTCCCTGCACAAAACTGGGAGCTATTGACTATTCATGGCAAAGACTCCAAAGCGCAGCAGCAGAGCTGTGGAAAATGACAGCGTGTAACAAGATTGACTGGCATTTCCTTCGCACTGGGTCACATGCCTCCTAATTCACACACACGCAAAACCTCATAGGCTGATCAAATGACTTCTATCTCTGCAGTCCACATACCTTCCACAGAAAGAGTTGTTTTATTATGCACATGTACAGCTCTGTTTTCAATCAGTCACCTTGAGCGAATGACTGAGGGCCAGTGTTCGCTCCATCGGGAGGTCTCTGCGTTTGCTTTCTAGGAGGCATAGTCTCCATCCGTAAGCAGTTTTTTTCCTCAGGGAGGAGGGGGGGGGGAAGAAAAAATTACGCAGATGTCCCTCCTGCCTCTCCCTCCCCAGAAACCTTTCTAGGAAGTTTGCTTGCCTTAAGCGGGAAAGCGCAGGACAATCGCCGCGGTCAGCAAGAATTGTGGTGGGCTGCGCTGGGGAGGGTGAGTTTGCTGTTGTGGCTCCGTGGGGTTGTAGCGGGATTACGGCTCACGTGAGTCGGGGTTGCGGGATGCTCCGCTCGCCGCCTCGACACGGAGGAGGGAGAAACTGGCATCGCAGCTGCCCACCGTGGCTCACAGCAGGTTGAGATGCCGGGGGTCCGTACAGTCCGTACAGCCCTCCCAGTTTAGCGACTGGAACGAGGTTCAGCTCACATCAACCTCCGTACCCAGAGAGAAAGGAGCATGGAGCAGCGAGGTGAAACCAGCCACCAGCTGGTTTGCAGGACATGGTAATTAGCTCAGCGCAGTGCCAGCCTTATTAAGGACAGTGCAGGTGATGATGACGTTGGCGCACTGATTCATTACATCTGGAGGGGAAAATCCGCCTAGTAAATGCTGAAGCACAGTAAATATTTTTGGCTCCTGCCAGATTGATCCTTGCATTATGCTGAACAGCCTATATTTGCAGAACTGAGGAAGTTAAAAATAAGGTGGTGGAAAGCTACAAGATAAGAAAAGGATTTGCATTTTATGGTCACCAGCAATAAACTTCTTTTTATTTGTTTTTGGTTTGTTTTTTTTTTTTATTAGGTGGTAAAAATTTCAGCACTTTATTTTTTTTCTCCCCATTCCCTTCTTTGGCTCTAGACTTCACTGTTAGGCAAAAGCTCATAATTTATTTTCTTTTGCCAGTATTATTCTGGAACGGAGATGTAAATCTAGAGCACACACAGTTGGGAAATGATTTCTGAAAGAATTCTTTTGCAAATGTGTGGTGCAATTCTGCAAAACGCTTTGGCCCTGACAGTCCTTGGGGTGGTACAGACATATCAAAGCATGTAGCAGCATGTGTACTCAGTGAGGCTGCACGCTCTGGACTTTCCTATGGGCTAGAGGGCTTTCCAAGCTTTAGTTCATGGAGATAAATAATTAAACCAACTTCTGACTGCTGCTGTTTTGTTTTTGTACACTCAGGCTCTCACCTGAACTTTGGCTGCCTGGTATATGCTGTTGGGATACCCTTAAGAGATCGCCCAGGAATGGTGGATCACTTGCTGCCTACTGATGAATCCTTTTCATCTACAAGATCTTCTCTTGGATACTTTGGGGACATGACAGCAGGGGTGAGGTCCTACCAAATGCTGCCCTCTCCCCTGTCAGAAGATGACAGTGACTCGTCCAGCTTTTGTTCTTGTTCCAGCCCTGATTCCCAGGTCCTCAGCTCCAGCTATGGAAGCACATCCAGTGCAGAAAGTCAGGACAGTATCTTAGACTACTTATTGTCCCAGGCATCTTTGGGGAACACCAATACATCATGGTGGGACAAAAGGAGACTTCAGCCGATAGTGAAAGAGGAGTACTTTAGGTTACCTGAATTTGCTGTGGATATGGAAGACTCAGGACCATTTCAGCCCACACTTGAGGAAATTGAGGAATTTTTGGAGGAGAACATGGACTTGGAGCTCAAAGAAAGACCTAAAAGTGAGACCAAGGACTTGAGAGCCTGCAGCCAAGTTTCTGTTGCTTCACTACAGCAAAAAGACCATATGTTACCCAGCACTAGTTTAAAAGAGAGTAAAAATGAACAGTTGAGCAGCACAACAGAAGGTGGCCAAGCTTCAAATGGAGGAATGACCCTCGAGAATGGGATACCGGTTATGCTCCAAATTCAACCTGTACAGATCAAACAGGAGTCCAACACGAGCCCCAGTTCCCAAGGACCAGCACAGGAAAATATTAAAATTGCACAGCTCCTAGTCAACATCCAAGGACAGACATTTGCCCTTGTGCCTCAGATAGTTCAGTCGTCCAATTTGAACTTGTCCTCTAAATTTGTCCGCATTGCTCCCGTCCCCATTGCTGCCAAGCCAATTGGGCCAGGAGGCATGATCCAGGGTCAGACGGGAATCATCATGGGTCAGAAATTTCAAAAGAACCCTGCAGCTGAACTCATTAAAATGCACAAATGTTCTTTTCCTGGTTGTACCAAGATGTACACGAAAAGCAGCCATTTGAAAGCCCACCTGAGGAGACATACAGGAGAAAAGCCCTTTGCGTGCACGTGGCCGGGCTGTGGATGGAGGTCAGTATTGGGGTGCAGCTCTGTCCAACCCCCCTTCCCCTTTCTGCTCACTTGACCTAACTCACTGAGCAAGTAGGTTTGTACTCTGATTTACAAACTGTTCCCAAAACTTGTTTGGTTGGTTTGAGAATGAAAACCTTTTTCTTTCTGTTAGGTGATCCAAAGGCTTTGATAAATTAAATAGCAGAGCATCACCTGCTGGCAGCAGCTGTTTAAGTGTCTTAAAAAAATAGAAGGAGTAGCATTGTAATTTGTACTGCATTCTAGAGGGTCAAATTAAGCTTGTTACCACAGGTAACACCTTGTGTTTGCATCAGCCTGGTTGCAGCACACCAGCCACAGCAGACCTGTGGCTGGTACCAGCTGAGGCTGTGAGTGAACTGGGTGGTTTAGGGCAGAATCGCTGTGCATGGCCATGTGTGGCTCCAACTGTGTGGGACTAAACATGGCCAGTGAAGGGCTGTGATAAGCAAGTGTGGTTAAAAGCAGTATTCTGTGCACTTTCATAGAAAATGCACTCCATCCCACTCCTTCTGGAAATGCTGGCAGTGACACTCTGGCATACTCGGGGTTTTATTCTCTGCCTTGATTCAGAAGAATGTGTGGGTGCCACTCAAAGTTGCAAAAAGCTGTCAGATGTAACAACATAACCAGAAGGCTGAGGTGGAGTTAAACATTGCTTGAATGAAAGATTGCAGGTTTGATTGAGCAAGAGGGTATCTCTTTATTTATTTATTTATTTCATTTAATTTCATTTTATTTGATTTTTAATACTAGCTGAAAAATTGAATCTTTGTTAAAAATATCGACTTTTTATTTTAAGGAAACTTTGATAGGAGCCTTCCTCCCTCTTTTCAATTAGCTGTATTACTTGCCTGCTGGCAAATGTTAATATACAACGCCACAAACGACGATGGGAGAAAACATAGTCTTAACTACCTTATATTAAATCAAACTGAATTTCTTTCAAAGAATATGCTGCAGATGTACAGTGAACAACGTCTAACAAGGAAATGGGTTGTGATCATGGGCAATAGATCAGGTAAAAAGTAACAGGAGAACGTTTTGTAAAAATGCAAGTACGTGAGATGTAGCAGTTAGAGATGGCTGGGTTGGTTTGAGGGAAAAGGTCAGAATGCAGCTGAACCTTCTGATCCCTGACTGGACCAGTCTGAAGTTTGCCTTTTGGAAGGACTGAGGAGATGAGTTTATGGTGGCTTTACAAACTGGGGGTGATTTTCTTTCCTTTTGTCCTGGTGGCACTTCTCATGAGGCGGCTCAGTGCCTTGCTGCTCAGGATGCCCTGACATCAAAGCTGGGATGTTCAGCAGATTGATCCCAGAAGCTGCAGGCTGGTTTCTCCTCACCTGCAGGAGAGGCACTCGCTCCTTTTGGTTTGAGTGCCAGAGTACAAGCGCACAGGCAGCAGATCATGTTGGCTTTCCTTGTGCTGGGATGTAACCAAAACTCTACTTTTTGTGACAATTGCATGTGGCACGTGAGGGTTTGTCTGATCGATGCTGAGATTTGTACCAATGCTCCCAGTGACTTTGTGGCTCAAGATACAGAGCCTGAAGTGTTGTCTGTGGATGACCTTCTCCAGCTCCATGTTATTAGAGAGCTTGTGTTCCCCAGGCTGCAAAACCAAGGGGAGCATTTAGGAAAAATATTAAGTGGTGAACGATGATTCAACTTACAACGAGTGCCACCTTTCTCCTGGTGTTACAGTTAATGATGTGGATCAAAAGTAGGATACTGGTGGGCCAAGAGAAGGGCAGGTCCTGCAACCAGGAGCACTCTGAACTTCCAACCACCACAACTTTTTAAAGATGACCCCAAAAGGAATGAGAAAGGAATTACCTTCATTATGAGGAACATGTTAAGAGGAACAACTTCTGGAAGGGCTTTTCAAACTCTGTTGCTGTTTGTCTTGTTGAATTTCACAGCCCAGGATGTGACCACAAACCCACAAACCCCCAAATTTTGAAAGGGCTCTGCTCCAAGAGAAGAGGTTTATAGCCAACAGGAGAGGCTGTGCTTAGGGAGCTGTCTCCTGTGCTCACCTAGCACCAGCCTCAGATTGCTGCACATCCCCTGCACGCTGCTCCCACATCAAAGGCCAGACCCAATTGAGTATTGAATTACTCAGTCCCCTTTCATCAATAAACCATGTTTACCTTTCCAGAAGTTCAGTGAGAGCTGTGATCTCACATGACTTAAGTCAAATGCATCTGGACTCTCTGTTTGCTCACAGTTTTATGTAATCTCAAATGAATTTAAGCACTAAAACACTGCTGGGCTCTGCTTTCCCCCTCCTTTCCCTACGTTCTTGTGCTTGTGTATTTATTTTTTCACTGAAAACACTTAAGATCTGACCTCACTGGAGATAGTAATTTCAAAACCAAAACAAAGTGTTGCCTAGCACAAAGTGCTTGAGCTCTGGGGTGTTAAAGGTTCCCCAGCTCTCTGGGCAGCCTTGCTATGATGGGTTGCATGCTTTAAATGCACCAGGGTAGGAGTGTGCACACAGCAAACCCTTTTGCTAACCCCTAGGACAGCTGGAGAACCAGAGCACCTCCTTGGAGGAGGCTGAACTCTGCTTGCTTATGCCCTTCCTTGGTACAGGGCAAGAGCTGTTTTCAGCAGGCTGCAGAGAGGCGTTTGTGTGTAACTGTCCAGTGACCCGCGGCGTTCAATGCCCCGCTGTCCCGGTCGATGCGCTGATCCGTGTCGTGCCAGCTTATACCTTTGGCACACCAACCTTTGGTTAGCCCTGCTCCTCAGAAGGGCCCAGCCAAAGACCTGAGCTGCAGTGTGGGCCAGGCCCAGCAGCTGTGTCATGGCACAGCTTTTCCCCCCTGGTGCATCATGTGCAAAGCTGCAGTTGTTGCAAGGTGGGAGGATTAAGCAATTGCCCCACTGCACCTTCTGTCTGGAGGCTCCACAGGTGACAGAGTGGGATATAAGCTCTGTCTGGTTTGGCAGGGAGGGTTTAAAGGCTGGTAAGGCACGTGGCCAGGAGTGTGCATGGGATTGGGCCAGTGTGGGAAGTACCACATGTAGGGTAGGGTAGGGCATGTGTCTTACACTGGCTTTTCTTGCTGGTGGTGCTGTGTAAGGGGTTTCCAAGTGTGCTGGAGGTGTGCTGGTTTATTTTAGCAGAGCTTTCAGGATGGGCAGGACAAATTCAGAGCTTCTCCTCCACTACAGGGGAGAGGCATAGTGTGAGTTAGCCTCAACAGCTGGTGGCCATGGTAGGGACCATGGAGTACCAGGCTGAAGCTGTTGACTTTTCTTGCCCTGTGAGCCACGTAGCAATGTCCTCATATGGTCGGGAGACACAGCACGTGTCCTACACATCAGGGAGCTCTAGGATTTGTCTTCAAGGGAGATATAGTTACAGGTCCTTTGGGATCCCACCAGATAGAAGGATGAAGAAGACTCTTCTTAGTTGCTGTGGGATTGCGCAGATCCCTCCACCTTTCTTGTGAAGGAGGAATCTGTCTGGAAATGGAAGTGACAGAATGGTGAGGTGTTCCTTGGAGCTTCCTCTTTTTTGGTTGAATTTGGCATTCCATGGGGGATTATTTGTGCTTTTCCTGGGTTGATCTCAGTGTCAGGATGTGCTGCAAATATTTCACTGCAGACCCAGGCCACCAGATCCTCCCGGCTTCCTTGTCCTAACCTTTGCGTTGTTTTTTTGTAAACACAGAGACAGCTCGAGGTTTATTTCTGTGGGCTCTGTAAGCTGATCTTTTCGTCACTGCTGGGGAACAGTGTTGCAACATTCCTGCCTCTTCAGCTAAGGACATCGTTATGAGGCAGAGTATATTTTTATCAGATGAACTCATCCAAGCTCGTTCCTGACATGCACCTCTTTCTCTGACACCATCCATACAATTCCCCTCAAAACGCACTTGTGAGGCTCTTGTGCAGGATTAGCCAGGTGCTACTGCACTTCTGTTGCAGGTGGTGACCTTAATGGCCAAGGACATGCGACAAGGCAACTTGGCCACATCTGGTTTTACTCCTTTGGAGTCTGTGTTCAAGAGGACAGCTCTTTGCAAAGGCACTTTTTCCTCTGCTCCCTCTTTTCCCTGGATTTGCTAACCACCACTGGCAACAGTGCTGTTCCTTGTCCAGCACTGAGTCCGGCTGAGTCAGTCTGCACAGGCAACATCCTGCCCTCTCCAGACCCACTCACCTGTAGCTCTACAAGAGCATCCCTGCAAGGATGTGGCACTGGGACTAGTTCCCTGCTAAGGACTTGGGAGAAATCCCTGACCTTGCTGCTCCCAGGTTCAGACTGTGGTTTTGGGAAGCTATGGCTAAAAGGAGCAGAGGAGCTAGAGAAAGGAAATGTGCAAGTACAAGGGATGAAGAGAAACCTCTCTTGTAGCCTTTACAAAGAAAATTCATCCCAGACAAGGAGCAGGTTGACAGCTCTGTAAGGGCATCTGCTCGTTGTCCTTAATGGAGAATCTGAATCTTTCACCTTGGGGATACCAAAGCAAGGAAAGGAAGAAATGCAAGCGAACAGATGAAAGACTCTCTCGAAGAAATGCCCCTGGGAGAGATGTGTCCACACCATATCTGAGCCATGGCGAGTATCTGCATCTGCTTTGTACGGGGTGAGCACTCTCTGAGGAGCATGACCAGACTGAAGAGCTGCAGGAACTGAGGAAACCATTACCAGCTTTCCCACTGCCTGTGCCCTGTTCCTCAACTGGTGGCAGGAGATCAGAGCTAATTAAAACCTTTATGTGGAAACTTATTTTTCTTGCATGAAGGACTTATTCATAGGAGCCCAATGGTCCTGTTTTTCCTCTTTTATAAAAGTAGTGTATTCGCTCTGCTGGTGATGTGATATTTTGCGCCAGAAGGGCACATTTTTTTACATGTTCTTTCCCCCATTTGTTCAGTTAGTGCCCATGACTTCATTTATTTATTGTAAATAAACAGCTGATACATTTCTTGCAAGCTCTCTTTCTGTGCCTCTCTTTGTTACTGTTCTGGCAACAAAACACTTAATTGCCCTTTGTCAGGCAGAAAATTTTTTGTACCCATCTGGACAGGGTTGTTTTAGTGTGACATTGCTAATTAACCCTCTGTCTCCCAGTCATGTCCAAACTCAGAATATAGCCAGCCCTGCTGTTAAGACCAAAGGATTAGCTGATTTGAATTCAGTAAAGCCTATGGATTCACAGTGGCTATTTGGGGATTTTTTTATGGAGATGGAAGGTGGGAAATATCTAAAATTCAAAAGACTATGGAAGATGGTTTTGGTAATTAAAGGTTCAACCTTGATTTCAATTTACCCATATAGTAACTATGCTAATGGCCATTGGGGCCCACCTGAACTTCAGCTGTTACAATGTTGAGTGTTTTTGTTACTGGGATGTTAATGACTCTTTATTTAGTTTGCAGGAACATGTACAGAAGCCAATTTTCCAGCTGAATCTAAGTCATCATATTGCTTTGGGTAGCTATGGCTGGCTGTTATCTGGAGTTCCTCTCAAACTAGGTGCAGTTAGTGGGTATCCATTGTGCTTGTGTCAGTGGGAGCTTGAAAGCAGATTTCTCCTAAAAGATGGTGGTTGTTGTCTCTGCTTAAGAAGAGTCCGTGCTTGGATTTGCAGGAGAGAGGTTGTGGGAGAAGCTTTGAGAGAGACTGGCAGAGGGATCAAGAGCAGCGCTGTTTTTGTGGAGCTGTACCCATGTTATTGGGTCTAGGGCGAGGTTGGTACAAACGTTGCCTCCGTGTATTGCTCTGAGTCCAGAGCTGACATGGCATGAGGTTGATAGTTGTACATTTCCATCTCTGCTGCTGACTGATGGTTGAGACCAAACCAGCCCTGCTTTGTGTCCCTTTCAGTCTGTGGAGTCTCCCAGTGGCCCGACAGGACTTTTTTTTACCTGCTGTGAGAGACTTAACAAAATAAAACCCCATTTATCTGAAAAGGCTTCTCTTCTCTTGCAGGTTCTCCAGGTCAGATGAGCTGTCCCGGCACAGGCGCTCCCACTCAGGGGTGAAACCCTATCAGTGTCCCGTCTGTGAGAAGAAGTTTGCTAGAAGTGACCACTTGTCCAAACACGTCAAGGTGCATCGATTCCCACGAAGCAACCGCTCCGTCCGCTCCGTGAACTGATTGTTCCCGCTTTCCCCTTCCCACCCAGCCATCTCACAACAGCCGATGACAGCACTTTGCTCACTGTATTTCTAGTGATAATTTATTTGTCTCCACAGAACAGTCAATGCTGTTACTTTATAACACCATGTTTGAGTGCCCCATGTTCCTTCAAAGATGATTTGAGAATGAAGTTCCTTTTGGGTCAGGGGAGCGGGGTGCTTCTTCCTTTTTTTTTTTTTCTTTTAAGGATATTATTTTTCTTTCCTTCTATCTGTCCCTCCTTTGCTGCTGCTTCTTTTGGAAATTACAGTGTTTTATTTTTAGCTGTTTTCTGCTGCACAGGAAAATGTAAAAATTGCTTGCTGCTAGTTAATTATAGCCCTGGCATTCCTGAGGGCTTTGCTCATGTACAGGCCATTCATTGTGAGTTTTTATTAAGCTGCTCTATTTGTCCAGTTTGGAAACAGCAAATTCCTTTTGAAATGAAAACAACTCCTTTGTTTTTGGGTCGCCTGAGCCAAGGATTTGTAGGGGCTGGCCATAGGAGGAGGAATAGTGGGAGTTGGGGACAGGGGGAGAGAAGGCTTGAGAGCACTGGAATGTGCCTTCATGCACATCTCTATGCAGCTCTAATTTCCCCAGCTCACATTTACCTTTCCCTTGGCTAGGGCTATATATAAATATTTATGTATATATACTCATACATACATATATATATATATTTAAGCAAAGGCACATCCCAGGTAAACTGGGAAGCTCAGGCTGGATGAAATGGCTTGGAGTGGAGCCTTTCAGTACTGTGTGCTTGCTTCTGTCCTGTGCTGCCATGGGGTGAAAGGATGCCCAGGTGTCAAAGGACACACTGCTTTCCTTTGAGTCTGGTTTGCAACATCCGTTGTCTTTAGCAGAAGAGCTGTTGTCTGCATGTAAGGCAGCAGGAAGACATTTCTAAGAGCATCTGAGCCCTGGTCCTATCTCTGCTCCCATCCTCTTTTGTGATTGTGGGGGAGAAACCAGGGCCCCAGCCTCGGAGGTGCCTGGTGGTCCTGACGGGCACTGGGCATCCCCGCAACCACCATGAATCAAGGCCTCGCTGGCTGGAGCTAAGTCTCCATTTGCCTGCTGGCAGGCAGGGTCTGTAGGATGTGCCTGTGCCCAGGGAGGATGGGAGGCATCATGGCCTGGTGGGACAGCACTGTGAGATTGGGGTCTAGGGGTGATCTTCAGTGCTAATCCTCTCCTTCCTGACAGCCATGTCAGAGCTCCATGCAGCTGGGGTGGGCGAATGGGTGAGAACAGTAGCCAAAAGAAACAAATTTGTGTGATAGCTGGCTAAGAAGGGAATTTAAACAAATAATCAGATGGTAGCAGGCAAATGATTTTGGTTTTGTTTCTTCTCGTTTTGTTTGTTTTTTTTCTTTTCAACTCTGGCAATTGTAAGAAGCTTTAGAAGAAAATAGAATTCAGTAATTAGAAATGATTTTATAATGGAAGTTGCATTTCCATTCGCAGACAGCACCTGTTTGTCCTTTTTGTTGGCAAAATGGGAAATAGGAAAGTGCGATCCTAGTGCTAGGCAGAGCAGGAGCCCGCGCTGTGCAAGAACAGCAGGTCTAGCTGAAGTGAATGCATTCCTTTTGTCCTCTAGAAATTAATATAAATGAACTATCATCTATTGACTGGTTTATATCACATCCTATGAATGTATGTAAATAAAACTGTACATAGATGCATATCTATATAAAATATCTTTTAATAACGTATCAAATTTGTGTAAATTGGAAACAAAAATACCTATAAAGCCAGTGTACATAAGTTACAATTCTGTATATTTTCTTTTGTTCTTCATAAAAATATATTTACTTTGACAATAAAATGAAAATGGAAATTTTAAATCCTTCCTTGAAATTATTATTTGTTAATTTCCTTTGTAGCCAGCTCTGTAATCAAGACAATAGCACTTCAAATTTTGATTCACCTGGATGTAACTTTTCAGGTGCTTTTTAACAGGGAGATGATGGAAGAGCTCTGAAGTTATCTTCAGTTTTTCTCATCTCAGAAAGTTCTTGGGAGGCGCAAAATGTTTCAACTCTCTCTTCGCCGGAGCCCTCCCGCCTCACCTGGCAGCCACGCTGGGACCCAAATGCCTTCCTTGGCTCCTGACTGCTGTGGAACAGGTCTGCAGATGCAGTAAAACTGTGGTTAATGGGTTAGAGCAAACAGGTTTTGAAGGAATTCAAACTTTAGTGGTTAGTGTGAAGGAGGAAGGGCTTCAAAGTCTGCTTCAGACTGTGACCGTGATTCACTGTGCCAGCCAAGACAAAGGACTCTATTGCCGTGTGCTGCAGTTCCCTTTCTAGTAAAATGGGGATAATAATGCATCACAGTGATACTGTGGGACTTAATTTACAGTTGTATGATCCTTGGATGGAACGAGCAGGAATAAGACCAGTAGTCACAGGATTAGATTGGTAAAGAAAGGCTTGGCATGACTGAGGTCTTGGTGCCAAGGCGCTTCAGTTGGCTCTTCTGTAAACCCACACCTAAAAGAGTGATGTGAAGGATCTGTGGTATGAAACTTGCCTCAGGCCTGAGGAGAAGACGCCCTGTTCTGCAACAGCCATTGCTTCCCATTTGTAACACCAGAGGCATGAATATGATGCTCTGGTGATCTGCAAGCCGGGACATCTCTTGCACTGTGCTTTTGGTTGCTTGGCCTCCACTGGAAGAAGAAACCAGCAACATTACTGGTGTTAAAGTCACTTCTGAGTCTCCATGGGAGCAATGGTGCAGTGGGTCCAGATCTTCTCCCAGCAAGAATCACTCTGAGACTAACAGAGGGATTTAAGTGTCTCCCTGAAGAACAGACACCAAAAAGTACCAGCTGATGAGCCAGGGCTCTCCAGACCCCTGATTATTTTTCCCAGAGAATCTCTATCCGTCTGGCAAAGAGGACTGAGGGATGAGGCAGACTAAGTTCTGTGCACTCCAGGTTGTTGTTGCCTTCTGAGGTGTAGCCTGAAGACCAGAGTGCTAAGCACAGCTGTTTTAAGGGCTAGTCATGTACTCTTTTTAATTAGCAAGCCTGCACCAAGAGGATCTGCGATTCCCTTCTGTTCTCACCCTACCCACTTCATGCAGTAAACCAGCTGCTTTATTTTAACCAGCGTCTCAGTCTCCTCCCCATCTCACCTGGAGTTCTGATATTGCTGTAAAGTTGGGCAATTCACCCTGCAAGACACTTGGGGCAGAAGCTGTTATTTTTCTGCAAGAGGCAATACTTAAAGCTGAAGTGGAGTAATGCAAAATCCCTGCTGTTGGAGCACAGCAGGGCAGAAATCTAAGGTCTAAGTTATGTTTTAGCCTGGAATATTTTCCATGAAATCCTTATTCTTTCTTTACTTTTTTTTCTCTTTTCTGTTTTAAGTATGGTTTTCGAGTGTAGATTGTGTGGGTTTTTCTAGTTAATACCTGTAAGGAAATGTAAGCTTATGTATAAGTCACCATGTTTTGCTGAAAAGAGTAGGGCTGTGTTTGCTGTGAAAGGAGAATTAATTCTGCATGAAATTAATGACATTTTTAGAGATTTGTCACAAAAACAGTAGAAATTTCTGGAAAAGATTTCAGTGTTTGTTTTATGTGAAATTATTGGCCTACCTGGGCTTTGCTGATTCGTGAGAAAAATGCGGCCTTGTCTTAAGCCTGACTTTATCCACCTGAAGATAAATATATATTTAAGTGCTTTGATACCACAACTATAGAAAAGTTTATTATGTCCCTGCTTCAGCAACTCTGCATGACAAAGCACAGCATGGCATAGTTACACATAAGCCTATGTCTCATTGACTTCAAGCTGTTATAGTTTCGTTTCTGAGGTGTGAATGGACATGTGCAGTGTTACAGCCTTCGCAAAATGATTGTGATCTGGTTCCTAACACTTGCAAGAACTCTGTTTTTAAAAGGCTTATAGTCCCCTCATCAGAGCTAGTGGTGAAGTGGTAGTTAGGAGAGGTAAGGAGCTGTCAATTGGGATGGTTGTACTTGAGGTAAGGACTAAGCATCAGAAATATGAGTAAAGGGATGTTCTGTGAGGTAACCTGACTTCTGTGACCCGTGGCTAAACACAGTGCAGTGGAGTGATGCATCCAAGACCACAGGCCAACACAGAGGGGAAATGGGAGCAGAACCAAGAAGTCCCAAACCTCCTTTGCCCCAGACAGTGGCGCAAACCACATGTCAATAACACACGAGGGGTAACAGAGGGCAAAGAGTAATAGGACACGTGAGACATCAGATAAGCAAAGAAAGGCAAAGATGGGGCAGAGATAAAGTCAGGCTTTATCAGCATTATCAGCAGACACTGGTAATGTCTGCTTTTGGAAAGCATGCCAAGGAGAGAGGAATGAGAGCTCACTTGCTGGTGTGCAGCACACGGCAGTCATCAAGGTACAACTCCCTAAGAAGAGTCCTGCTCCCCTGACCTGTGTTACGTGGGGGCTTTTTTCCTTGGCTGTTTTGGGGGGAGGGCAGGGAGCTGCACCCCTATGGAAAGCAAACTAGCCCACTGAGCAGGGTGGTGTGATGAAAGGTAGCAAATCTGGCTCCCCAGAGGAGTGCTTGAGTTTAGACCCTGCAATGTTTCCAACAGTCTTCTGCTTCCCACCCTCCCTGGGGGTTGTTTTCACTTAATTGCTTGTGCCATGAGCCTTCTCCTTGTCTAAACGGCCTCTATACATTTAATCCAAACAACCAGGTGACTCCAGCACAAAAGCCAGTGGCAATAATCCAGTGTTAATGATTACCCTGGGCCCCTTGGGTTATGTAAGTCTGGATGTGCTGTACTTGGGCTCTTGGCTTGGACTTGCCCTCCCAGTCTGGGAGAAATACCAAGGACCTGCCAACACACATAGAAAGCTGTTTGGAGCCAGCTGGGATTTTCCTTCTCCCCTTTTGACAGCACCTATGAAACCCGTTATTCACTTGGTTCAGCGACTGCCGCGCTTTGCTTGCTTGTTATGCAGAGACATTGCTCTTAAAGAATGAGTTGTGCTAAGCTCCCACTGGCTTCCTCACAAGCCAAAGGCAGTGACTGCCATGGTTTATGTAGGGGGAAAAAATCCCAGCTAAGGCAGGGACTGCAAATCCCAACAGGTCCTTGGCTTTCCTTGCTCATTCCCTCTGGGACATTTGTGTTTTGTTCTTGCTTTTTTTTTGAGGGGGGGGGAAGGGGTGAGGGGGGAGAGGGAGATGTTTGAAGGTGTGTGGTGCATGAAAAATAGATATTGTGAAGAATCTTCTAGCCTTAACATCTCGTGTTTGCTTGCATACAACTTGAGGAATGGGACTTGATGACTCTTCTGGTGAAATGATCCATATCACTAAGTCTGTAGCTCTGCAGTGCTCAGTGTTTCGCAGGTGTTTCACAGGTCTAAGCTTTGATTTGCTCTGCCAGCTTAGTGCAGGTCTTCCTCCAGCTGGAGCTGGAGCACATCCTTCATCTCTTGCCATGTTCTCTACTCGAATATCACTTTTATGACGGTTTTGTGGTTAGGTTGACTCAAAGCCCATGATCTCCTTTAGGCTTTGATCTCCTGAAGAGATAAGACTAGAGGAATCTCTTAGCTCTTGGAGATGTCTATTGCAGAGAGCTTTCATCAGCTCAGCCATTCTGCCCTACGGAGTCTGTATGCCTTGGCCAGCATCTCACTGAGCCCCAAATCTCTATTCAAACATTCTATAGTTTAGAGCAAGGTCTGACAAGGGTCTGTCCATCATGAGAAGAGGACAGTGTTTGCATCTCTGCTCAGTGTAGCATGCCAAGGTGTTAGGTAAAATGGAAGTGAAATACATGAATGGCAAGTTATTCCTGGGAAAGCCAATTCTCCTGTTGCTCACACTGGTGCACACCTGGTAAGCCATCCCCTGCTTGTGTTGGATTCAGAACCATCCTGAAAAGGAGAGAAAATTGAGGTGAATGTGGTCTGTAGTTTTCTGTAAGGGAGCAGAGGAAGGAAAACAGAAATGGGAGCAAATTATGGCATAGCAAGCACTGTTCTGTCTTTTCCAGTAAAAAGAGAGTGATGGGTCTTTTCGCAGGAAGGGCTCTGCTTGTTGCGCAGGAGGAAGGTCTGAGCCAGCATCCAGCATCAGAGCAGCTCATGTGTGCTGCTCTGGGGCAACAGCAGCTTTACGTCAGGGGATTGAGTGAATAATAGTCAGAGGGTTGTGCCTTGGACAGCTGGCAGTCACAAAGAGAAGGGTTTGGGAGGGTTTTCTGTCAGTCCCTCAGGTCCCTTCCTTGTATGATTCTACTTTTCTCCTGAATCTGTAACTGATTCTTGGATTGGACTCAGGGGATGCTTAGCACTTCCCAAAGAAGAAATTTTATTTATCCACATGAACCGGGTACCAGGAACCTCAATAGGCAGTCTGAGGTATTTAATGGAAAAATCTATCCATGAATTGTTTTGCATGTGACTGAGGGTGGAGTCCAGTAGCCCACAAAAAGAGAGGTATGAAGAATCACTGTTATGTATCTAAAAAAGGTTCTGGCATCTGCCTTTCCTATTGAGTCCAGTGGGCATCAGTTTAAGCCCTGCTACTTGTTCCAACATTATGGTTGCAAATACAGGAATTGGGCTGTTAGGCTGAAAAGCATCCAGGCATTTAGCAAACTCACCTTCCATAAGCGAAGGAGTGACGTGAACGTTCGAGTTTGGCTCTTGACTGCTGACTTTTTCTGAGAAGTCTATAAACGGCAGCCAGGTAGTTTCTCACTTTTTGTTTCTCTAGTGTGTGTTGTTTTTCCATGGACAACATGTTCTGGACCTCAGAGAGTTGGCTGGAGCTAGATTCATTCAGATCATCTGTCTCTAGTGGCAGATAATGCCTCAGGGAGGGCAAAGGGCTTGGAAATTTTGGCATGTCAGAGCAGTGATCCTGCAGCCAGCACAGCTGGAAAAACACCCAGGCTGTGCTGACAGTGGCAGCGCTGGAGCAAGTGGTCTCACGGACCCCTGCCTGTGCTGGACCTTGGCTCCCCTGTGCTGGTTCTTGGGTCTGACTGGGACACTGTGACACCATGGAACTGAGAAACTTATGTGGGTGTCCAGGGACAGGGCTGATGTGGGAAGCCTCTTGTTCTAATGAGACCTCTCTGCCTTGGCTGATGAGGCAATGACCTCTGGTATGGGCTCTCCACTTCTGGAAGTGGCAGATGCTGCTGAGGAAGGTCCACTTTGGCTGAGAGGGGAGCACAGGGTGATGAGCAATCTGTCCTCACTCAGAAAATTAAGTTAGTTACAGCTGACAAGTTTGCTTGAAAAACTCTCCCACTTGTTCCCTAGGAATTAATGGCACAACTGGAGGGTGTTCATTTACCTGCCACTTGGGACCTTTAGTCTCCTCACAGGATATTGGTATTCCAACAACTGATAAATAAACACACATTACTAAGACATTTTTCTTCAAGAGAGTGTGGATTTTCTTTGGCACCAAAACTCTCAACAGCCCTTCTCAAGCACTGCCTGGCTACCTGAGCACCCAACCTTCACTCAGTACCACTGACACTGCCTGGTAGATAATCCAGGCTTGTGCATGAGATCAGTGATACCCATGAAAGTTTAATGTGAATCAATCTCTGTCATGCCTAAAGGAGTAATTAGCAAATTAGAATTGGTCCTGATGACTTCATGCAAGTTACCTGATACCCCTGTGACTGATCCCTGGTGGGTGGGTGGACCATGAATCCAGGGAGAGCTGGAGCCACCTTCCTAGCTTTGTTCCTGCATTTTCATGCTAATCTCATTGAAACAAATTAGCTGTTCTAAATTAATAATAGTATTTGGCAGCTCTCTAGCATCTTCCAGCTGAGGAGCAGAACATAATTCCCAATGGGGAGTTAAGCCTTTCCAGTCCCCTGAAAAGTAGTTGTCACCTTCACTGTGCAAAGTACCAACAGTACTTAGGGAGCTTGTGGCAAAGATGTAGAGCAAGCCAGTTCCTCCTCAGACTCAGGTGATAATCACAGCTTAATCATTTGGTGTGATTTTGAGATGTGTATACACTGATGTATAGATGCACACTGGGGAAGAAGTGGGGATGTTTTTCAGCTTCTGGATAGGCTTAAGACCTACATGAGGTCAAGTGGAAGGAATGACAAATGTGTTCATTTTGTTGATGTAGCAGGATTAATGTTGGTGCAGGTGTTCTGTGGCCCTTGAGGCTGCTGCAGGACCTGGGGAGCAGTAGGGGAACAACTTGTGACTTTTTGAGTCCTTGCAATGGCCCTTGGTTACCTGTGCAAGATGGGTTCATGTTCATCATCATCTGGGGGGACATGTTGACTCCCACAGTAAGTACCAAGAAGTTCAGATCAACGTTTTCTCTTGCCTTTATCACCCCATAAAGCACTTCCATGCTGTTGAATATGTCACCTTTTTGGCGTGACAGAAAGGAGGCTGATGAGCACTCTCAGAGGTTTTTTTGCACTAAAATCCAACTTGCATCTTGCAGTACCTTCCTACACATCTACCTACAGTCTTTCCTCTTTGACACTTTCCGCTTACTCTTCTCAAACACATTTGTTTTAAAGAAAATGACCTGCTACTGATGCACTAGCTGTTATCTATTAACACAAACATTTTAGATTGTGTAAGACTGTCAGTTTTGAAAGTTAGTACAGAAGAACTAGTCCAATGTAATCTCTGCTGTTTATCCTGATCTTTTATTCAACCTTCTGGAACTAGATAATTTGTGTGGTAATTAATAAACTCTACTCTTTGTTGTGATAAGTTCTAATTATTACTTTCAAGGGAGTTTATTTGATCAACAAATAACTAGTCACTAGCTAGAGTGATGTGCTGTGTAGAGAGAGGTTTCAACCTACCTTATAATGACTAAGTAGGTATGTGTAAGCCACAGAGAAGCCTTGCAAGTAGAGTCTCTGCAGGGCTAACAGTCTGAGTCAGCTGGCAATCTAACAAGATGCACAGGACTAGTAAAGCACGTTTGGGGCTGCTGAGAAAAAAAAAAAGAATCCTTTTCATTAAAAAAAAAAATTGAAAGCATTCACCAGAAGATGTCAGAGAGCAAAGGAGCAAGAGAGACAGTGGAATTGCTGCTCTGGTGGCAGGCAGTCAGTCACTGGGGATGCTGCCTGTGCTGGTTCATTGGTCCCTCACTGTGGCTGTGCAACACCTGCACCTGCCAGTGGTGGGTGTTTTGAAGTGATGCTCATTCTTCCTTGTTTCCTTTCCTCTGAGGCTCCTCTTGTGAACTGAGGATGTCATGATTTTACCAGAAAGACTCTGTGGATGAGCTAATGTTAAAGACAAACAAAGTTTCTAGTGCAAAACATGGCAGCCAGCTGGGGGATCTATTTATGTGAAGAAGTGCTGTTTGGAGACTTCTTGTGGTCACACAGCTATGCAGAGAAAATAAGGAGTGGAATCTTCTCTAAGTCTGTCCTTGAAGGCCCCTTATAAGGCCATATCTAAGACTATGTCAATAGAGGAGACCTAGGACAACAGGATGCAAATCCAGTGGAAGACTCTTAATACCCCATTTGTCTCTACTGTTGGCAACTCCTCTTTTCTTTTAGTTCAAGGTAATCCACCAGTCAAAACTTTTCAGTAAGATCAATTTCAGATTTTCTCAGTTTTGATAAAATATTTTTATCCTGCTTTATTTTTGGTTTTATTTTTGGTTTTTTTTATCAAATGCGAATGTCAAGAATTACATGATTTTGTTCAAACCTCAGCAATTCTCTTTGAAGTTAACTTTTTCTTCCCTTTTCAGCAACCCTAGAAATGTGATTTTTATGACCAAAGCATGAACAACTCACTGGAACAGACTTCTTTCATGTTCATAGGCATTTTCATGGGATAATGTCCACTGTTTTCTGCTTGTCTTAGGAAAATATCCATCTCAGAGTCCCATGGCTGCCACCTCTAAATACAACCATTGATAAAAGTCTTTTGCTGTTCCCCTTGCCTGGCATCAGCACATACACTCCCTGAAGACCATCTCAAGGCCATTTTCATACTTCAGTGCAACACTGAAGAGAAATCTATAGGGCCTTCAAGTGGAGGGAGCAACAACAGAATCACATTTCTGGTGCAATGTGATAGTGCCCATCATGAGGGAAAAGAGAAAAACTCTGGCAGAGAGAAGATGTTTAGATCTGCAAGGTCGTATTCTCAGTGATTCTCTACCACACTTCGCAGCCTTCCCTCTCAGGGCTAATGACTTTGCTTGCTGGGCTGATCTGGGAGGGGACTGGAGAGTCTCACCTAGGTCTGGGTCTAAGCTGAGGGCATCTCCAGGCTCCCAGTGCTCCCAGGCACTCAGGTAGGTGGGTGGGATGGTGATGGTGTGCTTATGGCAGGCCAGGAAGGTAGTTTGAATGCAGAGACTTTTAGGGAGTGATCAAGGAGGGAGACTACAGCAAGGAGCAGGTGGCCCGTGTAGTGAGATGCTTTGAGGAATGAACCTTCAGCAGGTACTGTACTGGGGAGGCTGTGGTTGACGTGGTTGAAACTTTTGGGGTTTTTTGAGGAAATGGGGTCCATTCAAGGGTGAAAGAGGCTTGAGGCTAAAACCTGTTTGCTGGTGTTTAAGCCCAGGTAATATTGAATCGTGCTAGGCTGGCAGGAAGTCGGGGTGTTCCCCAGCTGAGATGTTTGAGCTTAGTGTTCTGGTTTTGTTTGGTTTTGCTCAGAGGGATGTAGAATAGGCTCCTGGTTCAGTCTAGGTGGCTGAGCCTAGATTTGGCCACAAATCATGACTCAGGGGATCATGCTCCTTTCTGGACCTGTTCTTTTTCTTCTCTTGGCACAGAAGAGAGGGCTTCCTCCTGCTCCAGTGTCCTAGTGTAAAAATAAACCTATTTTTGATTCTTTATTTTCCTCTTCTCTGGATAAAAGAGGCTGTGCTCTGAACCATAAAGGCAAGCACAAAAGTCTGTTTTGTGTGAGGCAAGGAGGAGCAAACAGTTTTGCCTCTGAGCTAGTGAGTTTGCTAGTACAGGGCACAGTCCAGATTTTTCCACGTGTGGGCTTGAGCCCAGACATCACCCTGACAACATGTGGGAACATAAATAAAAACAAAATTAATTTCCAGATGAGGGATGTATGCAATGTTTTCTTTTACTGGCATTTATGCTTGCTTATTTGGCTGAAGTTGACAATCAACTCTGCTTATTGCAACAGGGTAGCGGGAGGATGCTAGAACAGTGAAAGTGCCTGTTCAGCTGTGTGTGTATCCCCAGAGGGATGCAAACCCGTGGCAGACACCTTGGGGGGGGGGGGGGGCTGTGCAAATATCAGATGGAGGTAGGGCCCAGGGACAAAGCAAGAATGGTCTTGCCAGAGTAAACCCCTTTGGGGTTTTGGCTGACCCGTAACCATTTAGGAGCTCTTGCTTTGTGGTGCATCTGGTCAGCTGCCCCTTGTCTGGCTGTGCTCTGTTAGGCCCCCTCCTTGCGGTGGGTCCTTGTGGATCTGGGTAGGACTCCATCCTCAGAATGTAAAAGCAGTCCCCCAGGGAAGGAGGTTTTTGCATTTTATGTTTTTCGGCTTGCAAATGACACTAGTGGGTTTTTTAAGGTGATTTTTGGTTGGGAGAATCTCTAAGCAGCTGGATCACAGTGGGCTAAGGGTTGCTTTGGGTTGAATGCTCAGCATTTCTCAGATTTCTTGTGGAGTAAGAAGGGTAGACAACAGATGCCAGAGGCTGTAGCCTCCTGTTGTCCTGTGCATCAACTTCTCATTCCCCTCTGCGTAGTGTGCCTTACTCATGGGCTACACAGTCTGCTTCTGATCTCCCCTGACACTGGGGGTATGAACGCAGTATCTCAAGCTCCTTTTTTTATACATGTGTGTGTATATATTCCCATAGATAGTACAAAGAGATGCTGCTCCAAGCAATGCTATCAGGATGCTTAAGTATGATTCCATATCAGCCCTTAGAGGGGGTCCTGGTCTACCTGGGTACTGAATTTATTGCCACCTTATCCCCAGGGCACCATCAGGAAAGACAATAATGACACCAGCTCAAAGTTGGTGAAAGGAAAAAAAGGTTGATTGGTGTTGGGTGCCCTTATAGTTACATATAATTTTTAAATTTTTTTCTTTTCTCTCTCTGGAAAAATCAGTCCCTGATAGTAGCTTCAGTATATTACAATAGCCAGCCCTTGATGTTGCTGCTTTGAGTCTGTATGTCTAACAAGTCTAAAAATAACTAAATAAATCACTCAAATGAGGCAGTAAGTAAATAGATTTGCCCCCCCCCCCCCCCCCCCCCGTTTATTAATAAACACATGCGCATGAACCTATATTGCTATATTAGAACATGGCTCTGTATCTCCTGTGGGTATAAAAAGAAAAACACCTGGCAAAGAGCGAGGGCAGTAAGGCAAGTACAAAGTTTCCACAGTAAACATATTTGTGTTTGCTGAGCAAGTGTTGCCTTAGGAAGACAGGCGAGGCAAGCAGCTACTGCTGGCTTGCAGAGCCTCAGATTACTAAGCACAGAGAGATGACTCTGACAGCTGCAGATGTGCAGGTTGCAGTTGGATCATACAGGAGAGTATCTGAGAGAAGGGATATACAAGAATCCTTCCCAGCCTCTCTCCATGCTGACCGTACATGTGTAAAGTCCAAATGCACTTCCTCCTTGGAGCTTGCAGTTTGGAGAAAGCAGCCAGGAGACAGCACAACAGTAGAGCTGAGCTTTGGTGGTGGTTTGTTCTGTGGAGGGTTTTTTATTATTATTTCATTTTTTTCTGGGTTTTCCTGCTTGGAGGGTTGTTCCTTGGGATAGCTCAGATCCTGCTCTAATCCTTACCCTTGCAGAATAGCTCTGCTGACTTGCAGAGCACTCCTTTCACAGCATCAGTGTAGAGGTGATTCAAGCAAGCCTCTCCTGGTCATTTAGGGCAAAGCTGAATATGGGGGTAAAGGATGAAAGATCCATGCCCTGGCATAGGATCTCTGGGAAGGGAAGATCAGGGTCTCACTATGACGAGTGTCTCTCATGTGCTGTGAGGTGAGGGTAGCTAAAAAAAACCCAAGTGGATGCATTTGTCACAATGGCTCCTTTTCTTGCCTTCCTATTCCTGTTTGCAAGCTGTGATATACCACCCTCTCAACCACACTGCTATTTCTGCTCCCTCACAGGGTCAGCTGAAATATGCTGAGCAAGGGGCAAAAGGATAACAAAAAAACCTGAAGCACGGTCCTGCCTAACTGGGACACGTCAAGATGTGTGGGTGGGCGTCTCAGGTCTTTCTACACTGCCTTCTAGCTCTGCAAGAGACCCATCAGTTTAGTGAAGGATGATGTCTCTTTAGAATTAAACAAATAGTCTTGCACTGGATTACTACAAAGCCTCCCACCTAACTGCCTCCAGCTGTAGTGGTGCAAAGGAGATGTCAGGTTCATCCTAAAAATGATGTGAGCCCAAGACAGGGAGTTGCATCTGGGGTGAGCTCCTTTAGCGTATTTATAAAGTTTTGGGTCCTCCCACTCCATCAGCCTTGGCAGTACTGTTTTTGCAAAGCTATTGAATAACATATTCAGCTTCACAGCTTTGTTTTACATGGTGATTTTTCTGACCATAAAAGTGAAAACCCTGAATATTGGAATTACTGGTTGGTCTTCACTCTGGGTTTGATATCTAGGGGAAAGAAGATCAGAAGTATTAGAAAGTGCTATGATTCAGTGACACATATATCACTGCACTTGGTTGCATGACCTGCATTTTTCTGCCTGGGATCTGCTCTTGTTTAATTAGAATCACAAAATTATGTTTAGTTAAGTCACAAATGGCAGTGAACTGTCATTTCTTCTGTATATGAAAAACCTTGAATAAACAGCTTGGAGAAATCCTATTAAGTAGACTTGCCATGCCCTATCCCTCCTGGAGAAACTCTACCTGTGCATTAGGACAGGGCAAACTTGAACATTACTGTCCTACTAGTTTCTGATTGCATCTAAATGTTTTGTGTCAGCAGCTACTACCTGCAATGAGATCTCCCCAAAAAGAAACTGCAGGCAGAAGAATACTCCTAGGGCTGACAGAACCCTCCTTTGAGCCAGGACTGCTACTAGGAATCAGAGAGGCATTTTTTCCTCCCAGTATTTTCATTAAAAACTATGTTCAATTGGGATGGGTGTTGTCAGAGATTCGTGGGACCTAGTCTGGCCATATAGGCACAAGAAATTACTGAAAGCAATGATCTGCTAAAGTCGTTTGGCATCCCTGTACTGAAGATGTGTTGCTTTGAAGTTGGAGCTGACCAAGTGAGGGCCATCCTTAGTGTGTCCTTGTTCTGCTGGCGGACAAGCCTGAAGCAATCCCAGTTAATAAGTCCCTCCTGGCTGTCCACAGATGCTATTTCATTGATGAAAACCAGCAGTTAGCATTGCAAGCAGTGGAAAAAGTGGCCTGCCAGACACTTGAAACAGCAGTGAGGGTGGCTAGACAAGTTTAAGCAATAGTAGGGGACGGGTCATATAATTTTGCTGCAGCAATCTATTTCCATTTGGTTCTGCCTTTTGGGGCCCAAGGCAAAGTGTAACTTGCCCATGGAATGATTGTCCAAAGGATAGAATCTAATGAAGCTAAAAATGGATTGTGGTCATTCTCCTTAGCTCTTAAAATAAAACAATGTATAATGCCATTAGACTGTGGAAATAATTAAAAACCCATGCTTAGACACTTGCATATTGTGATTGTCAGACACAAAAGATTAGAGGAAACACGTCTCTACCTAAGCATGTTGTTGCATGATTTCTGGTAGAAAGCAGCTGTCAGAGCCAGCTCCACTGAGGAATTGGACATTTTTTTGGGACATGTATGAAAATTTTGGTTGCCTCATGGTTCTACAGCTATTTTTGAAGTACGTCCCGTGAGGCAACTGGTAATACAAGAGAGCTGCATGTTTTTAAACAAATAAGAGAGTTTAGGTTAAATATTAACTTTTGGTCATTCCAGCTCCGATAGCTTTGGCCTTCAGGTTGATCATTTAATGAGCTCCTTTCCGTTGCTACAGCAACTGCAGCCCTGGAAGACCTTGATGTTCAAGTTGGGGGGGTAGGGGGAAATAAAATAAAGCTTGTCCTGAAATTTGCTTAGGCTTCTATTGATAAGTGTCTGTGCTCAGAGTCAGTTGTTGAGACAAACAAGGCTTGGAAATGTACTGTAGAGTTTAATGCAATCCTTGCACAACCCCATTCCAAACCATCTGCTCTTACGCACTGCTAAAAAAACAAAAAACCCAACCAACCCTAAATTTTGTGCCCTCCTCTGACATGCACTAAGCCATTCAGTGATGTTGTTTTAAGAAAGCAGGCTGGTTTGTTCTTCTTGCAGAGTTATCACTGTACACGACATAATTCTGGCCCATGAGCATGCATGCCCTCAATGTGCCGTGTACCAGCAGAGTGTCTGAGGTGTGATATAAGCTGGCTTTTGGAAGGACAATGTTCATCTGTGCCCCCCTTTCAGCACGTGTTTGCACACAGCCCTGTGCCAGATCTGAGCTGCTTCTTTTCTGTCCCTTTCAAATACAACTTCTGGCTAGACGGTTCTTTCTTCTTGGACTTCCCCCAGTCTCAAAGCATTCAAAATTTCCCCTGAATGCTGGTTCTATTTTACAAGCTCTTTTTGTGATGACTTCTCAGTAGGTGTGAATCAATATCACCTTCTTGAATTCACAGTAAGTGTGCCACTTAATGTCAGATGAGATTTTGGCCACTTGTTTTTACAGCAGTAGAAACCTCCTTAGTTCTGTTTACTTCTCTGAATGTTAATCTTAGCGCTGTTGTTTGAGTTCCCTCTAATTTTCAAGGTCAAGAATTTTTTCTATGTCTAGGCAATTGCATCTCTGATATGAGCAGAGGTCCAGAATGAGATCGTGTGCACTACACACATTTTTCTTTCTAGGTAGAATGCTTCCTCTGTCTCTTACAAAGGTATAAATATTTTAATGAAATGTGGGGCTACAAATATACAGTCAAGTGCTCATCAAAGCTGATGGCAGAGCTGCTGTTGTCTTTAGTGTGCAGCCCCGAGGGTATCTTGTTTGAGTCATGTTTCACAGTTGTTTTTAAATGTAAAGTTTTATGGCCCGATTTAAAGTACAGCTGGCAGGAAATGTTTTTTTTCCTATCCTGAAGAGCACTTGAAACCTTCAAAAAATAGTCCTGCTCCATGCTGAGATGGACTGACAGCTCCCAAACTGGAGAGCAGGAGCAGCCCATTGAAACTAGTTAAAGCCCCAGTAATTTGGATTCTCTTGGAGAAGCTGAGACGTGTTTGAATTCATAGTCTGAACTCAACTCTGAGTCTGCTGTATCAGGGTGAATGGCCTGCCCAAGAGCACTTTGCTACTTCATGTTTTCTCTTCCTGCTCTGGTTCTGAAAAGTACATTGTGGACCTGAGATAACAACAGCATTTTTACTGAACTGTCACTGTGAAAGCTATTCCCAGGAACTGTTTCAATTTCAGTGAGTCTGCATTTTCTGTCAAAATAACATTTTGTCAAAAACCTCCAGACTGTTTCTCATCCAAGGGCCACTGAAGTCAATGAAAAACATTCTTCTTCAAGAGAATTTTAATTACTATTAAGAATACCAGAATAAAAGCTTAACCACATTAGGAATTTGCTCTCTTGATGGAAGTTTTTACTGATCTTTGTTTTTCTGGACTACTGAAAATTAGGAATGGGGCTAATGAACAACCATCTGGACCTCCCCTTGGTTTGAAAAATGGGGTATGAGACTGGTCCATGCCTGCCAGAAGATGTGTTTCTTGATTGCTGCAGTAGCCTAGCAAGTGACAGGCTGTCACAATGGGCAGCCATGACCACATTGCAATACCCTGGGCAGATGTGCGTTAGCAATAATTCACTCCCATACTTTTTTTAAAAAAACAAAACAAACCAAAATCAAGCCCTCAACCAGCAACACAGCCCTTTCCTCCTCCCTTGAAACTTTTGGCTGATATAGCTTCAGGGATTTTAAATATAACTGAAAGAAATTCAAGAAGCAACAGTTGCAACATCATGGGGGGGGGGGAGTGGGTATGAAGAGTGTCTAGTTAAGAATGCATGACAGTAAAAGACAAATGAAATCACCTCTCTGCCTAAATTCTTCCATAGGAATGCATGTGTGCGCGCACACACACACACACACACAAATATCTTGGTGAGCTATTAGCCTGGAAGTTACTCAAGTCTTAGAGCAATCCAATTCTCTCGGGAAGACGAAGAAGAAAGTAAAGCTGCCAACTTCATGCTTCAAGTGGAACAATAATCCTGAACTAAGAGAACAGCTTCCAAGTCTTCAGATGGCGAATTATTTATCTGCTGACATAGAACAATGTGCACTTTGTAGTTGATGTACGAGGTTCCCTGTATGCGCTGCATTAGAAAGGAAGGGGGTGTGGAGTTAGACAATTATGCTCTTTTTTAATGGAGGAAACACCCGCTCCATCCACGACTTTAAATCTATAATTAGCCACAAGGGAATTCAAATGCCTTTGGCAGCCCCTTTTGAGGTGTTTGACTATTATGTTACTAGGGCCAAAGGATGCTGCTGGCAAAAGTTTTCAGAGTCAAAGTCCCAAGATTATCTGCCAGTCCCCAGGACAGCTCCAGCAGAGTATCCCAAAGGACCCCAATCAGCGTGCTCCAATTGCTTTATAATTTTTTCCCTTTCTCTCTGTTTCTGTTCTCTAATTTCTTTGGCTTTTTATTTTGACTGCAATCCTTCATTGCCAGGAATCTTGTCTCCAGGATTGTCTGTAAAACACCTTTTTACCACTGTGCTGTTGAGAGGATAGCAGAAACATGGTCTGTTTCTGGAAAAGGGAAGAGCCATCTTTGAAAGCAAGTCTTTGTCCTAGGATTGCCAAGCCTTGGCCCTGAAACTGAGATAACAAGCCAGGGGCCTGCCTAAAGGCAACTGCTTTTGGGCTTGTTTGCCTGAAGCTCTGTCTAAGGAGAACTGGGCTTATTATTCTACCCGTGAACTATCTGAGGTATCATGACTTTGCAACACCATAATAAAATAAAATCTATGTAATTAGCACCAGTTGTCTAGAGGCAAAAAGACTATATCTCATCACTGAACCTTTGAGTCAACTTTTAATTGCTTTAACCTTTATTATAGATAAGGTTTGTTTGTGGACTAGTTGCATCCTTGTCTATGATCAGAAGACAGGTATTGCTCTCCCCAGCATCCCTGCAGCAGACAAGATGCTGCTGCATGAATTGCCAGAGGCAGGCCCTATAAAATGTCTTTTTATGTTTTCCATAAAAAGCACCCACCATGCAGATTTCCTCCATAGTTTACAATGCCAGGTTATGAGCCATAAGAAGTACTTTGGAGATGTTTAGCAACGTTAAACAAAGCTATCTCCTGATGGGAATAATTTCTCATACCCTGTAGATAAACATCCTCTGCCTGGTCATCAGACTGGTGACTTTACCTGCTCTCTGTGCTGGTTTTCTTTATGGAGGGGCCCAGTGCTCTCACCAGAGTGGCTGCCCCTGCAGCTGGGTCAGGGCCAGGGCACGTTGCGTTGCATTTGCCCATTAGGGAGATCAATATGGGACTTCAGTCTCCGCCGCTTCAGCACCTTTCATTGGAATAATCCTCACGTGCATTTAACACATGAAAAAAGTCCAGGTGCATCCCAGGTTCCCATTAAGGGGAGCAGGTATGTTTTGCCAGGTTGCTTGCATGTAGTGATAACTGTGTGGATGCGCTGCCTCTGCTACTGGAAACTGTGGCTTTTGGTGTATATCCCTCAAATTAGAAGAGCAGCATGAAAAAACACCCCACAACACATGGGGGAATGAAAGGAAGATCAAGGTTGCAAAGACCCCATCACACATTCTAGTGTGAACGAACTTAATGTATCCATTTCCAGAGAGCAAAGTGAGGTGTTTGTTAACTAAATTCCTGTGGATGGGAGGAAGCCATTGTCAGCTCTTGCAGTGTCATTCAGGACAGGAGAAAGCTTTGTGGAAGTGCAAGACAAATGTGATTTGGTGTCAGCAGTTTGTTGTTGGGGTTTTTTCCCCTCCCTAATCTAATGTAAAGACTGGTTCTTGTGATCAGTCTGGGGGTTTACTGGTGGTGCATTGACAAGCCTTTCTTTCATTTAACAAGATAGAACACCAGTTCCAGTTATATTAATCAGGCCAAATGTCAATGAAGCTGATTAAATCCATTTTCTCAGGCTCAGCTCCCTTCCTTGGTTGTTCTTTTGCAAAAGAGCTTTGATTACAATTAGTACTGATTACCATTTTATTGATAAAGGTATTATAAACCATAATTTTATCTTGGAGTATCAGCTTCAGCAAAGAGAGGAACCACAGACACAAAACTTTGCACTGTTTGCTGCATTTAGTCAACCAGCTTGATGCAATAAAAGAGCTTACATATATCTCTTTTCAGAGCCTTTGCTTCCTTGCTTCAGCACTGCAAGCACCTGCAAAAGCTTTGGCAAATATCTAATCACCACCTGTAACGTAACTGAACGGTAGGACCATTCTCAGCCTTCATCACCTTCCCTGGCCTGGGCAGGGATTGCCAAAGTTGCTCTTTGCCTTCACTTTCCTTGAGCTTACACAATTCTGCTGTTTTAAGCGCATTGCAGAACAGCCTGGTGACTGATGAAATACCTTGCAGAGATGACAGGACACAGTGTAGATCTTCACAATACGTTCTCACAAGAGGAGAGCTGCATGTAGCAATGGGCCAGGGTTTGTCAGGAAGCTGCATAATTTTTGACTGACATATTCATGCTACAAATTATGTCATGGTCTGATATTTTGAACAGGAAAAACTCTGACCTTGCACTGCATTCGGGTTTGCATCCAGAATAGTTGTTCATTTGAGCCCTAGAATTTTTTGTCTTAGGCGCTTTCCATCTGATACAACTGGGATTCCAGGACACCAGAAGCATTTTGTGGTGTATGATCAGAGTAATGATCAGTGTGTCTATGATAGAATTGAAGGTAATGCCAGAGCATTTGGTTTGCTGGCACCATGGAAGATCTCTTGCCCCTGTAGAGCTCTGTACAGATAGGTCTCCTTTTTTCAGAATGGGGATGTTGGCACTGCCCATGTTTGTGTTGTGCTGGTAGGACCAACTCTGCTGCAGGCTTTCAGTGGGAGAGGCGTATGCAGGAGTTCAGCTGAACATTGGCTCTGTGGAATTCTGGATTGTGCTACTTCTTACATGCTGCTTCACCTAGGCTCTTTTGAAGGTGCTAAGGTGGAGAAAGCAGCATTTTGCTTCCTTGGAGATATGTGTTTTGGGGACTAAAAAGGGAACTTCCTCAGGAACAGGGGTTTGTAGGAAGGGCTGAGGTGCTTCTTTGGTTCTACACAAACCTCGTCCAGTCTGTGACATTTCCACACAGGAAAGTGGACACAGAAGTAGCTAAACCTGATACTTTCTGTTGTGTTGGTCTTACCAATGTTGCAGGTCACTGTTTTATAAATATTTCATCCCTATAAGAAGGGATTTATTCTTCTCCAAGCTGCAGGTTACAGTGGAATATGATCATGTGGGAGATTTGCCTTCAGTAAAAGAGGGATGAGGTTGTCTAGTTTGGTCCAGGTGCTTGTTTCAATCATTTTTAAAGAGACACTCTGTTTGGCATTTATTTAAAATATGGCTAAATTGTTGGTAATGAAATATTTCAGTGCTTGATGCTAGGTATCTATGTATATGTAAAGCAACACAGGTAACTGCATGATGTGCACCCTAAGTTTTTATATTCAAGTGATATGAGCATGTAGGTACCCAAATCTCCTAAAAGGTCATAGAGTATGAAAGGGAAAGATTTTCTCTTTGCCTTGGATTCTTTCCTTCATCGCTTCCCTTTCCAATAATTTTAGTCCCTTCCTGCTATCCTTGCTGCCAGCTTCCTTTGTGCCAAAAAGCAGTGATGCAGAGAGAACAAAGCAGCCTGATGGCCACCAAAGCAGTGACTGCACCTACACATGGCTCTCTGCTGGGAGCAGCATGTGGCTCCCAGCAGACCTTGCACCTCTTCCAGGACCCATGTGAGTCGTGGTGTTGAGTGGAATTGTTGCAGGTGCTGTGGCAATGCCAGGCATTGACAAATCCAGAAAACCTCACTTCTCTGAACTTGGAGGAGAGTATGTGCTTTCCTGGGCTTGGATCTGGTAGGAATCCAGTTCCCAGTCAGCATAAAAGCAAATGTATTTTGTGCCTTCAATGCCCTGAACTTTGGAAATCTCAGCCTCTAATCTCGTTGGTGTGTGTGGATGGCAAGTCTGTGGTCCCAAGTGAGGCAGTGCCCTGAGACAGCTGACAGGGTTCACTGAACTGGAAACTTGACCCTCTGTAACTCATTTTGGACCCTGTAACTGCTTAGCAAGTCTTCCATTTTAACCAGTGCACTCATGTGGCACAGTTTTAATCCTTCATTGCTTCTGGAGAAGGGTCATTTAAAGTGAAATCCTGGCCTCAGAGGAGTCGGTGGGAATTCTGAAGTGACTTCAGCAGGGGCCATGGCTCCATCTCTCACATCCCCACAAGGGCACTGAGCGAGCGGAGGGGCGAGCGCTCACGTGTATGAAGTGCAGAATAAAGCAGGGGGGTCAGGAGGAGGAAGTCAGGGCTCTGAACTATGCATTAAGCTGCTGCTGCCAAGGGACTCCTGCCAAGGAGAGGAATACGCACTTAACATGCCCCATGCACACAGTCTCTCCTTGCTCAGCGTCAAGGCCACAACGTACCGAGCGGTTTTGTGAGAAAGCAAAACACGCAAGTAAACAGCAGCTGCCTTTAGCTCCAAACTGGTCTCGGTTGGTTGCTCCTGTTTTCTTGTCAGAGGAGTGATTCAGCTAAGGGAAAGGTGATTGAACCATTACCAGAGGGGGGGAAAACACCTATTAAAAGAGAAATAATTCAAAATACTGCAAATGGCTCTCTTGTGTTAGAGCAACTGTTTATCTTGGCTGCTGACCTGTTCTTAGCAATCCTTTCTTTTTTCTGCTGCTGGCAAAACCATGTTCAAGAGCTGTAGGGTGATTCCTGGCCTGGAGGGAAGCAGAGCTGGAGAATTGTCCTTGTCTCTACTCGTACACAGGTTAGCTGGGAGAAACAGCAAACAATGACAGGACACAGCTGAACCAGCTGCAAGTTTTTGGAGGCAAAGAACGCTGAAGGAAGTGAGAAAGGGAAGGGAATGGGATGCTAAATGGAGTAAAAAGCTTAAACTGAGCAATGGAAACTGTAGATTTAAATGTCAGGGTATATTTCTTAACAGTGATTTCTGTCAAGTTGTTGGCTAATCCCAAAGGGAAGTGGTGGAAATCTCATACATGGAGATATTTCTCAAATTAGGTTTTGATGAAGGCAGCAAAAAATACACACTTACAAAAAAACCAGTTGAACTAGATAATCTCAGAGTATTTTCCCATCTCTAAAGTGTGATTTATACTATAAACACTGCCAGACCCCGCAAACTAATCTGTTGTACTAAAAGTGACTCAAACACGATTGCTTATATTTTTATACCCTTCATGATGTTAAACATTTGATTTGCCAGGATGAGTTGAAGTATCCAGGACTCACTTTACTGTGAATGGATTTCATGAACTATAATTACTAGGCAATAAATCCATGCAAATGGGAAACATCTCAAGTCTTGTGCTGGTTAGTAGGAAAGGATAGGAACTGATTGTTTTGAGGGGTAACATTTTTGTGTGAACTTGGAGGGAATTAAAACACCAATGCTGCTTTTGAAGGGCCAGTTGGGGCAGAGGCCACAAAATTGTTCTTTACATTAACAGTAAAAAATGCATTTGCACAGCTATTTCTTGGATGGGAGCTCACACAGAGACAGCTGGTTTTAATTAGGCAAACAGATGCAATAGCTGAGCAATTACAACTTGATCATGAGCCCATGCAAGGCGAGGGGATCTTTAGCAGTCTGTGCTTAAACTGCTTGTGTTGGGCAGGATTAGACCTGCAGATGAGAAATCTTGCAGTCAACACAGCAGTCCTTGGAAGCTGCTGGGAGTAAGACTTTTTCCTGTGGCAGACTCCATTTGTGCAACAGCATACCTCCTTCTGATTTGGTGATGGGTGCAGGCCTTGGGGAACAACCAATTCATTGACTTTGCTGTCATTTCTTCCTGCTTCCAATAGGGAAAAGGATGGAAGAACACTACTAGGTGTATCTCTGGGAAATTCTCTGCCACCATTTTAGTGGAGAGTGCAGGTATTTCTTGTGGGTTGCCAGAGGAGTTTGCTACTGATCAGTAATTATTACCAGCAGTAATTATTATAATGCTCAAAAAGGGGGTTGTGTTACTACAGGAAGAATGAAACTACAATTTCTTGCCCAAAAGAAATAAAAAAATCCAAACTTGAATAAGGATCTATCAATCTGTGACTGGTTTATGTGCAGACTATCACAGTACCAAAGCACAACCCAGGCTTATCACCACACTGAAAGCAAAAATACTCCAGTTGTTAGTAGCAACATGAGTAGAGTTAAGCCCGTTTGATCTGTGACTCTTTATTCAGTGTCTTGAAGTATTATTTTCCTCTTCCTGTTTGTTAAAGAAGATGTACAGGGTATCAATAGGTGAGCAACAACTTCACCTGCATATATACACGCACACATATATGAGTGTGTATATATGTATATGTGTGTATACATATATATATATGAGTGTGGACACACATGTATATATTGTACAGACTATCAAAAGAATTATAAGCTCCCAGTAGTCTAAACTCAGCGTTATCTTCTTATCATCAGTCACTGGAACAATTGCAGTGGAACAATGATCCAGCACTGCTGAGAAGGACAAACACAAACTCAGCAGAGGAAAGACATGCACTTGTTCATTCAAGGAATTGTGGGGAAACCCCAGCCTTTAACTGCTTGTCATAAAAAGCTATGACTTCTGCAGGGGTTTCCTGTCACCACTCCCCACCCCCCATGTCCTCTGCCCCAGGGCAGAGCCTGTTCATTTTGTCCAACAGAATTGAGAGGAAAGTCTTCTCCTAAGTCAGAGTCCAGACTTCAGGCTCTCGATCTGACCCTGAAAATAGCAGCTCTGGCCCATAGGAGGTTGGACCTTCTTGCCTTCTCACTCTGTTTAATATCACTGACAACTCCGTGTAGGAGGATTGTTTCTGGCATATATAAGAGCACTCATGAAGCATTGCTCTGCTGATTAAAATGTGCAAAACAAACCGTGTCAGGTTCTTCCCCCTCCCTCCCTTGGGACAGCCAGGACAGCCAGCTAAGACCCTCTGTGAGACTTTATTAGAAAGAAGAGACGGTATAAGGCACTGTCCCATGGCTTCTAAAGCCACTTTATAAAAGACTGACTCAAACTGCTGCTCCACCAACTTGAGTGTGACCATCCCAAAGCTCTCTGATCCGGCAGTGTCTGGCTTGGTTTCCCTGTGACTCCATGAGAGCAAATCATGCTGAAGTGAAGCTTGTCGGTGCAGGGTGAGAAATGAAAAGGTGACCTCACTGCTGGAGGAAAATATACAGGCTCCTGCCCCTCAGGTGGGGCATTGAGCCTCCCATCTGGTTGTTAAAATTACAACTGTACTCCAGGTTGGCCAGGTTCCCTCCTTCCCCCAGCTGGACCTCACTCCAGGGGGCAATACTGCCCACAGTTCGCTTGCAAGTGTCTCTCTTTCCTCCTCCTTCTCCTACTCCCTTTAGTTCAGATCCTCAAATCCCTCCCTGTGTGGTAAGGAAGGGGATGTGGGGATTTCCCAGGCCTCCCCTCCAGAGATGGTTGATGCTGTTTCAACAGCCCTGCTCATTCTAGTCTTGTCTCGTTCTGCACTCCCAGCTCCACACTTACCTTAGGCTGCTCTCTCTACTTCTGCCGTGATGAAAACATAGCAGTCTCATTTTAATTCTTATTGCTGTTTGAAACCTTCCCCTTATCACAGGTTCTTCCTCCCCTGGTGTCTTCACAAATTGCGTTTGACCTACTGTTCCACAAGCAGGGAGCAAGTACATGGTGAAAGGAAATGGTACCACATTCTGGAATCACTGGGCTCCACATTAGGATGGGCTCTGTCATATGGTGTTGGGCAGACCCTTAACCTTCATTCCTGCCTTTGTGATGGAAATAATTAGAGTGGGGATCCCTGAATTCCTTCCAGAATTACACCCTTGCTATTAAAATTTTGAGTTTCATTACAGATTCCGGATCAACCTTTATGTCGTAACACTTGATTACTGAATTTTCTTCTTTGGCTAGTTGCTTTTCCATTGCAATTCCTGCTGTGACTTTCCCAATAATAGCCTTTTTTCAGTCTATATATTTTTCTGGTTGGAACTGTAGATTTCTGGATAAGCAGTATCAAGCATTGTTTTTAATATTGAGAAATTACATGATACAAAGCTCTTCCACAAAGCCAATGAAATGGTCTCTGGTGCACATACAGTTATCAACAGTGCTTTGGTGCTCTGTTCCCTTTTACTTTATTAACCCTGTCCCTGTGGGCATTGAGCAATGATCCAAATTATATCTGTGCTGCACGTACAGTGTGTTCTGCTGGCCACTTCTACACAGCAAGACAACACAACAGATTTCTGAAGCTGAGTACTTGTAAAATGTTAACATTTTCAATGTTAATATAAATTACCTTATGCTTGCAAACATCCATGGTGCATGCATGATTATGTAGCCAAGAAATGGGCATGCTCTCACACTAACCAAAACAGGGAATATTTGCCTCTCTACAGTGGCTGTAGCCACAGCAGGAATATTCTGCACCCTCTCGAACAACTTGTATCTGCAATTAAGTTTTAATCACTCATAAAATGACTCCGAGTGAGATTTTATGCTTCTTTCATGTAAAATCTAGGGGATTTGTGCTTTGTCTTTGTGCAAATGAGCAAGATGTTTTCCAAAGAGAGATTCAGAGAATCATAAGGAAAAGAGCTGTCTGATGGCCTAGGGCACACACTCATGCAGAAAAGCTGATTTCAGTATCATGCAATGGGCTTTATTTTTACTTTCGGTGGCATCTTTGGGGCTTTTTTAGCTACATGACAGCAATAGATGAACACGAACAGTACGTTACTCATCAAAAGCTACCTGGCATGACTACCTCAAAAAAGTATAGAGCAGTGAACAAATACAGCACAGAGAGGAGTGATGAGACCACCTACATTTCAGATAAGTTAACTTTATCTATACAATGTTTTGATAAAGAAAGATTAAATGATGTGCTGGAATGAGTGCAGTCTGACTAATGAGTGAATTCACAGTTACATGTGATAGGAGAGAAAAATACCAGAAGGGATACAAACCATCACACTGGTAGATTATCAGAAAAGAAAAATCTACTGATTGGCCAAAGAAATTGCTGTTTGCTGGTTTTTTTCCTCATCCTCTGAGATGTTTCAGACCATTAGAACTATGTCCAGAGGATCCAGAGATGAAAATCTGGAACCAGAACTGTCTTGCAGCAGCTCCAGGCTATGGCTCCATGAGCAAGGTAAATTTAGGCTGATTGCTGGCTTGTCTTTTCCTGCCCAGTAAGAGCTCAGCTGCCCTCTATGACACTGCAGTGGGTAGAAAGCAGCTTCCCATGCTTTCATGGCCAAGAAAGCACACTGACATTTATCCAAGGGTGTATCCAACTGCGGACAGGCAGCTCCTTGCAGGATGGCATTGTAGTGAGTTGTTCATGTAGCTGTACTCGTGCAGGAGGGAACAACAGGAACTTCATGGGCCCATTGATTTTTTCTGAGGGAGCTGAACTTTTCAATTTCATGATTAGTACTAACATTGTATTCCAAGTCTATTTCCTCATGAATTTTCCTCTATTTATTAGGCCTCTTAGGATAAGTACAAGTCATATTAGTGCCATCTAATAATTAGTTCTATTTTTACAGAAAATAACACTGCACCAGAAAAATGATCTGGCAGGTGCTTAGCTCAGGGCTAGAACAAAATGAGTCCCCAGCAGCTGTCTAACCAAGAAGCTGTACTACCACAGTCCTTGAGATAAGGGAGGTTTTTTCTTTCCAATAGTTTCACGTTTGTCCCACTCCACTATTTTGGTCTTGGTGCTTTGTGGGCTAAACCAGTGTATAACAATGGACAGGACCGAGGAAAGATTCTGTGAATAGCTCTTATGATGGCTCCACATACAACATAAGAAAACAGTTTTGTTATGAGAAGCTGTTCAGCTAAATACTCTAAAGGTCACTGTCCACCCCAACCAGTAAAGCTCATCCTGTCTCAGTGGGATATGGCAAAACTGGCAGTAAGGCTCCTTCCTTACTCTGGGCAGTGCTGTTAGTCACAGCCTTGTTGGTATTGCAAGGCCTTGGAGATACCACAGCACCAGGAAGATGGAGAGAGAGCACCTACCGGCTTGAACCAAGCTCCAGCACCAATGCAGAAGGGACCACACACAAAATAAACCACCTTTTCTTTCCAGCGAAGATTTTGGTCATTCGTCCTGATGGCATTTGACATGCAAAGGATCCAAATAGCAGGAAAAATCCAGCAAGAGAGGAGAGAGGGCCCTGCACTTATCAGTTCAATTTTTGTACTTGAAGCCTTATCCAAAATCTAATGGATCAATGGGAATCCTTCCAGTAACTTCAGTTGGGATTTTATAAGGCTTTAATTAATGGCCTGGATGCTATGATTGTGCATGTTCCTCTCACAGTACCACTCAGTTATGCCTCTAAAACAGACTTAAGCAAACAGGGCTCCTTCATCAACATTTTGTAAATGGCAAGACAGTAACTGTCTTGGGAGGGACTTGATAGCAAATGTTTGTCTACAACTGTCTAGAAGTTTTCTATTATAAATGGAGGGAGAAGAAGCCATTTTTGACCCTGTTTATGGGTGATTTTCAGCTGTATTAAGTTTAGTTTTCTGATAAGGGGTAACTGTTTAATGTTAAGACTGAAAATGTCTTAGGATTAAGGAGCTCTTTGCAGTTAATGTGAACATTTGGCACAGGACTGTAAATTGCATCTGACTTGGAGAAGAAAGAACATGCTCTAGTGTAAAGATTCAGCTTTTCCTGTGTTATCATTTTCCTACTGGGCAAGGGTTTCAATGGTGTGGTATACCAATCCAGCTGCTACCCCGATTGTCCAAGTTACTTTTTTCTCCTTGTGCATTTTGAAGAGTCTATTCCATCTCTTTTTTTAAAATCGTGCTTCTTATTTGCCAAAAAAATCATCTGTTTGCCCTTCAGCACCCAGCCCATGTCTTGTTTCCAGCAGCCACAAAGTCAGCTATGGTCCTTAAAAGCCGGACTGGTTTTTAATAACCAACTAGCCAAAAGAGGCCGTTAGTGAGTGACAGCTTGTGGTGCTCATGTACCTGCTTGCACCCACAAACAAGGCCCTGCAATCCCTGCCTTATCCTAGAAAACAACTGGGTTTGAAACCACAGAGCTGCAGACACAAGGGGAGGGCTGTGATAGCTACTGGGCTGAAAGAGCAGTGCCTGTCCTAGAGAATACCACTTTGTTTATGACTGAGTCTTTCTGCTTTCAGAGATATGGGAGAAAAAATGATAGTATGTACTCTGTAGGACTGTGTATAGATGTGTGTGTACACTCAGAGACAGGTACATTTATAAACAAATCACAGAACACATTGCAGTCCTTGAAAACACTCCAGTGTGGCTATGGACATCTTGTTCTCTCCTTCTGTCCTTGAGGTGTCAGGTTTCCTTGTTTACAGTCTGCCTCATTCAGGATCTGGAATTCCTAAAGAGCAGTAAAACCCTATCATGTGACTGAAGACTGATTTCCAGGAAAAGCGGAAGAGGTTCTAGGAAAGGTCAGTCCTCGTGGTTTCACTTGTTCCCTTCAAGAATGCAGAACAAAGGAGATGAAACAACGTGAAGTCCATGATCCTTTGTCTCTCTGTTGAGCCTGGAATGAGATTTAAAGGAAAATCCAATGCTCGATGCAGAGGGCCTTACGCGCCACATACTTTTCCTCCTCTTTAATGTTTTATTGACATGAGACATTTCTCACAGAAGTGGTATTCCTGCCTCCTGGTATGTCAGTCCTTCCAGTGGCTTCCTTATTTCCTGAAGGGTTATTTTTGCATGTGCTGTCACAAGTGGTCGTAACCCTGCTCATGACATCATTAACAAGATCATGGGACAGATCCAGGCAATAGTGAGTGTAGGGAGGACTACATTAACGTAGTAGGAGAAAATAGAGAGAAAAATGCAAACAAAACCAGCCAGGTCATATATGCCAAGAGCATCAATGAGAGCGTTTATAAAGCTCATCAGCAAGACTAGTGAACATTGATTATGTGAGGTTATCTGCATGAGGAGCATCTGGGCCTCTGGCCCTGGGCTGTAGCTTTCAAAGACCCTGCACTGTAGGAAGTCTGTAGTACCTCTTCTGGCTGTACCTCACAGGTCCCGGGAGACTAGAATCTTTCTGTTTGTGATGGGGACATGTCTGCCTTACTATACTGTGTCAGAGTTTGTCCTGAATGAAGTTTTGGGCCATGCAGTCTGTTTGTGTGCTGCCAGGCTGCAATTCCACATCAGTCTGAATCAACAGATCTGATTTTATTCTTTTTCTTTGCCTGAGATTGCATTGGATCTGCTATCAGCTTGGATCCAACCTGGTGGATCAATGAAAGTTATGACACTGTACAGATTTGTTTTTCAGTGGCATAGATAAACCAGTGTTGCAAGATCCTCAGCTCAGACTCAGAGTCTGGCTAACTGTAGGTTGTGAAATTTCCAAAGGCGACGAGGGGGAAAAAAGCAAAAAAACCACTCTCCCCTGTGTTGCAACTCTAAGTGCAATCAGTTGCAAACAATAATTCTCTCATTGGACACTCAGATGCATTTGAGTTGTGTCCACAGAAGATTATTTCTACATATATCAGCTAGATGTCTGACCTGACAGTTAAACCAAAAAGTTGCAAATGCAAAATTCCAGTATGGCAGTCAAAGTTCTGCCCTTGACTAACACAACTTGTCTCAAAATTGTGACCATGTTGAGCAATTGTACAGGGGAAGGGAAGATCTTGACCATTCTGAAGAACCTCTGTAAGCTAAAACACCATCAATGAGAACTGCCAAGAAACAGAAATACTTGAGTAAAGAGAAACACTACAATGAAGATATTTGCTGTGAAACAACTCCCAGGGCTGCACTGGCGCTTCAAAGCATTCTTTCTCATCTTCTTGAGCAGCTGTGGTTTGAGTTGATCTGTGCCACAGATTAATAAGAGGACTCCATTCCCCTTGGTCAGCATTTCAGTTGCTTGCCTTGACTCAAAATGTGGGCTACTGGATGAAACATGAAGGTACAGTGTCTAATTGGATCTGATTCCCACACTGAAGCATCTCTGGTATTAGTGGGTAGTTCAACACTTGAACATGACACAAAGTCAGAAAGATTCTAGTGAATATTCAGAGATGTTGATTGGATCATGGCAGAGTAGAGAAGCCCCAGTCTTGGGCTGTGAAGGTGATGTAAAGGCAGGGGACACACAGGCAGTCCCTACCTCAATAAGCCTGGCCAGAGCTCAGGAGGACTTTCTCTAAACACTCACCTAAAATTCAGAGAAGGGGTGTAAAAGGGGAAGAATTAACAAAATTTGCACCTGGGAATTAAAGAAACAGCAGAAATTCTCTAGGAAGTTCTTATCCATTTCTTTCCACTTCAAAGAATGGATTCACAATGTGATTTCAAGCTCCTAGAAATCCTCGATAGTATAGGCCAGAAAAAAATTATTCTAATCCAATTCATCTAATCTAATTTCATTTCTCACTACTGTGAAATGTCCCTAAAAGCATCTAAGATGTTTTTAGTTCTTTTAAATGTTAACCATCTGCAGGATCATGTCATACATACCATTGCTTTATGGGCACTGTTTCTTAGTGGAATTATCATTTAACCAAACTGAAATAAACTGCAAGAGGAAATGCTTATTAATGACAGCTACACCCAAGAGAAGCCTCGTGAAGATTTCTTTATGAGGATGATCATGACAACAATAGGAGTATGCCATGCTATGATGATCTAATGATCACCACTTTACTCACCGTGGAATTGCCATTGTGGGTTGACCTTTCTTTCAGAAAGGGGGAAGGGTAGCACAGAACAGGCTCCTGATTCAGCTTACCCACACCTCTGGGGGCCTGTCTTCAGGCATCTTTCACATGAGTGCAAGGAAAAGCTAAGATGATCCCTCATCTGAATCTGAAAGACCAAGTGTAAGAGCAGGCCAGAGATCTTCATACCTTTTAATGCAGTAAGTAATGTTGTGTATGCAGTGTATCAACCACTGAGAGCAGCGCTTAACACCTCTCCATTTTTCCTTGACTAGTACCTTCATCTTCAGATTTCTGTTTTTTTAATGATGTTACATTGGACTCTGAATATCAAGACTAGTGGCAAGAGAAAGCATCAGTAATTATTGACTCGATATTTTCATCAGTAAAAAACAATCCTAAATTGACTGACACGGCATCAGCTAGGGCAGGAGTCTGATCCCTTTGTACTTCAGATACTGCTTTGAACCATAAAATCAAATGAGGTCACATAGATAGCCATGTGCATCAGTAAAAGCATCACAATCTGACATGTCTTTGTTGAAGTCCTTCAAAGGGAGGTGCAATAGAAGGGTGAAGTGTTAGTAGTTCCTTTGACTGTTTTGTGACTCCTGTTTTGCAAAGAGTGGTCGTGTGCTGTTGGTTTGAACTTCACTCATGTTTGTTCTATTTCCTAGATCTGCCTCTGTGATGACCACTCCCAGAGCAATCAAGCCTGAGGAAATTCATGTCTGAACTGATGAAGCTCAGTTTTATTCTCAGCTTGTCACTGGAAATTTGAAAGTTTTTGTTCTACCTTAATTTTTTCCATAGTGTTCCTAATTAAAGATCTGTGGATTAATTCCATCTACTTTGGTGTCAGGTCTTCCATGGCATCAGCATATATTCTGTTACTTCTAGCATCCCAAAACCACAGGTGAAATGTGCCGGGTAGATTTGCTGTTGCCCCACGTACTCAGCTCTTGCGTTTAAATTCTGAGTCAGATGTGATTTCAGTGAACCAAGAAGCTGTGATGATACCATAGATATGGACTATAGCAAAAACATATTTTAACCAGCAAGAGCCGAACCTGCAGCACGACCACGCACTGATTCCTGACACTGGGTTTGCTTTACTAAGTAGGTACAATGCTAGGTCAGTGTTGAGCTACTGCTGACGGCTTGTGTCCACAGAGGGTAAGTACCTCTGTATTATATCTTCCCACATTTTCCATTTTGTGTGTAAAATTGTCTTGGGACATTCCTTTGCTTGTTGACAGATACCCAAAGGATACTGATGAGTTCAGCCTGGTTTCTCTTTTCCTTAATGAATGATCACAGAATGATAATTTAGTTCTGGAAAGAGAATCTTTTAAACTTCACACATCAACTGTAGACTCTACCCTGCACAGAGTAAACAGTGTCAGGCAGACAGGAGGAGGTCTAGGGTTATGAAAACGGACATTCAACACCATGGACCTCAGGAAGGCTCTGTGTTCATACAGAGACAGAGTTGACGTGCCTCCACACCAAAGCACAGAAGGTTGGCAGAGGCAGGAGCAGCACGTGTTTGGATGCACGAAGACTCCACATTATGAAAACCTTCCCAAAACAATACAGAGGAAAAAAATAAAGTGTTTCAAAATTTGAGCCCAAAGGAAAAGCAAATTGACGTCTAACAAAAGACTTATTTCTTCTCCCATAGAGAGGTATCTGCCACTTACTCGAGCTGGCAAGGCAGCGTCTCAAAAGGCAATTTAACCAAGTTGCATAAGGCCTTGGCTGGATGGCTGTAGAAATATTGGGCCTCTTATCTGAATGCTGGCCACAGCTGTTGCAGATCTTGAAGGAATTATTTCTATGCCTGTCAAACATCTGCTTTGTAAGCAAATAAAGAGGCTAAAACACTAGTGGTGCACATGATATGCTGCAACTCATGAGGCAGAGCCAGGAGGCAGTAAGTGGGAACTTTTTTTTCCCTGGCATCAGAATCCTGATGTCTCATGAGTGTCTTCAATGGATGGATAGGCCCTAATCCCTCTGTGTTATGTAGACCTGTGCCTTGTCATAGAGAAAGAGCCAGTGTGGTCCAAGCACTGATCTCAGTGTCTTTTCTAAGTTATAAATCATCTACAACTGTCCTGAATATTCTGGCATATAGCCTACAGAACTACATTTACTTTCTCTCCCGCCACACAGGAATTATTCCATAGAAATGTGGGTAAACCCAAAAGAGCTGATGCTAAAAATCAGGATGTGCATTGGAGCCCTTTGACATTAAGCATCTTTTTCCTTTTGTCTTTTCCCTCCCTTAGTCATCCCTAAGTTTTTCCTCTACAACAGTCACAGTGTTAACCAAAGCAGCTGCCTTTCTGTATCTCTGGTAGTCTCCCCATTACCAGCTCTTCCACACTACACAACAAATACCCACCGGGAGCCTGGCCACAGGGAGTGTGGGGTGCCTGTATACTGTATACCGTATACTGTTCTCTTGTGTGTGTTCTTATGCTACCACCAGTCCCATGAAAAACCTTGATAACTGCCCATTGCTGTGCTTCTGTGCATGTGAGTCTGCAACATGAACTTCAGAGGAGGATGGTGACAGTATAGATGGATGAATGATCAGATGAATTAACATAAAAGGCTGACCTGAGGTCTCTCTCATCTGTTTTTCCCTTGGCAGAGACCTCTAGGTGTTCCTGCAGTGTGTTCCTGAGCCGTTTATCCACGTCTTTTTGAAATTATCTTAGTTCAATGTGACACAGCTTCACATTTTCTTTATATGTATAATCAAATGCAAACATTTAAGATTGCCTAACTGAGCTCTGTGCCAACAGGTAACTACAGTTCAAAGGACCTTTTACGCAGTTAACAGGTTGGACAGCATTTCCTCCACACCCTTCAAACAAAGTTATGGTGTAACATCTAACAGAATTTTCCTGTCAAAATCTGCAGTTCTAGGGTGAGCTCTCAGGCCAACTGCCTGAGGTCTGAAGTCATGAAGGACACTTCTAGGCTGAATAGTAAATCAACGCATGACATTCAGTTTTCAACTGAAGAAATGGGAATGCATCCATTTCAGCCTCCATGTAATAACACAAGGCTATTACCAGTTCTCTGTGTGTCAGCTGGAAACTAACAAAGCAGTATCACCTTGCAATGAAGACAATCTTATCAAAGACTTCCAACTAATTTCCATTCCATGCTATGTTGCTGCAGTTTTTATCTCATTATCCTCAATGACACCGGGAAGAGGAGGTGTTAATATACAGGAAGATTGTGTTTCTAGTTACTGCTTAACACTATGGGCAGAGAGTGGGTTTTGTTCTAAGCTTTGCCATAAATCTGGGTTGATTAACATACCTTTGCCTCATGGCTTTAAGTCTGCAAAGTGATGTGAGCAGTTACACTAAGCGAAGAATTTAAAATCATTACTATATTTAAAGTGCTTTTTCTGGAAGACAGTGCAGGTGGTTTGGCTATACTTGCCATAGGAGAGATCACCCCAAGTGTCTGCTCAGATAATGTATTTCGGAGATTTGCGTAGTTAAGTTTGTGCTCATCATTCACGTGGGTTGCTGGATTTAGTTTAGCTAGGGCTGGAGGTGGTATTTGGCTAGACACGTGTCTTGTTGTGTGAATGGAATCTGAATGTTCAAAGAAAGGAGGGCAACAGGGAACTGACTCAGCCAAGACTGGCTGCTAGATATGGGGCTCTTCAACTCCTGGGTTCAAATCCTATGAAGTTAATAGAAATCAGATGGCTTTCTTGCCATCTGGCAGCCAGTTGGGAGCTTGTGTGCATTGTATATTGTGAATTTTACCGTCAGGTTATGGGGCAAGGGACTTCATCAGCTCTAAGGGACTTCATCAGCTCTAAGGACAAGCTGGGAACAGTGAAGAAAACTGAATAAAGTGTATCAACCTAGAGCAGTGGTGTGGTACTTTTAAAGGAGTGATGTGTGGGAGGAATGAAATAAGTCTTGGTCTTATAGCTTTCTTTTCTGACAGAGAAGAACAGACTTCACAGCTCATAAATACCAAGGCTTCTTCCTGGGAAATCAAGTAGGTCAGAGTCTTCTATCAGCTCTGTGGTCCTTCCCATGAAGTTGGGTGATGGTTCCAATACATCAAGAAAACTCATAGCTCCAACCACACATTTTATTTTGTTTGTTTTAGAAGGCAGAAGCCTGTTGAAAAAAGTTTCTTTTGTTTTCATACTCATTGTAAAGATGGATGTGAACACAAGGGAGAGATAAAGGGATAGTTTGCCGGGATGGCCAGAGTAGGATGTAAAATCATACAGTGACTCCTGGATGTACAGTGATATTATAAAATCTGCACTAACTATGTGCTCTGGCCTTGTATCACCTCATGGTTTTCAAAGCAATATTATGCCTCAGTTGGTGGCCATTTCACAGTAGCCCATGGCTTCATGTGTACTACAAGAACACGAGCCTTGTGATTCCTGAAATATTCTGCTAATTTGAAAACAGATCCCAAGACACTTTGCAGTCTACCAGGAGAAGAAAGGGGTTTCCAAATTTCTGCCCAACCCAGCCTCAGCCCTGGTCAAAGCTCTCATTTCTCCACAGGTGTTTGTGAAAAGTACTGCGGGACTAGTGTGCTTCTCTCACTGGGGATTTAATTAACAGCCCTGGGCAGGAGACTGGGAGGAAAGCAGCTATTTTTTAACAATTTCTCAATTTGTTTCTTCCCTCCACAGAGCTTAGGGCTCCCTGAGGGATGCCAGCTGCAGCTGTCAGGGGCTATGATTGTCTGAAAGCGCCCATGTGCCCAGGGACATCAGTTTTGCTGATGAGGTTTGGGGTTGGGCAGGAGGTTTGTAGGTCCTGTGGTGGGTGGGCTCAGTTTGCAGGGGTGTATGTTAAAAGCAGCTGTGTTAAATTGTATTTACTGTAGGAATAAGTGGTCTGGCTGCTCTGGAGGTGGGGGAGGTTCTGGAGGAGAGCCCTGCCTAGGTGGAGCAGGCAGCGCCCAGTGGGGAAGGTTCAGGGCAGCAGGTAAGGCTCTGTGTGCTTTCTGGAGTTGTTTATTTCATAGTGCTGGCTGCTGGTGCAGACACTGGTCACAACATGTGTGTGGGAGCAGATGCTTCTTTCACCCTCTGGGTGTATTTGGAGAGCTGGTTTGGGCCAGCTCTTTGTGGAGCTCCTGCCATATGTTTCTGTGATGTTTGGTTGTTTTCTTTTGTTTATGTGTTGTTTTAACCATTTTAGTTTCCTATTTGTCTTGGCTTACCTGGAAACTTGTAGCACCTCTTTTTGTTGTGATAACAATTCGTTTTACGTACGATAACATTTACATTGTTGTCTGGCTGAAACTGAAGTGCCAAGAGGTCACCTGGCATAACTGATGTCAAGAGAAAGGTTTAGCTACCCTGTACATGTGCTTCCTAATCCCTCAGCGCTGTACTGGAAGAGCTTTTCTTTCTCCATGTAGGTTTATGCATCTCTTCACATTTCACAGTGGTTATAGAAGCAGAACGTGGCTGGTGCAGCTGGCTTGCTTCTTCCACATGAAATTTCACACTGGGGAGAGAATTTCTGGCCATTTTCTGTTGAAACTGGATGTGCTGAGCCAAGGGTGGAGCTTCTGGAGTTGTAAAAAAACAAACAAACAAAAAAACCCCACAAAACCAAAAACCAAACCCCCAAATCTCAGAGCTTTTGCATGAGACCAAGCAGTAAATCATGGGCGTTGTGCCAGATTAAATGGAGAAAACAGCCCCCCCCCCCAACTGTTATCCACATTCTGTCATCATTAGCAAGTAAGAATTAAACTCGTGATTGTGTAACTGAGGAAACTGAGGCAGGGAGTGACCACGAAATCTTTGAAAGAGCTTAGGGTGTCATCTAAGGACTCTGGGTGTGACATTTGGTTAGGACTGATGATTTTGGGTGTCTTGGTGGAAGACCTTTAATAGAACCTGGTGTGTGTGGGTTTTTTGTTGTTGTTTTTCTTTTTGTTGTTGTTTTGGGGTTTTTTGTGTCATCCCTGTCTGTGTCCCCTCCCCATCCTGTCCCATCTCTTCACTCTAGATGTTCTCCCCTATCTATGAGATATACAGTGCCTTTTCAATGCTCAATTCTGGGTGCTGTAGAAGTGAATTATCTGAATAATATATGTTTTGTAAAAATTCTTACCGTGCATCCACCTTCTTGCTTGAGTAAGAAAGACTGCCTGTGCAAAATAGTTCCACCTACACGTACCCTGAAGCTAGAGCCTGATTCAGAGAAACCTACTTAGCTTTTGTCTGCTGTAGTACACAGGTGAGAATGGGCTGCCAAGGACGTGACTTACCATTTCTAAAATATATAAGGCTTATGCAAGTAGCAGCAGATGTAGCTACAAACCTGCCAGAATGTATCTTTCCGTGTGTGAGTGGTGTGTGCTGTTGAAACTGGGTCTCACTTTAAGGAAACAGCAGATGGGACTGTGAGAGAGACAAAGAGAAGTTAAACCTTAGCGTGTTTGGCATGTTAATGTGGGCTCTGAGAGCTTTAAAGGGACTATCCCAGAGGCGTGTATTGCTTAGCATTTTTGGCCTGCCACAGGTAATAAAAGTCTGCGCTCATGAAGAACTGAATGTACAAGTTTATTAAACACCAGTAGACTGTTGTCTTTCTCGAGGAAAATTTCTTGTCTTCTTTCATCACACTTTATAGAGCATGTTGAGACACAATTGGGAACAGTCTGCTGTTCTTGTTCGGAAGCAGGGAGTGTTCCTGTGAATAGGAAAGCTCCATTTGAATTAATCACGGGTGATTAGGCATCTAATGGCCTCTGCAGCTCTTTAGATCTGAGGTCCACAGCAACAGCTGATGCAAAAGTAGTGTGTGTGACAGTGAGTAACAACTATCATGCAAGAGCACGAGTACAGCCCTGTCTATAGGCATGTACATGAGCTTTCTGTTTTCATGGCCTTGCAATTTCATACTTTGACAAGGTTATGTCTTGCAGCTGTCTGCATCATCACTTATTCTTGTCCTCAAAACCTGGGTTAGTTCACATTTTCTGAGTTTTTTTGGGAGTTGCAATAAACTAAAGAGTTGTCAGGAACGTGTGTGTAGAAATAATAACAGTAAAATCATCATCCCACAGGGAAGATTGAAATTCACAGGATTTTTTTGTGTGCATCTGCTTGGTTTTATGAGCAAAAAAATTAACCAGACAGTGGTAGGGATATGATAAATGAAATCTGCATTTGCTCTGTGTGTGTATGTGTTTATCTGGATGATTTTAAGTGATGGGAGAAGAAAACACACAGAACCATCCCTTTTTAGAAGCATCCCAAAGCTTGTTTCAGATCTAGGCCTGCTTACTGATCTTTTCAGTCCTTCCTTTGGGGAGTTTCCTGAAAGAACTTGCTTTATGCTGGCCATTCTCTTTATACTGCTCCATGTACATATTGTGAGGGAGAAAGATCTTACCGTCACACGTCTAAATATCTTTTTCAAAGTGAAGTAAAAAGCACGAGATGGCTTTTTGTTCAGCATTTGTGCAGGTCCTGCTCAGCAGGACTGCTTGTGATTGAGGTCCTTTATCTCTGTATCAATACAGAAAGCAAGTACAATAAGCTGCTACCTGGGGCAGGTCAAATTCCTAAATCTGACCAACACAAAAAAACCAAGGCTCTTCAAATGCCAGATAGACCATCTGTCAGTGTGCTATGCCAAGTTTCTGGAAGACCAGCAATGCAACTCAGATTGTGAAACTATCTAAAACGTTGCATAGATCATTGTTTGTGATAGGAAACTTTTAAGTTGTGATTGAAGCCGCAAAAAATCCTGGCGTGTAAGTCATGGTGTCTGGGAAGGGAGCAGTCAGACAACAGCAGTTCAACTGACTCCCCAAACCAGCCTACTGATGACATTGGACGTATTACAGGGCCAGGCACTTGGGGTGAGGCAGCTGCATTTCAGAAGCCTGTGTAGGGTAATATGTTCCACTCAACTGTTCTATTCATGTTCTTGGAGGGTAACTCACATGAAAGTATTTTTACTGAGACTGGCTTTAGTATGGTGAGTACCTGTTGTAATGATTCATATAAAGGAAGGCATAGATCCTTGATCCCCCTGAGTACTTGTTTGCATCCTGATGGATTTCAAGAATGAATAGACTATGAGGTGTTAAAAACTTAGCCCAGGCTGAGTGGGTGGAGGAAAAGGGATATTGCTAAATGAGTACTGTGCTATTAATTGCTGAGCAGATGCCTCCCAGATTGTAAAAACAGTCTTTTTGCAAGGCTGCCTCTGTGAGGTAAGATGTAGCTGAATAAGTTCCAGTTTGACAACAGTGAGAAGGTGGCCACAGCATTAAAATTACTGCTCCAATACTTGAGTTAAGATTAGGAATACTCTAGGCTTGTGTTCTCCATCTCAAAGCTTGTGCTTCCTTAGTTCCCATTAGTGAGACCATGGGCTTAATCCTTTGGCTTTTTTTTGCTGTAATAAGTACTATTTGATACCAACACTTGTTTAAGTGGCCCAAGTGGATACAGGTAGAAGTGGAAAGCTCTTCAGTCTGCAGCTTTTCCTCTGAATTAAAGAACCAAATTAAACTGATCCATCCACTGTGGCTTTGCCCTTTACCAGCAGGGGATTTTTTATCTTCAGTTTCTATTCCAGTTGTGTGACCTTAATTTGCTGGCTTCTGTCTCGTGGAGGGAGATACTTCTCAGCCTACGCTCCAGTAAGAAGCCACGGCCTTGGGCCCTGATTCTGCAGATGGGAGTGTCCTTACCCTAGTTTCCACAAGTGTACTATGAAACTTGCTGATTTGTGTACTAAAATTAAATACAGGTCTGTGTGTTTGTATAATTGGGGCCTGAGAGAACTGAAGCAGAATGTCCCAGAGACTGTGCTTTTCACTTGTAGCCCTCTGATGTGCATGCGTTTTAAATTTCTTCTTGAAATGCATCCAATTTACTGTGTCTGTTTGGGAGTCCTTTTTCAAGCAAGGAAGGAAGGAGAACAGAAATATTTTAGGTTGTGATAGTTGCTTTTGACAGGGGATGGGATCAGTTGACAAGGTAATCATCTCTGTCTTACAAGGTCTTGTTCAAGCATCTCTTGGTGTGCAGTGGATTTATGGACAGAGATCTTCAGTGTCAGCAAAACAGTGGGTCTCTTAAGGTCACCTTGGATGGCTAGTGAAGGGGCCTCCCAAGTGCTGTCTGAAGGGAATTTAGCAAGTCACAGAACCAGTGTCATTCTGCAGTGAGAGGTTCTGAAACATGTGTGGCACTCTTGTGTAGGTGACAAGCGAATTTCAGGGGTGTAGAGAGAGATTGTGTGCTCAGGATCTACAACTCAACATGTTTCTGGAACTGTAAAAAGGACTGAAAGAAAGCTTAGGGATCTGGGATGAAGCTCTGAGATGGAAGACTGGCTGTAGGCACAGTTTTGTAGATTGGGAAGTGTATAGAGTTTTATGGTTTGTTCTCTGGTTTTTAGTGAGAAACAACCCCCTCTTCCAAAAAAAAGTACTGCATGTGGAGTTGGAGTTGTAAGTCGCAGTGAAATTCACACCTAGAAAAGCCAGAAAATGAAAAATTATTTTCCTTTATTTTTGTGCATTCTCATATTTTCCTTTGACGTCATGATTTCAAAGTGACTGAAGTCTGCTTTACTGCTGTTGTGAGGATGACAGTCATCACCTCTAGCTACAGAAACTGGGTATCTGCTACTCATCAGGTCTTCCTTGACACACTGATGAAGGCTAACTGTGTACCTGCAGGATGATTTAGCCTTTACTAAGACCTCTGGTGAAATAACACCTGGATGTGTCTGGCTATCTCTGTAGCCAACAGTTAAACAGCTCCCAAGTCAGGAGTACGTGGCAGCCATCTGACCACACTCCACAAAGATCTGTCTTCTTGTGCTTGTTGCCAGTGGCCATATCTTGGTGTAGTGCTGTCCAAGCCCTTTTCAGAAGTGCTGTTTTCCAGCAGTTCCTGTTTCTGCTCTGGTCTTCAGCCTTGTCCTGTGTTGAGCAAGGTTTCATGAGAGCTATGCTCTGTGCTAGTGGGTAGAGGGGTGACTACAGACTTAAACTGACAGTATCCTCAAGCTGTGGGAAACCCTCTTTAATGCAGTGGCAAGCTGAAGCGTGATGCTTGTTTCACAGAGTATGATAGAATTCTTTGGTGTCTAAGTGGATTTGTTTGCTGCTTGCTTCCAGTAATTCTGGACAAATTATGTTTTGAATTTTGGAGGAAGTAAAGGCCTATGGAAGGCTTTGATGCTGTGGAGACTTGAAAACAGACTTGCATTGCACAGTTCAGCACTCTGGCAGTCAAAAAGGTGACAAAGCTGTATCAGACCACCTCAGGAAAGGGGAGTTACTGTGATGCTTAGATCTACTTTCAAATATTTCTCCCCCTAAATTTGGGGATTTAGATTCAGTTTAGATTGAGCAATAGAAGCTCACAGAAGAGAGACACTATGGTTTGCTGCTCCAGAAGCATTCACTGCTCCTCCTTGAAGTCTGTCAGGAAGTGGCACTCCCACTTTAGGACTAAGAGCATTAGGACTGAGAACATGGAAACAAATACCAAGAAGGGAGTGAACTTTCAGTTACTTTCATGTGAAATTGTTTTCTGTGAGTTTTTTAACATATAGTTGATACAGCAGAAACCTGTGACCTAGAGATAGGAGACACTGAATTCAGAACCCATGTTGTGTCACTGTTGTTCAGGATGCAGCAGGGTCGCCTGGCTGGCCAAGAACATGTACTGAGCTCTTCTCCCCATCTCCTGCAGTTGTGGGCATTTGTGCCTGTGTGCACTCATGCTGCAGAAGCCTTCTCACTGCAGAGCATCTGACATCATGTGTTCAGAATAATCCAAAGCTAAAATGGGAGCATTCACTTTTCCCTCCAGCCGGAGCCCAGAACAGGCAGCAGAGTCTGTCTTAGACTTGCAAGTTGTGCAAGATCTTGGCACTGAAAGCATGTGGCACATGCTGCCAAAGCTGGGGAGCTGTTGAAGGAAAGGATCAGGGAACCCTGTGCAGGACTGTGAAAGATGCCAACATAAAGACCGGCCTGTGGTGCCGAAGTACTCTCCTGAGTAACTCCTGCGGTGATGGAAGGGTCTACTTATAGGACTGTTGACCTTTGGATCTGCTTTTCTTATAGTGTGTTATGTCCATCCACAAGTCATCAAATTATGTAGGGGAGTAATTTTCCCAAAATGCATGGTTCTGTTTTCCAGTGATGCATAAAGTCGAGGTAAATGGGAACGACAGCAAGACAGATGGCTGGTGGTAGATCACTTACACAGGCCTGAGAATGCCAGCTTCTGGGTGGAGAGGAGCACTGAAAAAGTGCTCAGTTAATCTTGCTGGAGGCATGAACTGCTTGTGCTCATGTTCATGTGAGCTGCTGTGGGAACTCCGCTGTGGTTGTGAATGTGTGTTGTCTCTGAAGATGCCTGTACAAGAGTGATTATTCTTCATATTAACACCTTCCCTTTCAGGCAAACAAAGCAATTTGTGCTCAGACAAGTATTTGCAATTTTCCCATTTTGTAATTAATTTTTCAAACTGTATTGCCATTCAGCTGTGGAGAAGAAATAATGCCATCCACCCACAAAGAAAGGGCAGCAAGCAGTCCCGTGATCTCTTCAGGCTAAAAACTGTTTGTTCAAAAGGTTTGGCAGCTACTTTCAAGTAACAAAGATCTTCACAAAAGCATGGACTGGGTGATGATTGGTGTGAGGTGTTTGGTTGGGTTTTTTTCAGCCTGTTTACCTTGTACCCCTTAACCTGCCTCCATGCTGTACCCTGCTCTTTTTGAACTCCTCTCTAAAAGGCAAGGCTATTGCACATGAACAGCATGTGCTTAATGGGACAAGTAAAGAGAACCTTTTCTTTTAAGGCGAAGAGAGAGCTGGTAGGAGTTGCCCTTGATCTGTTCCCCTTATACCACTGGAGATGAAATTTTCTGATTCCTCCTGGATATGGCACTGGATGAAGGACTCATCAGACACCTGTATTAGTTTACTTGGGCTATATATAGCACAAGACAGCAACAACAGCGTGATAAGATGGTTCAAGAAAACTGATCAGAGCTCAGTAAGGGGATAGCACAGACTGTCACCTACGTGCTGCCGTTGCAGCCAGTACATCTTGTGTGAATTCCTATGTACAGATCTGCAGGTGAAGTACCTCCCAGCGTGGTCTTGCATTTCAGTGCACCAATTCTTTCTTGATGCCTCATACATACAATCAAATGGCTTGTCCCCTGCTGCTTCAACCCCCCCAAAAAAATAAAAGGAGCAAATTGCCTGCTAATTGTAGCAAAGTCCGGCAAGATCTTTCAAAAAAACTGTCTCTCTCCTTGGCTTTCATTTATGGAGTTTCTAGTTTGTCCACAGGGAACTGTTAAATGAGTTGGACCTGATTCATTAGGTGCAACCCTTTATTTTGCTACTCGCTACTGAAGTCTTTGTACTGCTTGAAAGTGTAGGTCTGTTTTGAGTTATGAAAGATTTTGAGCTGGATTTAGTATAGGAGCAAAATATTTTTTTTTTTTTTTTTTTACTTCAGAAGCAATATGGCCACATAGAACTTTTAGGTAATTTAGACTGGGTTTGCAAGAAATGTATTGTCTTTGGTTGGAGCTAGGATTTCTACAGGAAGTTCAATAGACTATAGATGTTCATCTCTGCTGAGAGCTGTTGTAGGAATGTGGTTTTGGTTGGCAAAGCTAGTCCAGGTTCCTCTCTCATAGCTCTCTCTTGCTGGGTTGTGCTAACATGATGGTTTGTAGGGCCTCAGTGTAAATCTGTGTATTGAAATGAAGCAGGCTAAGAAAGCCCAAATGGGGGGGAAGCGGGCATCAGTCATGAAGACCAAGACTGTCCTCAGCAGGAAAGGCAGTTTATGAGAGTGTTTGCAGAACTTAGTGGCACCTGGAGTGGTAGTACTTCACCTCATTCTGAAAACTTAGGGTGCTTCATTCCATACAAAGTTGTAATAAAACAAGTTTTTTTAGTAAAGTCTACGAAATTGATGAAAACACCTCAGGGTTTGGCAGTACCAATGACTTCAGCCTTCTGTTTGAAGGCCCTGCATTATTTTATTTCATAGCAGTTTATTCTGTGTTGTATCCTGTTGCAAGGGACAGATTGTTAGCCAAAGAGTTGTGAGACTTGAAGCTGGGAGTGGATTCAGTGCAGACTGGTTCCTTCCTAAAAGTGACAGATACCATTTGACAGTCTGTTCTGGAAGGACTCTTGGTCTCCCCCAAGGAAGATGTGCATGTGATACCTACTTCTTGCTTAGCACAATTGGAAATCCAGGCATTTCTGCTAATTTCACTTTGATAAAGACCTTTTTGCTCCACTAAAAAGGACGAGTAGGTAGGTGGCAAGAGCACTGTGTTCTTTACTGTGTAAATGTCCTTGATGCATCTCAGTCAGAGATGAGAAATAGCTGTTCCATGGCAAGGTGAGGGACAGGATTCCTCCTGGTGATGGAACTCTGCTCAGAGCAAAGGATTTCCCTTAGAACTGTGGCAAGCAGACAAGCTTATGCAGAACTTGAGCATGCATCAGAAGGTATAGATCTCTTTCAGGGAATCTGCTTTCATAGGGAATTCTTCTGGCCTCTTCTTTACACTGTTGCAGTCACTGACTTTGGGTAAAGAACGTGTTTCAGACTAACAACCATAAAACCCCCACAGCTATAGTAAAGCTTTGGTGTGTTTGAAGCACTGGAATGCTGATTTATCTCTTCCACCTTAGTACAAGGAATCAGCCAAGAGTGGAATGAGATATGAGATACTTTTAAACACCAAAAAAAGGCAGCTTAAATAAGAAGAATTGTGGCTCATGCGTCTTTTCCCTATCTCTCCCCTGCTTCTTAAATTGAAACCGAGACCTCCTTGAAGTCAAGAAGGTTTTAACACCAGAACTGGATTCTTAATGTGGGGAGATTTACATTCTGAGTAAAACTTAGTGTACCCAGTTACAAGCCCAAATCTTTACTGGTATAAATTAGCATAAATCCACTCACTGTGGTGACCCAATTCAGACTTGCACACATTTTCCCTCTGCTCCTTTTACACGTTGCTTTACCTCAGTTTTATCAGATCTGTGACTGCCCAGTGACAAAGTCAAACAATAGAGGGATAGTTCTGTAGTGGCTATTTGAGTGCTGAACATCAGAAGCTTCTCCGACTGTTTCAAAATCAGAGTAACTTTGTAGCATCTGTCATTATGCAATGCATCCTTTGCAGCCTTATAAACCTTTAAAGGTTTATAAATTACTGTACAGAACACAGTAATTTATTACCTGCTCCTGAAATTACATAGCAAACTGCTGCTGGAATTAGAGTGGAGTTCTCTGTACTGTGTGTTCTATGGAGTACTGTGTACTATATAATAAATTACTTAACTCTCCTGTTTAGCAAGACCTGATTGAGCAATAAGATGCAAAGCAGCACATGATGAGATCACTTTATGTATGGTTTGAAAACCTCTAAAACTTTAAGACAAAATGAGTATCTTATATTTAGAGTGACCTGAGTCATTCTAAGCAATGCTGACTACCACATACCAGAGCTTTAGTCATGTTATAGAGGTTACTGAATCAGGACTTGTCTGTGGATACCTTTGTCTGTGTGAGTAATTGCGTTGAAGTTAATAACACTTGTTAATAAAGTACAGCTTCTGGGAATTGGGTCAGATCAGGCCTTGTAGGATGTTTTGTATCCTAACACATTGTTCCATTAAACATGAACTTGTACTGATACCTTTCAGTGCTGTAATAGCTGTAATTAGTGGTAGCTCTTCTGTTGTATAAACATCTGTCTTTACCATGCAGATTTTCTGGTTAATTCTGCTGTTGACTCTTCCCAGTATGTCTTGTGGGAGAAGTGTTCTGCCAATTCTGAGCCAGGCAGATGTGTGAAAACATGCTAGAGAAGCAGCTTTATGTTAACACAGTAGGAAAGTGTCTCTGCATGTGACACAACGGGTCAAAACTTTAAATCATTAGACTTAATAAACTAAGATGTTTGTAAGCAAACAAAATGTGATAAAGCCTGAGAGGAGAAAGCATAGTACGAATGGGGTTAGAAGCAATTAAAACATTTGTTCATATGCATAAAGCTCCACTCTTAAGTCTTTAATGTTGCAATTGCCAGCAGCAGAATGAAGGTGCATAACTAATCCTGTCCTGCTCAGGTGTCCATGCCTTGGATGAGGTACCAACCACCCTGATGTTCCACCAACTTCAGGGTGTCCTGGCTCAGTACCCTCCATCCCTCATTCTGTTTGGTGAAGGCTCAGCTCTCAAAAGGAGATGACAAAATGCCTCTTCAGTACAAAGAAGTTTGGAGTCCCTCTGAAACTCTGAAGAAATGTTTGTGTTAGTGGGTGAAGCAGGGAAGTTTGTTTTTTTTTTTTTTTTTTACGTGTTGTTGGTTAACTTGGGACAGCAGTTACACAATTGTAACCCTACTGGATTTCTGCTGAAATGTGTGGTTGGATCTCAGTTTGCCTCATGTGTCTCTGCATGTTCCAGCTTCCCTTGGTGATAGGAGGCTCTGGCAGTGCTCATTGCTGGACTCTTGCATTCAGTCTGCTGCAGGTGTATTTCAAAAGCCTGAGGCCAGGTTCTGCTTCCATATAGAAACTCTGTAGCTCGGGTAGCTCAGCTGATTATCAAAGTGGCTGAGACCAAAGCTGTTGTACACAATGTAGTGAGAAAGGTGTTAGAGGAGCAACCAGCCTCTCTGAGAGGGCCAGGTGTCATTGTGACCTTGCTTGATAACTGTTTTATGGTAAGTGGCTTTTGTCAGGCAAATGAATTCAAACCCTGACATATAACCAACAGCTGAGAAATCACACCCAGTGTTTGCTTAACCTGTTGGTTTTGGGGGTCTGCCTCAAACAGAGTTGTCTCATTCCTCTGAAATGAATACTGTTAAGGTCAAATTGTTTAGCTTCTGGTTTCTGCTCCGTAGTTTTGATCTGTTTGCAGTTGCCATGAGGTTTGCTCCTTTGAATTTCTTGATAACCAGAGCGAGACGTATGCATTACAGACAGAAGAGACAGGGGAAACTATGAGGACTATAGAAATTGATATGAGAGCATATTAATGGAGGGAGAGGCTGATTTTCTGTTGCATATGCAACCTCCTGAGGTTACCCTTCCTAGGGCAGTACAAGGGAGGGAGGGAAAGTGCTGAACTGGGCCATAAAGGCTGCCTGCATTATGGTGACTTAATTCACCATAGTGCATTAATTCACTTAGGTTCTTACAATGTGCAGAGCCTTTGTAGCCACTGAGAAGTAGGGCTTGCCCTACTGAACTGTCATGTGCAAAGTACTTCAGAGACACAAAATCCTCTATAATTGTTTGTGGTAATAACTTGTGTACTGTGACATTTGCTTGGCACTTCTCTAGCTCATTTTTCCTTTGATTCTGGGTCTGTAGTTTAATAAACTCAACAACTTTACCTTCCTAGCTGCTTCTAATTGAAATTACTGAGGCAAAATTGCTTCCAAGAAGTAGTGCTGCCTTACACAAATCTGGTCTTTCTACTGCATTCATTATTCTCCATTCCTATGTCTTGACCCCTTCAACTATGTGTTCCTTTGTTTCTCCAGAGACCCTTGATACCTCCTATCCTGCTTTTCTCCTTAGCAGATAGTGAACAGAAAAAGCTAATATCTTGCCTTAATCTGATCAGGGAGATGGTGAAATGTTTATTAGTCGTTTACAGACTCTCTAAAATGCATTAGCATTCACCCAGAAGAAAAGGATTGCTCAAGGAGCAGCAAGATCAAGGCTGTAGCTTGAAGCTGTTAGTTAAAAATAAATTGAACAATGGACAATGAAGGACACGTATCCAGAAAAAAGTTTCTTGGCAGTTAGGAAACTCCTTGAGATTGATTGTTATTTTTTCCCAAGGGGTAAGATGGACTTACTTAAACTAGATGCATACACAGGACCAGGCTGTAAAGCTGGGATCCAAGAAGGAAGTTTTCCAGAGTCTAACTGCTAGATTCTAAAAATTGACTTAGATCTTTCTCTTTAAGACCAAACGTGACTTTTTTTTTCTTATTTTATTCTTTTTCCAAGGAGCGTGTCCCTAGTTCTGTTTTACTGCTGCAGTGGGCTGAGTGCAGAGGGAGGAGGCTGTCCTGTTGAATTTCTGCCTTATCTCTCATTTCCCAAACATGGTGTAACCCTAACCAGAGAGATCTCAAAGGGACAGGACAGTAATGGGTTCTTAATCAACTTTACCACAGACTTGCAACTACTGTTGATGTGCTTTTGTTTCTTGAGTAACAAAGACACATCAGCTTTTCCAAGATGAAAATATGTAGTAAACTTTCCAACTAAGCTAACTTGAAGATTAATTAGTACCTGGTCCTTGTTATGTTTTGATATTAGCAGTTGCTAACATGATAGCATAACAATTACACAAAAGTTTAAAAATATGCAGCCTTTTCTGTAGTAAAGACAGGAATCCATAGCCAGAAAACACCTGTTTTCTTGAGGAGACTGCTGCATTAGGTTGTCTTTTGTGGTTTCTTGGAGAAATAGTGGAATGGGAGGGAATTTGAGCCCAAGGCAAGGCTGAAATCTCCTTCAAATGGTCATGTATATGCCAACTCTCATCAAAACCATCAGTTTGCTGCTGAAAAAATGTATCAGTGTGCATTTCCCCTGTTGTTTTCTCTGATGCCCAGCTCAGAGGCTCTATTTTTCTGAGGTAATTTCACAGTGGTCTTTGCTGCAACTGCAACTAGCTAAAAGGAAATCAAGACTTTGACTTTCTATCCTAGTAATGGAAGGTGCTGGTAATTCTCTCTAGGATATGACCTTAGAAAGAGAGGTATTGAAATCAGCTAAGGTAAGAACAAAGAATAGCATACCTTAGTACTCAAACCAAAATTGAATCTGGCACTGTGTTCCCCAGTGTGTGACATTTGCAAATGCATAGTTTGAGGGCTGGTCTCAAGCTGTGTCCGTGGTCTGGCAGGGCCCACTGGAGGCTTCTGTGGTGGGGACAAGATGTCCCTCAGTCTCTAAAACTCTACTCAGCTGCCACCAGTGACATCTCATCTGTGTGTGACAGCATGTCCTGGTAGTTTTCAGGATTTTCTTGTAAACCAGTGACCCAACCACTGATTGTGGATGTCACTGTTTCCTGCTGGTTTGTTTCTCCCATGTCTCTCTAGGGCAGTGTCAGTGTGGGTTTGAGTATGAGAACAGAGTGTAAAGGAAAAAACTGAAATCAGGGAACAAGCCCAGAAACATTGGGTACCTCGTGACTAACCAGATGCACAGTGAACCTAAGCAGTTGGCTTCTCTTCCTGCTCTGTTACTTGAGACTGGAGTCAGTGTGTGTTTCTGCAGACACATCAGTAATCACCTCCTGGGTTTCTTGCTGGGGTGTGTATTCTAGGCAGCTCTCTCTCATCTCTGGCACCTGGTTGGTGGAGGCTGGGTAATGGTACAGATACTCCACTGGAAGGTAAGGCTTCCCATTGCCTGCCAGGGGAAGAAAAAAGCAGGAGCATTTACAGCAAATGCAACTACTTAAAGAAAAGGTGTTATGAGCTATCACAATTACATGTTATTCTTTAAACATATTTTACAGCATCTGCTCCTGTCATTCTCAAATCACATGTCAGACTTGGATGTGCCTTGAGGTGTTATCATTTGAACATAATAAATCTGGGTTTCCTTCTGTTTTCTCTTGATGCCCTCAGGATGACAACTTTAAGAGATTTAATGTAGGTGTGAGTGTGTGGCACCTCTAATGTGGTGTGGGGTATGAGGCAGCTGGGGTTAAACAGCCACCCTGAAATACCCACAACACCCTGTGTTCTTCTCACCTCCTACTTCTACCACTAGTAAACTTACCTTCTGGAAAGTGCATCAAGAATGGAGAGTAATGTAAAGAGAGTATGTAAATAATGTTAGACTTGGACGTGGACATGTGTGTAGGGCAGAAGAGGTTATATACTGGGTTATGTTTTCTGTGTTGGCTTGTTACCTCATCATGAGGGTTGAAACCTTCTGAGAATATCACTGTTCAGGTGATAATAGCTGGTTGGATGACTTATTGAGAGTGTAAAAGGGAGTAATAGTGGTCAATAAGAGAAAACAGTTGAAAAGGTTAAATAGTGAAGATTCACACTGGCCTTTAGTAGAAACTGCACACCACATTCATCACTTCTGATTTTGTCTGGTGGATAGATAGACGTGACTGACCTCTGTTCATATCACAGAGCTGTTATTTTGACAGTAAAGATACTGTTTGAGATGCTTTTACTCTTTCCCTGTGTCCCTGCCCCCTCAATGCTACAAAGATAGCTGTTGACCTAGAGCATCCCTTCCTTCTCATTCAGTTTTTATGCCATAGCAGATATTTATCTTTAGGCAGGAAGTGATGGGGTTAGTCCCTGCTGAGCTGTCAGATTAACAGAAGCCGTTTGAGAGAAATCTGATTTACGCAGGAGTAGCTGTAAAAGGGAATGGGGACAGAAAAAGGAAGGATGGTTCAGACCAGGATAAGATGCAGCTACAGAGCTAAACAAAAAGGAGCAAAAATAGAGGCAAATATTTCTTGCCCTTTTAAACTTAAGAAGTCGAACTCTTTGTTTCTGACTTGGTCTGATAAAAGCTAGATCAAGAGGAAAATAATGCTAAGCAGACGGTTTGCAAAGGAAAACCTTGCTTGCGTTAGTATTGACTGGCAAACTTCATAACTTTTGGAGCAGTAAAATTGCAGTGTAAGCAAGACCTTTTTTTTTTTCTTTTTAATCTTCTCCCTCCTTTTCAAAAAGCAAACACAACTCCCCCATCCCTCCCCCCCAAAAAAATCCCCAAACCTGAACCTCCACAAGAAATCCCAACCAACTAAAAAAGCCCCAAAACAAACAAACAAACAAAACCACTCCCCTCCAAACAATAGTAAATTTTTATGCAGAGGCCCAAGGGCAAGAAACTCAGGGAGCTGGAGAACATTTTTTAAAGGACAAAGTCAGAGTGGTGCGTGTGGCATTGTCTGCCACTGCCACATACATGCTCATGCTAGCAAATGGTTCCTTTGGCTTTAGCTTGAAGGGAAGAGTTGGAGTGATTCAGGGGTACAGAGTTAAGTGAATAAAAACCATGGGAGTGTCAGAAATAAAGTAATGGTGGTAGTTTGATGACATGTGAGTTATGCCTGAGGATGCTGCTTCAAATGCAGCCCTCACACAAAAACAGACTTGTGGAGAAAGGTAGCAAATACATCCTGCAGATAGGGCTAGAACAGCCAGGAGCTTGATGTTGCTACTCAGATCTCTTCCAAGCAGCCAGAGCAGTTGTGTGCTCAGGCAGCCTTCCTGGCTACTAGTTAATTCCTGTACTGTGCTGTACCTCTGGGCTTCAGGACAGAGTGTTGGTTGTGCCTGGCTTGGGTAAACAACAGGACCCACAATACCAGGGAGAGGCAGAGTAGATTTATTAAAAAAATCAATCAAACAAACAAACCAAAACAACCAACCAAACAAAAAAACAGGTGAGAGAATTGTTTTACCAGAATGAAACAGGATGGATTTATCGGGAACCAAAGCTGAATTAGAACTCTGCTGGAAGGGCAACCACACAGCTCCTTCTTATGGATTTATTTTGTTGACTAAATATAAAAGCACTTTCAGAGGCCTCATGTTACAGTCAGGGATGATGCCTGTATGGTGTTGGGTCTTGCCATGACTTCTAGGGTCAACTGCTCAGGCTTTCAAGGTGGGAATTGTTTAACTGTCGTCATCTCTTCAGGAGATTCAACTCACTTGTCCTGTTTCTGGTGACAAGATCAGTGCTTCTGGCAGACCTCAGCTTAGGAGATGATTCAATGAAATGAGAATCTTTTCTCTCCTGTTAATTCCATTGTAGATGGTTGAAACCTCTACTTCAATGGAGATGGAGGTGTGGCAACATAGAACTTGGGGAAAAGCTTGCACATGGCAGAATGAAGACTGCTGGTGGGTGATTTGGGGACATTTGGTGTAGGCTGTAGGGCTAGAGTGCTCTCTGCTGTTGCATTGCAGCTCAGAATAATAGCTGTAAAGGAAGAGCTGTTTGAGTTTCAATCTTACCTTAAGCATTACTCTGGACAGTACAAATAACACAAAGGAGGTAGTGAAGCTTAAAAGGAGAATTATCTGGTGCAAAAACAAACAAAAACATTAGGGTGTCAGACAGCTGCATTCCTTTCGCAGTAGGCCATGAGTAAGGAAAAAGGAAAATGACCATATTGTTTGGAGCAGTAAAGCTGTTCACCCCTCTCATCTTTCACCATGGCTGTATTTCTTTAGCACTGGCATTGGGCTATATACTGAACACATATAAATTATATATGTTCCTTTTCTGGGTAAAGTATAGGAGGCCCGTCCACCTCAGTCTGAACTCTCCTTTCCCTGACCCCTCTGCCTTTATGTTTAGGGGCCCTTCTTGCTGCTTGTGGTGTCTCTGCTGAAGCAGAGTTAGTTACGTTGGAGCTTCCCCAAAACAAGGTGCTTGTCCTCAAGGAGTTGGAACTAATTCTTTTGGCTACCTCAAAATGCCTCTTCACTCATTATAGGAAAGAGAGATGGTTCTGTCCTGGGAGTAAGTTGGGGGAAATGTTTGTGGGCCTTGAAGGTTGCTGGATGATTCTGTGGTACTGGAGAGTCCAATATCGGCATTTCCTTCTCTGTTGTAACAGTGGAATTTCCAGTAGTCTCTACAGGAACTGTTTATCTAAAGGCTGTGTTGAGTGTTTTGAAATAAACATGTGTTTTGGCTATGGCCTCTTTATTACTTTTTTTTTTTTTTTTTTAATGCAAGATCTTAAGGGAGGTGGGAGGAATCGCAATGATGAGATCAGCAGATACAGAGTTGAAGATTTGGAACTCTCTCCTTGTTTCTGATCCCAGACCCCTGGCCAGATTGTAATTTGCGTAATCCCATATTTACTTCCCCTCTGTGTTTTCAGCTGGTTGGAGCACTCTTTGCTTTCTGGTAACAATCTGCCCTTTATTGCTTTAAAGGTAGAAGAGGAATTTCTGCATGGGGGAGGCTTGCAAAAGCACTCTAGAAAGAATGTCAGGGCATAGCTGCATACAAACCGTTATTGTAAACATAAAGCTTTTCAACTGATCTGTGCAGTATAAACCTGTCAGTTTTGTACAATGTCTGACCGAGTCATCCCCTGAACTAGTTTGGAGACCAGACTATTTGTTGCCAATGTCTGATATCTCATTTGTTTCATGTGTGTATTTTTATCAGGCCTGGAATTCTGGCTTTATCAGGACCTGTTCAGGACTCGATATTTTTTTCCCCAGTCTAATTTAGCACAATACAGTTAAAAATTAGTTCATTGTTCTTGGGGGTTTATACACTGTTAGCGTTCCCATGTGTCACTTTTGGTATTAAACTGAATCTGAATTACTGAACTTTACAAGGTGGACTTTAGACTGGAAGCAGATGGAGTAAATTCTCTTAATTCTGTCTGGGTTTTTTTAAAAGGAAAGAAGAATTAATTTCATCCTTTCTGCTGATTAAGTTTCAAACAGTGATGATTTGGAACATATGGGAAGTGTAAAACTATTCCCTTCTGCTGAACTGTTGTAGAGGGAATTTTATTAAGGTAAATAAGGGTGAATTATGCAAAGAATCAAAAAGTCAGATTTTTTTTTTCCTTTTAATTATTGTCTAGTAGAATTTTGGATCTTCAAAACTATGAGTATAAATGAAAATATTATTTCCAAGTCTATGTGATCTCAAAGCAGAAGCAGCCCAATTGTTATGCTGTTCAAGGCTTCTCCTGTCATTCCTGGTCAGTAAAATCCACAGTGAGAAATTTTCTTGATTAAAAGTAAATTCATGCTAATAACTGTAAGTATAGTTTACAATAATTGTTGGAGTTTGAAGCATCAGAAAAGGGAAGGAAAGAAATGCTATTTGACACATTGGTCTGTCTTTTTTTTTTTTTTTTTTAATCTGCAGGCTGCTTTTTCCATAAAGGAACAACTTATTTTCTAAAAGCTATCGTTTCTGGGTACTATGAGATCTTAAATTAAGATTATTTGTAACTTAGTGACACAAACCTCAGCATTTATACAGTGACTGTTGCAAAATCAAAACCACATTTTTTTTTATTTTCCTATAGATGGGAGAGCAGTAGTTAAAATTTTAAATGTTGTTTTAAGTCCTCCTTAAATACTGCTGGCTCTGACTATCAGAGTACTGATTAATGTGGAAGAACTGTAAGAAAAAAATCGAAATTAGTTTTTGGAATCCAGAGGTGCTTTTAATATTACAAAATGTGTTTTCTAACACAATTTTTTTTTTTGTTGAGATTTTTTCCTCAAAGCAGGGAAAATGATAATAAAGTATTTCAACACCAAAATGCACTGAAAGGAAATATTTTCCCCTCAAAAAGTGAAATGCTGCATCCTGTAGGTTAGTCTTTGAACCATTTGGGATTTAAGTGTACCAAGGGATTATACTGTGCTCTAAGGACCATGAAATCAGACACTGAATTTTAAAGTGGAACCTGAAACTTCTTGGTAGTCACAAGACTGAGAGCTGATCACAAGCTTCAAGATGAAATAATGAAATTTGCAATGCTGTGAAACTTTTTCCCTTCTTAGGTAGTAGGAGTCAAGTGTCTGATCTGCACCCAGATGAGATCAAGGGCTTTCCAGAATGTAGCATAGCTCGATATGATTCATAGTCCATGGTAAAGATCCCAGTTTGTTGTAATCTCTGAAAGGGGAGAAATGATAAATAACTGAATGAGTCGTCCTTGTGATGACAGTCATCTAAAATCAAAAGGCAATATGTGAAACACTTGGGTTGTGCCATGCTTATGCTCCATATATCCATAGTCCCAAGGTAGTGGGTGATGCTTAATCTTGGCATGATGCCAAAAAATCTTTCATTAATGTGCTGATGTATAATAAATGAAAAGGCTTATAAATCATGATGCCTGAGAACTGGCTTAAGAATAATACAGTAACCCAAGAAGAGGTTTAAATGTTACTGGTAATGATTTGCCTGCGAGAAAAGGATGTGGATACAAGGTAGTGTTCTCTTGATGGGAGCTGATAGTTCTCCTGGCATACAGAGATGAGTGTCCCTGCAGTCTCCTAATGCCATTCTGCTTCCCCAGTAATGGTGCTGCCTGACAAATCAGCAGTTATGGGAAGAAACTGGACATAAAGAGGCTCTGAGCAGGGACAAGTGTATCACTCATCAAGCAGGTCATATTCGAGCCTCTCTTGTGTTCTCTGTATTGAAATTGTTAAATGTATGTCACTTGGTGGGAAGCTAGTTTTGTTTGTCTAAGCAGTATTTCTCAAGAGAAAATGCCACTATACAAAAGAAACTTGCCTTCTTTGTTTTAAATGGAAATAAGTGGGAAGCTGCATGTTGTAGAATTTCAAGAGTTTTCTTTTTCAATATAATTTCTCATTTTGTTCTAAACGTCTCATCGTCTGAGAAAAGTATTTCTAGAGAAATAAGATCTCTCTCCATCCAAAGTTAAGATGTTATTGCTGCAGTGAGTTTTGAAATTTTTCCATTCAGGGAGGAAATTCTGTCTTCTGACAAAAAAAAAATGAAAAATGATTGTTTTTGCATTGGATTCAGAAGCTTCCCTTAAAAAAAAAAAAGGTAACTTTTAATGAGCAAATCTTTCAAAGGAAGAAAGATGCAGCTTACCTTAATTATGTGATGAACAAGGTTGTAATGAAATATCGAATTCCTTTGTTAAAAATAAACCAGAAAAATACAGATTGAACCAATTGATAGAAATATTTTAGGAAGAAAACTTTTGACATAGAGAAATTTTTTAACAATTCTTAGAGATGCAAAAAAGTGCATACTCTTCCTAGTTCACATTTTTGGACAGATGCCCTGTGGTATTAAGAGCAAACAGGTATAGAAATCCATTCCTAGGGGACACCAGAATCAGTTCAGTAGACATAAGTGCCATTGTTAATATATGGTTTGCTGAATATTCTGTAAGTCATAATGATAGTAATTGTTTTGTTTGTAGTTTCTTCATTCTCAGAGTATCAAGTTATGATTAACTTTTTTCTAAATCTGATTTTTATGTTTAAACCCACTGATATGATTAACTGTAATAGTCATTGTGAATATTTCATGTATGGAAACTGCACTCTGGCAGTGAAATATGGTCTGTGAAGGTGCTGTTGTGGTTTAATCCCAGTTGTGAACTAAGTACCATGCAGCTCTAGTGGATGGGGAGGAGAATTGGAAAAAAGGGGTAAAAGCTGTGAGTTGAGGTAAGAACAGTTCAATGATTGAAATAAAATATGAAAATAATGAAAATAGAGATCAAAAAAAGAGAGAAATAAAACTCAAGGAAAACAAGTGATGCACAACACAAATGCTCACCACCCTCTGACTGATGCCCAGCCAGTTCCTGAGCACTGATTGGCCCCTCCTGGCCAACCCCTCTCCAATATTTATACTCAGCCTGGTGTTCCAGGGCATGGAATATCCCTGTGGCTGGTCCCAGGTCAGCTCTCTAAGCCATGGTCCCTTCCCAGCTTCTCATGCATCTGTTCTCTGGCAGAGCAGGGGACCCTGAAAGGTCCTTGACTTCAAGTAAGCACTGTTGAGCAATAAGTAAAACATCAGCATGTTCTCCAAAACACAGCACTGCACCAGCTGCTAGGAAGTAAATTAACTCTAACCAGGACAGGTACAAAATAAATGCTGAGAAACAATGAGGTTTTTTTGACTAGAGCTTTCAAAAGTGAGGGAATCCTGAGGGCTTTTCCTTTCAAATACTTTTGTTTTACTATGTCTGCCTAAGGTCAAGTGACTTGTTAATCAGTTTATGGAGGAGTTCTTCATATATTGTGATCTCCTAGATACAGTACAGTGAATAGTTTCTGAATAAAATGTAACACTTCATAGTTTCATCTTGATCTGTATATTGGTATATTATTTATATATTGCCAGTGATTTTATTTTTTTTAAATCTGAAAGACCTCCCACAGTAAATGAATAATTAGTTAAAAAACAAAACGGACAAGACCTACCTCTCTATTCCCACAAATTATTAAGAGTGATTCTCTTGGAAGGGTGGATGGAGCCTGACTTTGAGTCTCTTGGACTAGTTTCAGTGGCTTTAAATGAAAATTTCAAGGTGTATTGAGAGGAGAGCATGCAAAAAATAGAGGGAGTGGAGAAGAAGATACAGTCCAGAATGAATATCTACTGAAGGAGTCACTGCCCTGTGTAGAAATCCTAACTGAAAATTTTAGTCACATTAGATTAAAAAAGAAAAAGTTGGATCCATTCCAGATTGGGGGGTGGGGGGATAGTGGTGGTGCAAAGCTTATGAATCAAATGTGTTTGTGTTCAGTCTCCCATTTTCAATGGGCAGCAGTTTGAACCAGTTCTTTGTTTATTGGAAAATATTTGTGTGCTTTCAGAGGCCACTGAGTCAGAGAGCCATACGGAGCAATCGAAATTACGAGCAAATATTTTCCTCTTTCATGCAGTTAAGTGCTTAATAAATCCCTATAAACATGAGCTTTGTTAAATAAGACAGCATAAACAGGCTTTATTAAGCCCAGAATTAATTTACTTCACAGCCACTTTGTTGAGAACATGTGGCAGAGAGGATCAGCCTTAAAGTGAATGTAGAAGTCTCTGGTGCTGACTTTGAGACCACAGCTGTGTAAGTGCATCTCAACATGGGCATGAACTGGGCTGGTGGTCCCAAGTGTGATAGTAGGGCTGACTGCTGGCTTCAGCAATAAGAGCTGCATTGAGCAGCAGAGCATTTCTGTGACTTAACCAAAGGAAGAATTACAGCTGTGCATCTCCTCCTGCCTCTGCAGCTGCTGATGTTGGAGAACAGTAGATGGGTTGGTGCCTCTGCCGCCTGTTTCCTCCACACTGTGAAGGTGTTAGTGTGTATTTGAGTTCCATGGTACTCTGGCATTGATACAGTTCTCTTCCTGGGCAGACCTGGATACCTTCTTTTTCCCATCAGCTTAACAAGTCCAGACTGGGAGCTGATGGTGGGAAGGGAGGTATGTAGAGGTGCCCAGGAGAAGGTGCAGAGGAGCAGGGGAGCAGTCCACAGCTTTTATGTGGACAGAGTGCACACAGAGGAGAGGTATATGGCTGTCCCAGGAGTGCAGGATCTGAAAGTGTGTGGATAAGAAGGTTGGGTCCTTGAGGTAATGGGAGAAACTGAAGGAATAGAGTTGAAAAGACAAACTGACCATAAATCCAATTGTTCTAAAGGTTGCCCAGAATGATTCCTCAGATGAAATTTCTGTAGGTACCAATAACCAACTTTAGAATTCACTGCACCACAAGAGAAAAATAAAATAAATTGCATCTTTTTCTTCAAGAGGCAAATTGAATTATGCTCCTTCTACTGAGAAAACTGTATGCTGGTTGTGGGAGCTGGATTATGATTTTAGTTGTTATCTGAATCCAAAATAACTGTCAACTATAACTCTGTTTAAGCGCCTGAAAGTGTAGTCAAAATCTGATTGTGACATAGTGCACAGGGATGTATGTGGTGATGCTAAGGGATGCAGACATCCCTTCCTTTTCACCCCTTTCACCACTGCTTTTTCCTCTCCATCTGGTGCCCTTGTTGTCTGAGTGTTGCCCCTTCCCCTTGATTGATTCAGACTCAGAGCTGTGCCCAGGGTTTTCACAGCCCACATTCATGAATACAGACCAAGACTGACTAGCAAAGAACTTGTTTATGTGGGGGCAGAACTTGGCAAGTTTTTGACTTTATCTTTTGAAAGAAGACCAAAGAGGCAGACAGATAATTACTTTATTTCATTCAGTGCTCCTATACTTTGTGGGCTGGAACCTAGCAAGCGTTTAACTGATAATAGTAAAAGGTGGCAGGAAGAAAGATTTTTACACTAGACTCATATGGTGTGCCTAAAATCTTCTGATCTCATTTCTGACTGATTTTAATTTGCTCATCTTGTTTAAATTTTCTTCATCTAGGCACTAAAGGCAGCGTCCAAGTTGATAAAAATAACTGTCATTGCTGAGATCTTTGAAGCTTTCCATGTGGGAGAAGTTTCCTTTTACTTGCTTCTCAGAAAGGTGGTTCCTACAGCTTAGAGCCAAGGCACACTGGATTAGAAAATACATGCGTTTCTACACCCATTTCCAAGCAAAATATTATTAAATCCGTGGAGCTTCTTTACGTCAGTTGGCATTTCTGTCACAATTACAGAATGTACTTTTAGGCTGGCTGAAATGTTCACTTAAAAAACAAAAAGCCAAACAAAAAAACAAAACCAAAAAATCACGCTCTTTAATATGCAGACATGTAGGGAAAGAGTGTGGTAATGAATTTGGCTTAGTTTGTTGAGTCTGGGCCAAATTCTGATCTCAGTTACACTGGCCTCAGCTGAGTTGCTCCAGATTTTCACCAGTCGACTGAAGCCAAACTGTGTTCTTTTGTCCTTTAGCATTTATTAATAGTTTAGGGGCAGGAAATGGGGATAAGCTTAAAGTGTAAGGATTTAAGAGTCCTGTCCTAAATCCATGGTTTGAGAATACTTTGAGATATGATGTGTATTTTCAGTCACTGGTTACCTGGTCTCACAGGTGAGATGTTCTAAGACATGTATAGATATCACCTTTCGCACAGAAGTGAAAAAATATGGTTCCAACATCATTGTATCTGTATCAGCCAAGTCTCATGTAGTCTGTGAAAGCTCTTTCTGAGCACTGTCAGTAACTGCCTTATTATAGACCATGGATTAGCACATCACTGGGCAAGGTATGCCTCTGTATATTTAATAGCTTTAATCTTCCTAGCTATATACAGCTCTGAGGACTTTGCTTTTGAATAGTTTTGTCTTTGAAGTAAAATGTTTAAACTTATCAAATGCAGCAAATTATAGCATTTATGACCTTTTAAGGTAGAGAATCTGTACTTCTGTGTGTGTGTGTGTTTGTACACACACCCCTCCCTCACTGTTCATGAAAGCAGAGGCTAAGCTGTTAGTCCAAAGGGGATATGATCTGTTATTTTGCATAGGTACTTACACAGTGGTAGCAGGAGAAAATCACTTAAGTCCTTAAGCCTGTGTCTGTGCTAAAGCATGTTAGAAATGTTCTCGCAGATGAGAACTCAATGATCTGTACCTTTATATTATTGGCATTGTCCCTGGCATGCTGTTGATCATTTGTCACTCTCCCAAACAGTTTCTTGGCATGGCTCAGGGGTTAGTACTGTTTGGCACCAGTCTCCATAGGTGTGACCATCCTATTTCAAAAAAGTAAATGAGTTAATAGTATCACTGTGGAAGAATGCCATGCCACTGGTCCTTGTTGTAAAGAACAACCCTATGTGAGAAGCAAATCAGGTCTTATACATTTTATATTATTTAGTTTTATTTATACTAGTGAATTAATCAAGAACAACTCTTGTCAGGTTGGTGATAACATATTTGTTAAATCAGTGCATGGTTAAAAACAACCAAAACAAAATAAACAAAAAAAAACCAAAATCAAGACAAAAGGAAAAAGTACCTCCTGTGAGATGTATTGAGTGTCCTCGAATTCCTTACTCTAGATTAAAATTACTAAGCAATAAGAGATTGGATTCTTCAAGAGTAAATCTAGGATGTTAGAGATTACCCTGGTGAAACATTCTTTTCACAGAAAGGATAGTGATGGTGTTGTACTGCCATATCAGCCAGAGGTTGACCAAAATCAGCTTTTGTAAACCACAGCAAATGCAGAGGCGTTTACCTCTTTCCTAAAGAGCTTAGAGCCTAAGATTACTAGAGAGCTTCTCTGGGAGGGAGAAAACATTGCACATGCTATATGCAAAATCTAAACCCATTCCCTCTTTTAGTACCAATCATTTTAGAGAGGACAATGTGAGCATTGCTGGACAGAGCTAAAGGCTCTATTATTATTTAATAATCTCAGGTTGGGTTTTTTTGGTTGTATTTTTTTTTCCTTTAGTTTATTTGTTTGGGTTTCCTCCCCCCTCCTTCTCCCTCCCCCAGGCTTCAATTTCCTTATTGTCATCTATTCACTTCCATATGGTGTTTTTTCTAGTTGGCAAGCACTACAATTGACTTTCTTGGAGAGATCAACCGTATAAAAAGTAGAAAATGAGACACATTTGCAGGGCTTTTTGTCTTCCCAAGCAGTCTGAGTACTGAATGGAGGAGCTTCAGGGCTGAGAGTCTGAGTTCATAGAATCACAGAGTGGTTTGGGTTGGAAGGGACCTTTCAAAGGCCATGTAGTCCAACCCTCCCTGCAATGAGTAGGGACATCTTCAACTAGATCAGGTTGCTCAGAGCCCTGTCCAGCCCGACCTGGAATATTTCCAGGGATGTGACATGTACCACTTCTCTGGGCAACTTGTGCCAGTGTTTCACCACCCTCATTGTAAAACAATTTCTCCTAGTATCTAATCTAAATCGATTCTCTTTTAGTTTAAAAGCATTACCCCTTGTCCTATTATTCCTGTTACCCAAGCAAAATCACTGTCTGGGCACTAAAAGATGCGAACATCAGGCAGAGAGTGTGCATCCTGTCCTATCAGTAGGTTGTATATTCCAAAGGGATGCCATCTGAAAATTTATCACTGTAATCCTGGTGGCTTGGTCAGCCTGAAGCATCTGTTAGGGAGTCCAGCTCAGGTAACTGAGATGCAGACTTGGCTCCCTGTTTTGGGAGGAGGCAGGAGATGCTCTTGAATTTGAGGGATTCTGATTTCTGATACGGAGCTGTATGATCTTTGGATCCAATTTGGCAAGCTTCTCATTCAACTCTTTACCTCGTGTCTTTGTGGAACACCTTCAGGGTGTTCCACACAGTGGGGAGGCAGTGTAGGGTCTATAGATGTTTAAGCATAGCAGACCCTGTACTGCAGGACCATACACTCATCTTTCTCCCTGATACTTGGCCAGAACTGACATGTTCAAGTCTCTCTTGCAACAGATGTGGCTTGGAGAGTCCTGACATGATCTTTTAGAGGCAGGTGAGACTTGGTTGCAGTGAGGGTGCCCACTACAGATACTACTGGGGATAACAGAAAAATTGGAAGTACTCATAGGCATCAGTGTAGCACTGTATTTGGAATGTGCTGTAATTTAGCCTGTTCTACTTTGCCATTAAGGCATTAGGACAAAGACATATTTTGTGTTTATTTCATGTTAGTCCTGACTCCATGTTCCTCTTGTGGACATCCTCATTCAGGTGTGCTCAGACTTCACCTGTGCTGTCAGAGGACAGTTACATGGCTTGCTTGTTTGCTGCAGACCTGCTGTTTACTCTGGCTATTTACATAACCTACAGGTCTGGTAACAAACTGTGATTGCAGTTACCCTGCAATAAACCTGGAGTGATTTTGGTGCAGCAGTTGTTACTCTTCTTCAGAAATTCAAGTGAGAAAGGGTGCCTTTATCTCCAAGCTGGTATCAAATTGAAGACAGAAGGCAGGGAACTCTTCTAGAGTTGAATTTCTGAGGACACCCCAAAACCTCTTAGGGTCAGGTCAGCCAATGGAGAGGGAAATTTGTGAGCAAAGATGCAATTCTGTATAATAAAAATAGGGGATGGTATTTAATGTAAAAAGTCTCCAAGTGAGCCTCAGGGTAGAATAGCATCTTCTTATTTAGACTGGTCTAACTTGTACAATTTTGCAAAGCAATAATCTCATAGCTTGCATTCTGATCTCATGCTTGGATTGCTTTAGACACAAAGCTCGATTGTTACAGTAATCCCCTGGTGTAAATGAAACCAAAATCAAATCAGGTGCTTGAGAACCACACCTGCAAAAGAAAGAGAGTCTTTCAGCATCTCTTTCTGCCCTTCCATTCCTTTCACCCACATTAACAACTGTGACAGTGTTTACATTCCAGGCTCTTAGACTAAGAGTCTCTTTACTTTAGGATCATGGATACACATAGAAGTGCATGAACATTGTGGTGATCTTGCCTATCCAAAGAAAACAGTAGTTTATTTTTCTTGATCTGACCCTGCCTTCTTCCTGAGTGTATCATATGACAGATCCTAAGAAATAAGCCAAAAAAGGGGGAATACAGATAGATAGTGCAGTACAAAATTCAGATTGTTGGCTGTGTGTTTGCATGGAAAACTCCTTGGTTAAAATTACTACTGACTGGGTATGGAATAGTTAAAGGATGTTCCTTAATAAACAGTGGAGACCTCCAACAAAACTAATGCCTCACAAAGACATGATGCTGAACTTCATTAAAACCAGACTAACAAACAAGATGTTACTCTGTTGTCTAATTGGTTTAGACTTATTGTGTGTGCCTGCATCTAATTATTTTTGTGTGCTTTTTACACCAGAAGCTGGGACTGTACAAGTGTTTCATTGACCTTGTCTTAAAATATTTCTGCAGTGTCCGTGTTCTCTGTTTTTCAGTGCATGCCCACTGCTGAGGACACAGCTCAGTTGTGTAACATGATAAAGAGACCTCTTTCTATCTGAGTTACATGCCAGGTATGTTTAAGACTTTTCTCACTCTTCTGGCTGAGTAGATGACAAAGTTGGATTTCTTTTTTTTTTTTTCCCCTGGTGAGCTGCTGCTCTGCTGTGACTGAGGAACCTGCACTGAGACCACGCAGGATCAGAAGTCAGCCAGACAGCTGCATGTTGCAGAATATCACCAGATGAGGATCTTAATTACCTACACAAACCATAAAATGTGATAAAGTAGGGCACACTCTTGTTGGGAGGGTTACTTGGGAGGTTCTATAGCAAATGTCCCTGATTTACTATAGTAATGCTATCTCTGTACCTATAAGAAGAAGGTGGTGTAATTTTTGTGCAAGTATTTAGTGCAGCCTGTGCAAATCATCTTGAGCTGCGGAGGACCTGATCTCTACTTCTGTGCAGTACCCAAGAAGTGACAGTTCTCTGAACACCTCTTGGGGCCTTTTGCCACAGGCTGTGCATCCAAATGCTGTCTACTTATAGCAGCTTAGTGCTGCCAGGGAGGAAAATCATACTAGGGGCAGGTTGCATTAGAATTTTTTACTAAAAACTGTCTCTGGCTGCTCTTCTCTGGGTATTTTCCACTACTGAACTTGCTTGCGCTTATAGTAAACAAACTGAAGTCCAAATTAGTTTAGGAAGTGTGCACTGGAGCTGGAATTGACCCAAGAGAGTATGGATTTGTTGCCTTGTTTGCCATACTATCTGAATGTTATCCACTGTGATTTCTCTGTCAATACCTCAGATGTTTTTGGTAGTAAGTGGGCTTTGTGAATATAGAGAAGTCAAGACCAATGTAATCATAGAGGCTTATCTGACCTTTTCAGGCAGCTCTTCAGTGGCAGAGTTTAACAATGCTGGTAAGGTTTGTGTAGTAGCTGCTCCCTGCATTACCCAAAGGACATCAAACTCCAGTCAGAGAGCTGGCAAGTTCCCACAGCGTTAATGTCCTCTATCCTTTAGTACCATCTTCACTAACTTACATGTAATCTTGATGTAATCTTATTCTTGGGTTGAGTACATCATTCCTGCAATTTTTCTTGGATATTAATTATCAGCTTAAGAGCAGGAAAGGTTTTTCCCCTGTATTATCCATAGCTGATATTGTGTATCTTGACATAATTTGCTGCTATATCTTTTTGGACTGCAGCACATGAAGCAATGTTTGGAGTTGTGGTTCTCTTATCTCTTGTTGATGATTGGTCTGTAAATTTTGAATTTTATTTCTATCTGCTCCTCTTTTTTCTGTTCCCTCCTTTACTGGTCTTGCTTACTTAGATAAAAACATCTTGGAGCAGAGATGGCCTTTTGCTGTGGTAGAAATCCTGCCTCTGCTGACATGAGTAACAAACCTGTACTTCATTTGATTTTGGAGCTGAGATTTCGCCCTGTGTGTTTATATGATGCGTAGCAAAATGAGAAATTGATTTTTTTTTTTTTGAACCTCAAGGTTCTTCTGAATTATTAGTAACAGAGGAGACAAAAGGATTGTACAAGAAAGTAATTGCCTTTTTTTTTTTTTTTACATTGTGCTGGATGTCTGTCCATTTCTGTTGTGTTATGGATCTCCCTTACCCTTCTGCTCAGTATTTCCTCTTGAGCCCTTTCCAGAGGAACTGATTTCAGCTTTTGACTGTGTCAACATAAACGTGGAGATGAGTGAAGTCATTCACAGGTTACATTTATCAAGCTGAGTCGGCATGTGGGAGCTGAGTGTTATCCACAGGGTATCAGTTCAGGCTAAAGGCAGTAAAGTTGTTACCCTGTGACATCCAGTGCCTGGAGGAATCAGAGCTACTTCTACCATGTAAGACAACTGTTTCCATCAAATACTAGGTACTGTACCATGGACATGCTATCAAGGCCCTCACTTTGTTGGACACATGAATAAGGTGGCTTTATCTTTCTGCTGCTCCCCTTTTCATGCATTATCAAAAACTTACTGTTCTCATTATGAGAGGGATTCCTGATGCTACAGGTCTGTTTCTCAAGAGGACTTCAGTGTCTCCTCAGCCTTAGCTGAGACCTCTTGGTTTTGATGAACTTAGCTCCTGTAAGAACCAAAGGTGTATTGATCAAACTCAGAGGTTGACTGGTGCTATGAAGAAAGTTGGCAGGTTTGGGCAGTACTATATACATGGTAGGTCACAATGACATTAATAGCGATGCATTTTGCAACCACTAGTGTTAAATCACAGATGTTTTCCTCTCTGTCTCTTCCTGGAAGTAGTGCCTTAGTTGAATTTGCAGCAATGCACATACTGGAAAAGGGAAGTTCTCTGAAAGCTGGCCTCAGGGTATCTCCAGCTGGGCAGCCTTATAAATAACTAGTGCTATCTCTAGGATTCCTTGGAACAGAAATTGTGGTGCCCGGTGTATTTCTGCTCTGGCTGAGCTATGTTCCTCTAAATGCCCTCTTGCTGCAGTAGTTGATGCAAGATTCTTCTGCCAAATATGTCTGTTCTCCAGAGCATCTCACAGATTCATTTTTGTTGGCTTTAGTTTGAAGTTGTTCTCAAGCTCTCGTCATGCTGACTCGTACAGACAGTCATGGCACTTGTTTCCAAAAAGAAAATACAAAAAAGGAACTCTAGGAGAGAGTGAAAGGGCAGAACTAGCCTAGCTGGTGGAATCCTGGCTATTCCATTCCCCTTGTTTGTTCATCAGTTCCCAGATTAGTAACAGGAGCTTTGGGGCTGTGACTTCAATCTCTGACGTGGCTTTTCAAAAAAAAACATTCTTCTGACTGCTTCCCTAGGCATTTCTAGTCATTCCTTTTCATTCATTGGGTCTTCCACTAGAAATACCTGTTTGTAACATTTGTGTGCCTTTCAAATACTATTTTTAGCATATGTCTTTGTGCACTATGTTTCACCCATAAGCCTATTTAAATTTTTCATGTCACTTCGTTAGTTTGTTGATGGCATTTTGAAAATTTAGTTGAGCTGCTGTTTGGCTCGGATGCTGATTTGACATCAGACAGGTTTTCATGGAGCTATTCCAAACTTTCCAAAGCTATTCCAAACTTTCCAATGTTAAAATGATCGTGTTTGATAGAATACTGACAACAGGTGCCCTGTTTTTGCCAGCAGTGGTCTTAGACTGGCTGCCAACATGTAGTGTTTGCCAGCATACCACATGTCTTATGCTGCACTATTTTTAAAACTATACTCTGTGAAAGAGCTGAGAAGCTTTTAAAATACCTGTTAGCATCTAATGGAAACTGCACATGACTAGAATATGCAAACCTGTAAAGCATGATTGGTATAATCTTTACTATGAGTTGCACACTGTACCTTTCTAGGGCAGAATGTGAATATTTCCACCCTTTTGAACATTAGCTGGTCAAGCCAGGTATTCCATCCATACTTTAACAGATGCTTCAGACCATAGTGTAAAATCCTATTAAATAATTATATGGCATCATTACTGAGAGACATTTTCCTCTGAATTCCTAGCAGTTGATGTTTGGTTGGCATTCTGGAGCATGAAGGTTGGTATCTTAAATCCTTAGTATCACAGTGAATGTTTTCTCATTATCTGTATAACTATTGAATCCTTCTCTGAGTCCTCCAGTGTGCTTCATTATATCTCACAGTGCTTGTTTTACTTTTATCCTGTGCTGCTTACTGGGGGAGTGTCTCACCAGTTGGGGGGTTATGTTTTGTGCAGGAAGAAATAATCTCTTCAATTTTAGATCTCCTGACTCATGATCCTGCTTTGTGTCACATCCTCCTGTAGCGATAGAAAGAAGTTAAAAGTGGCCAGATGGAAACTGGCTAATTCACACATTTGGAGAAAAGGCCACCCCTGTGAACATTCATAGTGTAGAGCTGACTGTAAAAGCCTTCTTTAGATCTTTAATCAGCTTCAGATAATCACGTTGTCTAAGGGGAAACTATCTATTTGTATGGGTTGTTGCAGGAAAAGCATAGAAAAAGCTGGAAAGCAGATACATCTTCTGGCAATGCCTTCTGTTTTCTAGCAGAGATATGAAGAGTTCAGTAACCTTTTTAGCAATAACATATTTTCACAGAAAAGAAATAACTTGAAAATGTTGCGGATTTTTTTTTTTAACTAGGATATTTCAACATAGCGAGTGGGTCAAAATCAAGATATAAAAAGGGATTATCAATGAGAACAGGTGGATTTTGAAAGTTTAATTTGTATTTGGTTTAATATTTGTTTCTAGAGCAGGTCTCATCAGTTGTCTTTGAACTGAGATTTTTCCCATGATACATAGTACTACTTTCATCAAACTGTCACCTTTCCTGTCATCTCTAACTATTTCCTCTAACTCACACCACAGAGATAGATGAAGAGATGTGTCCTTGGTGGTAGAGGAAGAAAAAGAGCTTGAAAGACCAGAATCTAGTACAAATTCAATGGGACAAAATGTACCATCTTTGTTATAGAGTCATAGATTTTTCTGTTGAGTTTGGAAGGTCTGAAGTATTGTACTTCTAGTTCTGAGCTTGTATCAGTAGAGAAAACTGGAGAATCTGTTTATTTTAGACCAGAGAACCTGAAAAATGCAGTGTTTCTGTGTTTTAAGGAGCTTTTATAGGTCAGGCTTTTGTTAATGCTGTTAGGTTTTCTAATCTCATTTCAGCCACACATTTATGTTGCAAAGTGTAGTAATGCCAGAGGATTAGCCAAACTGGGGTTAACATTGCAACCTACAGGTATTAACTTTTCCAGTGCCAATGGCATCAGCAGAAACAGGAGAAATGCTATTGTGTGCCTGCTGTGAGCTCATGAGATGCTGTAGTATGTGCAGAGCTCTGTGGTGGTTCATAAATGCCAATGTGTTGCTCCACAGAGAACATTAAAGTTAAATCTGGAAAAAAAAAATGCCTTTCTGCTTATTTCTGACTCCTAGCTAGTTGATTTATTTGTTACAGATCATTTTTTTGCTATTCCCAGAATGGCTTCTCAGCATTTGAATAAATCTTGTAATATAACTTAGCTTCAGAAATGAAAAAAAAATCTGTTTTTTTCCTCTCTGCACAGCCCCATTGGTTGTCCACAGAGGAGTCTTTTAAAGAAACTGGGCACATGCTTTAAGTTTTCAAGTAGCTCAAATAGTAATTGCGCCATGGGTTATTGTTAGAATTACTATGACAGAGGCTAATTAAAAAGAATGCTGTTGCCTTTTAGGAAGAAAAACAAATTTAATTGGTAACATCCCAGACATGTTCTGCCAGAGTCTTCCTCTCATCTTTTCCTAACTGGTTTTGATTAATGCAATTTTAACCATAATTTCTCTGTGTAACTTGGCTTCTAAGATTCTTTCTGCCAAATTGCATTATTGTTCTCTACTTGATGGAACTGTTTACAAGTGTCATTTTCAGAATACTGTTGTGGGAAGGCACTGTACTCTTGCTGCTACTTAGTGTTCTTTCTCACTAGCAAGCAGATAACCCAAAATTTAATAAATGTAAAGGGAAAAAAAGCCTCTTTTCTGTGCATCCTGGGGTTTACACTGCACTAGAGGCAACCAGTTACAGAGTAACTCTACACAGTCTATGTTTGTTTTGACATAGCCTGTAGATCATCACTTTAAAGCTAAACCTTGTAACTCAGTAGCAGAGTGTTAAGTTTAACTCGTACAGGGAGGAGTTTTTCAACTCCAGTCCATTATCTGCTTTTGTTCTGATCCTACAAACCACACAGATATATTCCACAAGCCAGGTTCCTCTGGTCAATCCTTCTTTCTGTCACCCACTGACAGGTGATCTAGGGTGTGGCTACCTAGTACCTGGAAGAACAGTCTCTTTTAAAGCAGACTAGATTTTTGTAGTGCAGAGTATAGGTGTGAAAATATGGGGGTACTACTTAAAGGAAGACAAGGAAACAAAGACTAGTGGTAGTTTGGCATATTGTGTTTTGATTTCTAGAGTTAAAAAGATCTTAACTGTGCTTTAGAAACTGCAGTTCTCTCACTTATAATAAGTGGGCTGTGGTTAAAATACAATTTTTATTTAGTCATAATCCTCCATAACAACATCTTCAGCTCAGTTTAAATAACTTGCTGTTGGGGAAATTAACGACCTTAGTTCAGTGACTTCATGTGTTTTAGATACTGTCTCTGCATGGAAGGTGAGGAACATCCAAATGTGTAATCCTCCAGCAACTTGTGACAGATATCTGTGTTCATTGTATGCAACTTGCTGGGATTTTGGAGGAAAACCAAGTTTTTCTCTTTCTTCTGACTTCCAAAACTCCCATCAAAGCTTAGGTGGGGTACAGACACAGAGCCGGTCTCTGCTAAACTGGACTTTAGGTCTTGCAGTTCTATGGGCTACTCCACCAAACATATTGATGCATGTGACTGACTTTCCAGGTGTCCAGTAGACAACTGGACAACTTCTTGGCACATTAGCTGGACAGTACTCAGATCAGTAAGGCCTGTGTCTTGGCCATGGTTGTGACCTTCTCCCATGCAGTTCCTGCTAAATGACATCCTGATAATTTCAATGGGATTTAATGTATAGCAAGTTTCTTGCAGGCCTGCACCCTATGACAGTGGTTATGAGAGAAGCTAAAATAGGTGATGTAAGTGCTGTGTTTACTAACAGAGAAACAGCACTGTGCTGGGGGATATCTATCAGCCAAAAGCAGTGCCCAGATGAGTTTGCTGCATGCTGAGGGAGCTCAAAGACACTTTAGGTAGTCCAGTGCTTCCTGGAGCTATCACAAAAGCCAGAGGATCACGCTGGCCTTCACTGAGGCTGTGCTGTGCTTTTTCTCCACAGCTGGTTGCATTTTGGGGAGGGTCCAGATACGACCAAAGGTTGCTGTTGTGCCTGCCTTTTTAGCTATGCCATTAACTTAGAAGAGGCTCCTGGGGTTTTTTCTTGTTCTTGAGTGTCCAGCAGGACTTCAGATCCAAGCCTCCAAATGTTGGTTCTGAAACCTATTGGATGAGGTGCCTCAGTGTCTCTGTGTGTCCTGAGGTGACCAACTTTTTGTTTTGAAGCCTTCCCCAGCAGAGGGAGGGTCTGTGTTCCAGTAATAAAACCATCAGAGCTCCAAATGAGTCTCTTGTGTAACTGACAGATGGGTGCAGTGCAGGGTTTGATTCAGCCTCTGAAAAGGCATAATAGACCTAAAAAAAAAAATTAAAAATTCTCAAACCCCAACCGTTTCAAACTCAAAATAAAGTACTGATTAACTGCAAACCTGCTCATACACATAAAACTCTGTATGACAGCTGTAGCAGAACTTCTTTTCCTAGTAGAGTCACTCCTTTACCTCAGCCTAATTCCCTTACAGTGGAGATTAACCTTCTGTGGACAGTGTATGCCATTCTGTCTTACCCGAGAGATAACGTTAGCCCTTGCTTAATCTGAGTTCACAACTGAACCAAGCTCGTAGATCCAAACTCTTCTGAACCTGAGGGGTGGGGAGAAAAGGAATCACATACAGATTTTTCTGATTTACAGATGCTGCTACAGGTTACTGGGAACATAATCTTGCCTTCATTTATGGATGTAATATTTATATTCAATTTGGACCTGTTCAACTGTTGCATAACTACCCAGGTTTCTGTGGGGCTCTACCAACTGGGAATTTGACTAGTTTTGTCTTATAGTGTGTTGGTTTTAATTTTCTTCTGTATAGCTCAGAGCAGTTTGAAAAGGGCATTACAAAATTTGGGGCATGTGAGCTCTATTCCCAGCAGCACGGTGTGGGGGGGATGTGTGCATATCTGAGCACAACTCAGCACTCACTTTTCTCTGTCTCTAAATTTTCTCTTTATTATTTAAGTCAGGATCTGGAGGGGAGCAAGGTAGAATAGTAGGAATAGTTATTACCATGATATGCTGAGACAGTTGACTTGCTCTGTTGAGATTGTTGCACGGGTGCACAAGTAGAAGGCTGCGTATGCACGGATAGCACAGGACATGCAGGAGAGTGATGTAGCTTGTTACTTGATAAATGTTTCTGTGAAGAAAGTGGCACTGTCACGTGCTTTGGTGCCTGTGCATCCAGCATTTAATCATTCTTGCTCCCCTACCATCCAGTATCGTCTGGGACCTTCTCTAAGAGGCGTTTCATGTATTTCAGCACTACTTGGGACCGTAGAGATCAGGCTTTGAGAAAGACCTACAGTGAAAACTTTCTCAGCTCACTGGGGATGTTGTTAGCTTCTCCTCCCCACGTCTCTAAAAACAGAGAGCCAAAAACAACACTGAGTCACTCCAAGCTTGCTCTTCCCCAAAGCACAAGCAGCGTTCCCCACCCCACCCACCTCCAGAGATGTATTGCTGCAAAGAGCTCTGAGAAGGGGTGCGGGCTGGTTGCTGAGCCTGTTCCTGATGATCCTTGCATACGTTTTTTTTTTTTAGCTGCATTTTGCATGGTTTTTTTCAGCTATGGCACAACATCTATGCAGGTGCTCCATCGTGCATTGCAGAAGGAAGGGATTGAAAGGGATGGGGTTGTAAAGACCTGGTGTTCAAACTGATTTGGCTCATGTTTGCCTAGACTGAGGAGCGCTTGTATGAGCAGCCTGGCTGGATGGATGTTATGAGCAGCTGTGGTGCATTCAGGGCTATGTTACAGCTTCAGAAGGATGTTTCTGGAGTGCCTTGCTGAGCAGAGCTGAGCCGTTTGCTAACTGATTGCCTTCCCATAAATATGCGCTGAGAGGAAATTTGAAAGAAACCTTCGTGTTGCTGAAAGCAAAAATTGTTACCCACAGTAGTCTGTTTTATGGACTTCTTTTCCCTAGCTCAGAATATTTCCAAACTGTATTACAGGGACATGGTGCAAAAGTTGCACTGTCCAATTCGTGTACATGGTATAAGAATAGAGATGGGCTTGAAATGGGCCAAGGACAAGGAGCTGACTGGAAACAGCTTGGCCAAGGCAACCTACCAGGGGACACTTACTGCTGAGGACAACTGGGCTTGTGCGTGTCCCTATGTAGTCAGGGGATACTCTTGCTGCCCCCAACTCCCTAAAGTCCTGCAGCTCCAACCAAGTGGGTATTTTAGTTTGATTCAGTATTCAGTGGCACATGATTTATGAGCTGTGCTCTCTGATTTATGATCTGTATGGCTGGCAAAGAAAGCAGGATCAGGCATCTGGCTATTGTGCAAACAGGGATGACACATAATATCCAAAAACACAGGAAAGATAAAATTACACAGATTGTTGAAATACTCTCCTCAACTGTGTTGCTCATGTGAATGAGTAAAATAAGAATAAGGGTTGTTGGGGTTTGTGTGCAAGTTGGGTTTTTTTAACTCCATTTTCCCCTTTGTTGCCTAGTTCAGCCCAGCCAGCAATGCTGGACTCTTTAGTGTAATTTGCAATTCTGAATTTGGGTATTAACATAAAACCGTTCTTTGGGTTTCTACCAACCGATGGAATTGCTTTATATTTTCCTTTCCCAAGCTCCAAATAAAATTTGCTTTTCTAACATGCTAAAAAGCTTGGGCTTCTGACTTGCTGGATATTTTATTACTTTCTTAACATTTCCCTGAATGTGTATTTGAAGAATTGCCTTTTTCATTCAGTACTTGTTAAACCTCAGCAATGGAGATTCAGCCATGAAGTACGTGAGAGGAACTAAACTGGGGAGGAAAGAATTACAGACTTGGGGTGTGTGCTGTTCTGTGACAACAGTATGAATTCAAAGTGATTTCACTGAAACTCATGGTGTAATTGAGAGTAGAATCCAATCTCTTCAATTTCATCAAAGTGAATAGCAAGAGATTATAATCAATATCATCCTGGACTGAGTTCAATCATAGTTGATCAGTGTCTTTCCTGCTGAGCAGTGTGGCAATCACTGTTCTTTGTTTAACCTTTCGTTTGAATAGGAAGTTCCTCTTTCTTTATTTCTAAAGAAAAAATTCTGCTGAAGCAAAGCACTTCTTATTTTTTTTAATGCAATTACTGAGCTGTAAAAGTGAAGTCTTTCCTTTAAATGCCAGAATGTGCATCTGTGTGCGAGAAAGAAGGTTAGCACTAGAGAACGACTTACAGGGATGAAGGTAGGGAGACATAAACACATAATAATGGTCAAGAATGATCTTGAGAAACTCACAGACTTGGAGGAGTGTTAGAAGAGCTAGGACTTCCAAAGGTCCAATCAAGGATCTGAGATATTCAGACGTAGATTTTTTTCCAAAGGATCCAGCTCACTTTAAATTTAAGCAAGGCTAAATACCTAGGTATCCTTGAGGTTGTGGGAAGACCTGGCACAATGCTCTCTAGGTTATAGGTGGAGTTGGAAACCATCATGGAAACATGATCAAACTGTTCTTGCAATGAGAAAGGTAAGAGGAATGCATGGAGTCGAGACAGAAGAAGAAAACCTGAGGCTGAGGGCACTAATGGCTATTCTTCAAGAAGCTCCTCTCATTTTATCTGCTATCAGGGCCTGCTGCTCTAGGTGCTTTATGTTCTCCCTCAGCAGACATCACTCTGGATTTCTAGGGCTGTGACATATGGAAAACAAATGCTTGGACCATGAGGCTTTTACCATGCCTTGCCTGTTGTCCTTGCAATTATGCCTACATCTGGCTTCCTATCCCAAGATCACACAAACAGCGTTTGTGGGACTACCCTCAAATTTCCCTGAGTGCCAGGGGTCCTTGCTGCCTGAGAGACCCACCCTTCACTTTCCTTCCCACGGCACATATAAAACAAAGACAGTGGAACACAGTCTGCCCTGAACAGTAAAGGTAAAAACCCAAATACTACTTAGCCTCTGTGCTAGTATTGGAAGAAACAGTCTTTTTGATGTGAACAACTCTATGTGAAGGATGCTTTGCAATTGCCTGCGAAGAAATGATAGAGTGTGTAATTCAGTGACTCCTTATCACAGAGACTCTGTTAAAGATGGCAGTGGGCACATGTTGAAGGGCTGGGGCAGGCATGGGACTTGAAGTGAGTCCCAGGCCCCTGTGAGATCCCAAAATAGCAGGAACTGGCAGCTGCTACTTCGCAGGGAGGTGAGTGGCTGATAGTAATGTATTGCCTCCATGAAAGGCTGAAACTTCCAACTCTCAAATGCTGTCTGCCAGCATGCCTGCACTGTCTATCACCATCCCCACCCTTTAATTTTGGAAAGAAGACTGAATTTTTTTTGTGGCGCCCATGAAAGGTCACTGACCTGAGGTTTTAGTCTCTGCTGTGCCATTGACTGGCATTTGGCTGGTAGCATTCATTCTATTAAGGGCATAGTTAAGAAAAGCGTAGTGAAAGTGGATCAAATACTTCAAGACAACAGCTTAAAATTTTCCATTTGCTCTTCTCTTCAGCAGAAGATGAAGTATTGAGTAAAAAAAAAGGTGTGAAAATATCCATGTTGCTTAAGAGTCCTTTTTTTTCCCTTGCTGATGAAAGACCACTCCCTTTACCCCCACTCACTATTTCTCACTTGGTAGACAAAAACTGAACATTTTACCCTAGGTTTAAAAAATCATAAACCCTAAACTTGGAGTGACTGTTCTAAACCATGTGATTTCTGGCACATTAAAGATAATTAACTCTTCAGAAACTAGCACTTCTCTCCCACAGGCTTCCAGCCCATTGGATGTATTGAGAACAGCATATACTACAGCTATGGTTTGTGGTGATAGTGTTTTACACTTGTGCAATTATCTTGCCAGAGGCAAAGGATATTCTGGGAAATCAGCCAGGAGAAACTTAAAGTAAGCAGGGCAAGTGGTATAAACGTAAGAATAGGGTGGGATGCTTGGATGTGGAAACAGTTGGCCTGGGATTGTGTTCAAACTTTGTGGCAACCTCAGAAAAGGAAGCTTAAGTAAAGGCATTTATAAATGCTCGGGCTTTTTTATCTACCTATCCTATTAATATCAAGAAGCTTGAGGGGACAAAAGAAAGATAAACACGTTGCTCTTGGGCCGTAAAGGCAGTTGGATCAATGCGTGGGTACGTAGATCGTCAACTTCCAAGTAAAAAGGATCTGGCTCTCTTCGGCACTGCTCACATGACAGAGAAGAGCAAGCCAAAGCTCTATAAAGTGAAGGGGCCAAGTGTCCTATCTTCACTGAACTTAAGCTTTATTGCTTCTTTTTTCACACATGCACAGGAGATCCAGATCCAGCACGGATGAGCTGAATTCCAAGCGTGTAAGTGCATCAACTGTCAAGTGAATGCACAAGAAAAGGTTGGAAGAGAAACAGATTTAATTGTTTTAGTGTGTATAAGTGTGGATATTGGAGAGAGAATTTACCTCTGCTAAACAGAATGCCAGAAGATACATTTACTCACAGAGAAAACAAGGCATATGAAAAGAAAGTTGGTCTACAAAGTCCTCTGGTGGAGAAAGCAGTTGAAGAAGAAAATTCAAGGGAATAGGAAAGAGAACAAACTAATGGAATCAGTACATTCCAGACATAACATTCTCAAATGGAAAAAAAAAAAGCTATTAAAAAAAAAAGAAAAAGTAGAAGAAAGGTATTCGGTGAAATAAGGCCTTATGTGTTTCTCCAAAACCACCAAACACCTTCAACTCCAGTTCCTACTCATGCCAAGTATGTTGAGGTAACCACATTGTGCAGCTTTCTCATTGAAGGTCTGTGTGCTGCTGAGACTTTGTGTCTGCTCATGCCCGGCATTTGCTGCTTGAGTTGAGGCCCTTCTGCACACAGCTCAGAATGGGGCTGGAAACATTCTGCATCCCAGAAAATAGTCCCCAGATCAGGCAAGGCATTTGTCCACAGGTTGAGTTTGTACACTTAGCACTCCACCCAGTGTGGCCTCTTGGCTCTGCATCTAACTAGTGAAATTCCTCTAAAGTGGAAATGTCAAGTCCACCTTCCCACATAATGTAAAAGGAATTCTGTTCCTGCCTTCACCACTTTCCCTTCCATCAAGACATGCACTGGAGCAGTATCCATTTACTGGTCTCAACTCCACCCTCACCAAAACCACAAAGAAATGTCAGTGCTAACTCCTGCTTAAGCAGTTCTCTGGGATGTTGTTGGGAATATGTTGGATCTGGCCATGCCTGTATCTGCATAACTTCAGAGTTATTATATGCTGTTATTCAGCTGCTTTTTACTTGCTGCTACTGGTGCCAGACCCTAAATGGATGGTGGGTGCCCAGGGCTGGATTGTCAGGGGGTGCAGCTGCCTCTGTAGTTGCTGCAGCTCAGATACAGTGCTGGTGAAAAGTGTTGGGTTTTTTTGTTTGTTTGTTTTCCCCCCCATGTGTACTAGGCTAATGAAGTGAGCACGCTGATTGGGCAGGGATTTGAGAGCTGAAGGAACCCAGATGTTGCTTGCTTTCTCTGCCCCAGTTGCTCTGCGTGGGGTAGTGGGATGTATGAAAATGCAATACCTTTCCACCATGAGGCTGCATCCCTGTGACTTATTAGAACAAACAAAGTGCAAATGAGAAACAAAGAAAGAGAGAAGAAAGCACAGCTATGTTACTACCCATATTCTCTTATCCTTCTTAGGAGTTGTGTTTCTCCTGCTCCTCAGTCCAGGTTGATTGTAAGGTCAAATCTCCATTTGTCGTGGAGGAGCTTTCATTACATTTTTCTCCTTAAAAGGAAGAGATGATTTCAAGGACAGTTTTACAAAGAACCTGTCCTAAAAGTAACATAGGAGAATGAAACCAACTTCCTTGCCCTCAAAGTGCCTTGCCCTCATCAGAAGTGAATGTATGAAATCTGTGAACCTCTAATGCTGTACTATGGCCATCCTTTAAAAGTGTTCCTTTTTATTGCTTTACCCTAAGTGGTTCTTAAAGTAGAAGGAGGACTGTGTCTGCTCATCCATGCCATACAACTTATCCAATTATTTATAAATTGGAAATACTGTAGCCTGAAACATCTGTTTCAGCTGCTGAGTAGATTCTTTCCCAACCCACGTCCTTCCAGCCTTGCTGTGCAGCTGACATCTAATGTGGGTTAACAGCCTCTTCTTTTGGTAGTGTAAACTGATGGAAGATACATGTCTAACATTTCTGCTAGTTCCTTTGCTTCTGACTCTATTTCTACTTGTTAATTTTCAGAGGACAGATTGCTCCATTCAACAGTTGTCTATTATATTCAATGCATACCAATGTAAGAAGAATGTTTAAGCATTCAAGATGTTCTGTAGATGTTCACACTAATTTTGTTTGCATGCCTCTGACAAGGTGGATTAATTTTCCTCCACTTGTTCTTCTTGTTTTGTTTTGTTTTTTTTTTTTTGGCATTTACTTGGTGATTTTGCATGTACAAGCATTTGGGGAGGGAGGAAGGGAAACATTATCTCTTTTTTCTTGTATGTGAAGGAGAAAAAGCCACGAGACTTAATCTGGATTAAAAAAAATAGGAAAACACTAGAACTATACCCTCTACTTTTGACACATAGCAAGTTCCTCTTTATTTTGATCCACATTATGTCTTTGCTTGGTAATAGGAAGCAGGTCATCAAAATAATAGCAGATGCAACTGGGACACTGGAATTTTCTAAATCTTTTTCAGCTGGGCAAAACAGAAATATCAGTGATGACACCAGATCATCTGATTTCTCCTGGGAATACATAAAGATAATGCTTCTGCTCCTTTTATTTTATCTGTTAGTCAGCTTTGATACGTTGACTATAAAGGGTGCTCCAGGACACCATGATAGAAATGAATGATGTTGTGTTTGGGAGTTCATTGTTCTTAGTGACTTCTTAAAGATAACTTGTCTGCCTAACCCACTGATTCCTTAAAGGCTCTGAGGGACAGTTTGAGTCTCCTAGCACAGTTACAAGTCTGGCAGGAAAGTACCTAAAAGCCTTGAACCCTACTATGCAAACACAACAGGAGCAGTGAAAGAACAAGTCTATACCTTTCCAGTACCTAATTAATGGTAAACTGGCTTGTGCTTCATTTAGATCAAGTTGACACAATCTGGTGGACTTGGCAGGGAAAAGCAGAACATCAAGCAGCATGATCTTGTGGCTCCAGACAAAGGAAGTGCACTAGATTTCAGTTGCTTTCAGGAGGCCTCAACAGCTGGATAGCAGCATCTGGCTCAGATTTTTCTCTCTGCTGGGGATCTCCTCCTCTTGTCCATGTCTCTGTTTTCATTAAAACTTGAATGGGAAGTAATGGAAAGCATGTACAAGCAACAAAACCTCAAAAGCTGTTCTGACTTCAGAGCCTTTCAGGAGTATTTCCCATCTGAACTTAGAATTACGTTAGGATCTTTCTCTCCTTATTGCACATTTAGTTTAAGTGCAATTGTCCATGCTAAGAAACCTTGCATAAAACCTCTCATATACTGTTTTTAAACCGAGTTTTCTGCAGCAATATGACTTAGGAACTTTGTGTCAGATCTCATCCTCCTGATAGGACCTCTTGGTAGACTCCAGCTATGGCTATCTTTTGTCTTTCGACTTCCTCCAGAGAAAACCAGGCAACTATGAGAAAGAGAGAAGGGAAAGTCTGTATCTCTGAAAAGATGTCAGCAAATCCATGAGATCTTAAGAAAGATAGCAGTGAAGTTACGTGTTATAAATGATTAAGTGACATCAAGTGATCCACCATCAGGATTCAGGGCCATGGAAAGGTGTGCATAACTTGTTCCACAGTTGTTTTTTTTCCAAGTCTGCTTACCAGACTTGAAAATGTTCAATTTCTTGGATAGCCTGAGCTTATATTTTGGTTGTCTTCTGAAAAGATTACCCTTCTTCACAGATGCTTTGTAAGACTGAATTTTGGGTAATGCAATGGAAGGCAAAAGACTGAAAGACAATTTAAGCTGATTAGTCAAATAGATTTTATTTTATTGTGGCTTGGATGGATTTCTGTATAATATGAATACTTCTTAGGATATTTTTGTTTTGCCTTTTTTAACTTCTAGTTGCTAGTTCATAGATCCTTGGAGAGGTACTTAACAAGCTGGAAGAAAACCATCAGAATGAAACAAAAAAAAGTGGAAAAGTTGCACATATCCTTGATGTATAATGGAGTAATATTTTAGTTGCAATACAAATGATTTATTTACCATGGAGTCATTCTGTACTGATAATAAAAGCATATTTCCTCTTGGAACAACCCGTTACTGTTTTCGGATCAAGCCCATTCATTCATGGAGTTTTTCTTCTTGCCCGTGTCTCATGTGTGAGCATCACTAGGTGCCAAACGCAATCAACATGAATTCTGCTTGTGATCACACTGGTATCAGCCTCGCCCAGAGGAGAACTTGGCTTTTAGACCTTGTGTCACATTTTAAGAAAAATAATATTGACTCATGTTATTTCAAAATCATTCTTTATTGCCAGCAGATTTTAAATCAAAACAGTCAGGCACGTTTTCCTTTTACGCTCATTGTTAAATAAGCTGTGAAAAAGGTTTCTCTTTGCAGAACTGCCTTTCTCCCCTGCCTCCCCAAGATTATTACATTTCACGTGTTCTAGTTCATCCCAAGATTGTGCTATTGTTCTCTTCAAAGTTTCCTGGGCCATTAATCTCTCTCTATTGTTTCCATTTGGCCTCAGGATAGGTCAGCTGGAAACTGCATTGCTGGAGAATATTCTGGTCTTGAGAACACGAAAAAAGGAGCAAGGAGAGCCTCCAAATACTGTCAGTTCTTCATTCAGAGTGTACAACTAAGTAAACCCATAAAGGCTGTGTTACTAAATCCTTTATCTCCTCAAAGCCAGCAGAATATACTGGGCATCAGGCACCATGTTCAACAACAGCTCCTATTCTCTTGTTTAAAAAGTGAGACTTTTCACATCGTATTTCCATGCTTCTCTATTTTCCTCTGTTGTCTTTAACTATCCACCAGGGTCCAGTATATTGGATATGACAGTTCAAAATGTGTATTTAAGGCTCGGTGACACACAGCTACGCTGCAGCCACAAAGGAACAGTTATGGCAATTGAACCGTGTGAGCCGCTCTAGTGTTGAAGATCCATCAGTCTTTCCATTGTGACTCCTCCTCGCTCCCGGAGGATTTATAGGCACATTTTTGAGAGGACTCCAGTAACTAAAATAAAGATGTATTTGTCTCCGCAGAAATGTTGCAGCCACGTACGTGGCTATTTGGAGAAAACCAAAAGAAAAAATTTGAAGCCCCATCACGCTCGTGCTGTAGTGGTTTTACTGATGGATTTTCAAAGTGTTGTCTTAAAGCATGTGATATTTACCTATTTTTATGGCTGTTTACTGTTTCTGAGTGACATGTGGAACAAATTACACTGTTTCAAGGAAGAGTATGTACTCCTTAGGAAAGGTTAATTTGGCTGCTTTCTGAGTAAGTATGTCATACAGTCTTTCATTGTTGAGTTTTCTTTCTTGACATGTCCTAAGATCTCTGCTTCAGGACACAAGGTGGTTATACTCTGGGATAAAACTTGTGTTGGGCAGAGAGGCAGGAGTATGTTGTGAGCTGAAATAAGGCTGAGAGGTACAGATGATACAGGAGGGTGCCCTTACGAAGGCAGCTGAATAACATCTTGCTGGTCTGGAGCCTATGCCAGCCTTTGCCCCAGAAAGTATTGCTTGTCATTAGGGAAGTTATTTGAGACCAGTATCTTATGGATGGCCACTGATGGTGTGTTCCTCACTTTATGGGTTGGTCAGTTCAAGGCTCTGGCACTGGTGTGGCAGTTACAGTCCCAAACAAGGAGCTGTAACTTTTAACATAGCAATTTGGACACTCCATCCAGGAGAACTTTGGCTGGAAGTTGGGTGAGCTGTGCCCACATCCTGGGCTGGCGGGATGATGTATTGCTGTGTTAGAACATGACTGAGCCTGTGCTTATAAACCTTGTCTCTCAGCAGGGGCTGTTGCTTGTTAGCAGATGGATTTCAGTTGCCAGGGAATGAAGGGGCCCTGTGAAAAGGGCATCAGTTGAGGACGAGCGCTTAAACTCTGCTGTCCGTGGATGTGGCCTAGGGAGAAAGGACACGGGCTCCCTGTGGAAGAAAGATCATGCTGGGAGAAATTCCCAAGATATTGGGTGCCTAAAAGGTGATGGATTCCAGGCATTCCCCACACTTTTCCTGAGAAAAGGGCTCATGGGACCACATGATAGCAAACCCATTTCTTTCGTATATGCATGAGGTGACTGAGTTTGATTCACAGAAACAACTTTGCCGTCTTGGCATAACAATGTTCTGACTTTTGAAGGAAAAAAGTCTCCCACCTATTTATTGGTGAACATAACAGAAAGCTCATGGTGATCACTACAGAAAGCTCATGCTTTCCATGTCTGGTGCAGCAAGTGCATATCCAAAGGCAGTACTCACTGGGACTGCACAACTACCTGGTTCCAGCACTGTTCCATCATTGGAAAGAAGGTCTGCTGAAGTATGTGGGACAAACATGCCCTCTTGAGTCTGGAAGCCTAATGAGGAAAGCTTGGAGCTGATAGAACTAAGGGACATTTCACGTTCATTTTGCATCAGAGGCCTGTGATTTGGGAGACTTTCACCTTTATCTGCATACTGATCTCTAGGAAACAATAGTTTTCTGCAGTCTGGGAGCTCTTGGTAGTGGGCTGAAAGCTCCTCTTATCTAGGGGAAAAAGGATGCCTGATTAACTCTTTTAACTTTGGTTGTTATGCCCAGACTGCCAAGAAATGTTCTTGTGAGGGAGGCCTACTGCATGTTCCCTGGGTGCAGCCTCAGGCTGCAGCCTCGTGCTACCTCATCCCCTAACAGTAGGCATGTGCCTCTCCCGTGGAGACCTCGTGTGTGTATTTGCATCTGTCCCAGGTCAGACGTGCAGCCCTCTCACATGACTGTGCATTCCAGGTTGATATCGGTGTTAGAGGGATGAAATTCAGGCAAACCTATATTAACGGAATTCATCTGGACTGTCCAGAGCACAGAGCAAAGTGGAGACTGAGGCTGCAGACTGCGACTTAGAAGTGGTTGCAGTCAATAAAAGGGGGTAAATCTAAAATGTTATCCCCCCATCTTCCTATTCACTGCCTTTCATCAAGGTGGCATGATCTTAAGGGTAACTCCAAATTTTACTACAGCCCTTAAACCGGAAACCCTTTACCTTAGAAGGGGAATAAGGGAACACTTAGACAGAGATTTCACATCTGCTCTGCTCTTCTATGAACTCTTTCTACTGCGAAGTTTGATTTATGATCTATGCAGAAATTCTCATTTTAATCCTAATCTAGCGTTTAATCATGCAGTTCTTATTTGTTCATTGCTCTTTCTAGGAAGGATCAGTCTCATTTAGCCTCCAACAATCTTTCTTTGTTAGCAAAGTACTCAAGTCATCTGGATTTCAGCTGTTGCTCTTTTACCCCCCTTCCAAATTATTGGAGACATGGCAATCTTCAGAAGAACTGAATGTATTGGTTGTACAGAGAGCCCATTGTACTGCCCAGTCAAAGAGAAACCGCCACCATGTGAAATGAAACACAGCCTGGGGAAATCATGAATCTGGTGTATGCTGGTGTTTGCAAATTTGCTCTTGATCTGCTTGAGCAGATGCAGTCTGTAAATCAGCTAATGATGCGTTAGTGTCAGCTCACTGCCACATTTTGAAGTAAGATACTTGTATTTTGGAAGAATAGTGTGATTTGATTGTGACAAAGAGTGCAGGTATCCCTTTATAGCTTGTTGGGGTTTTTTGTTACTGTTGTTTATAGGGTGTCCCCTTCGAACAGGTAGTTCAAAGCATCTGAGAGTTCGTAACTGATTGCTGTTTGCCTAGAGTTTGAAAGAAATTAGGAACAATGGAAGAGATACCAGTATCACTTGCTTTTGTACAGTAACTGGGTTAAATAGCTGTAAAGAAGAAACTTCTTAGCTTTAGTCCTGGTAAAACTGGTTTGCCTAAATTTAAAGGCTAAAAATAAAGCAATAAACTGTTTTATAACCTAGCCTAGAAAGGCAAGGAGTAGTGCAGTGAGTCCAGCTCTTGCTGAGGCTGACAGACCAATACACCCTCTCACAAAAGCACCAGAAAAACATGCTTGCACCTTCAGAGTGCCAGTAGGGCAGGCTGGAGGTGGTGTTCAAAGGTGCAAAAGGGAGATTGTAGGAAACTAAAGAGTAAAACATGAATGACAGGATGCTTACTGTTTCCATTTATTGATCTAAACATTGTGTAGCACGGGGAGAAATGATAAAACCTTCTGTTGGGGGAAAAGTCTGATTTTGAACCAACTTATTCTTCCTGTTTGCCAAAGGGCCAGAGGCCTTGATGGCTGTCACACCCGTGGGTCCTTAGTGCTCATGTGTGCAAGAAGGGTGGATGCAGCAGCCTCCAGGGCCCTTTCCAACAATGAGGTGCAGAAAGTCTGGCATGTTCTGTAGTTAAGTCTGAGGCACTGTTTGGTTTCCCTTGCAGACAAAAGAAGCAAGTGTTGTGTGTAAAAGAAAGATCCTGTGGTGGATGTGGTTGCCAAAGGTTACAGTGAGGTGGCTAACTCAGTGTGGTTGAGTGGCAAGCAAAAATAGAACAAGATGTGAGCTTTGACTTTATTTTACAAAAATCTCTTGTCCTGTGCAAAGGTGAAATTTGGCGGGTATGGAAGGTGCAAAATGGAACAGGATAGAAAAACTAGAGCATTAGGAGTTTCATCATGGAGTCTGAGCTGCATGCCTTCTGGTGTGCTGCTGCTGTCATGTGGAATAGGCTCTCTTTTGTGGCCCCTTCAGTTAATTAACAGCATTCAGAACCAAGTCTGCAAAAAAGCTACAGACAACAAAATATATCTGTCCAGACTGTTTTCCTGGAATGTCCCTAAACAAAAGCAAATTCCCTGGAGTGAAATGCTTTAGTGCCCTGTTGCTTGGAAATCATCAGATTTCAGTCCTTTCTGAAAACCTGTAATTGTAATGAAATTATTCTTTCCGAAAGATACTTGAGTTGTTTTCCACCCTGCTCAATGAGATCCATATTCCATGGCACTGACTGTAAGTGAATGGTTTGAAGATAAATGTGTGTCATGTCATGAATGTGTTTCTACTTTGTCATGGGGAGACACTAGCCAATTAAATTCTGAAACAAGGGACTTTTTTTTAGTATGAAAATAAATAAAATAAAATCTCTTAATCCTTTGGAAAAAATTGCATTTTTAACCCTGCTTTGGTTATCACTAAAGTAGTCTGAGGTAGGAAAGGAAGTTGGGAACAGAAATAAGGTTTTATTTCCAACTGAGTTTTCTGAGAGTCTCAGGTTACTCTCAGTTTATTCATAACTTAGCAACAATCTGAATTCATTTAATAAGATGCTTAAAACACTTGCAAAGAAATGTGACCACTTCTTTAGATGAGATGGTGTGGTGTGTACATGTGAATGTCTAGTTTCTAATTTCCTCATCTCACCCCAGCCTCTGGAACTGGGATGGAGGTTCAAGATTATTACTTACAGTGGCCCTTGCTTTACAAGGTGCTGTCCCTGTCATCTGGAAGAGAGGAAATGGAGAGCAAAGGTGTGGAACAGATTCAGAGCCAAATAAACTCTACTGTGAAATACACTTTGACTCACCTGCTTCCTGTGGGCACTGCAGGGGCACTGAAACTGGATGGAGTCTGCTGAAAGAGATGGCTTTGTTCAAGGGTGCTGATATGAGGGTGAATCTTAGTTTGAAGGGGGATAACAGAACAAAACCACTTGAGGAATGTGCCTGCAGAACAAGGAAGAAAGAGTCCCCAAGTCAGGCTGTTCTCAGTGCTTGTCTGGAACTGCAATGGATGTCCATGAAACTTGCTGAGACAAGTTGTCTGACTGGTGGCAGCAGCAGCTGCACTGGGAGCTGGAGGGAGACTGAGAAACCACATCACATGGCAAAGACTGATGTGCTAATCAGTGAGTACGGGCTCAGGGATGATCTGTCCCTCACATCTGGTCTGACCCAGTCTCCTTTTACTCTCAGCTGTGGCATAGAAGGGAAGAATGGAGAGGAGGAGAGGACTTCATCCCTCCTCTGTGAACTCCAGGATATGTTCTAGGACTTCGTGGAATCAAGGTCTTGAAACAATTTTAAGTTCAGCTCCAAGAGACCTACAAATAACACCTTTTTCCTTTATCCCCAGTAAATTGCTGAGGGATGTGAGTAATGCAAACTCCTGCATGGGTGTATTGGTCAGTGGTTCTGAGATCTTAATCCAGAGGTGCAAGAATATAAACTCTAGGTAATTTAAAACAGCAAGATTAAATTCCCTGTTTCTCTCTGAAAAGTGGAACTTTTATGTATTTGGCTTTCCTATTCCCCTTTTCCCTCACAGCTCCAGCCTTGCTAAGACACCCTCAGGATGAGGACAATTCCCTACTCTGGGTTCAGTTCAGTTCAAAGTCCCAAATGAGTTGGCTTTTTGTTCCATTTCTTCTAACCTGAATCAATCATGAATACTCTGAGTGATCACTTAATCAGAGGCTCCTTTGTGGTTCCAAAGGATTGTCTTCCAGATTTAGCATGTTTCCAGATCATTTCCTACTCTTTTGTTCTTGCTGCTGGATGATCTGCCAGCTTTGTCAGCCAGGGTGAAATGTGGATAGTGGACTCCAGGCACTTTTTCATCCAAAACTTTCGGATAATTACAAAGTAATAAGTAGATGATTTTCACATCCTTGGAGAGTTAAGTTTTTGCAATTGCTGGCCAGGCTTTTTGATGCAACAAATTCAGAAAAGAAAAACAAGTTTCCTCATGCTGAGGAAGGAAGATCTCTCTCTAGTTTTTGATAGCTAACAGTCTTGAGTAAGAACCGTGTCTGACAAGCATTGAGATACAACAGTCATGTACAAGCTACATGTTGTTCAGTTTGTAACTCTACAAATCAAGACTCTGAAAAAAGCTGCTAACAGCTGTCCAGATTTTATTCAGCAGCAGAATTGGAAGATGAGGAGATAATTTAATGGCAAACTCCTTTCCTAGCAGCTTGAGGGTTTCCTTTTGAATAGGATCCTGGAAATAGTTATTCTGGCCCTAGTAATGCTTAAAGATAGACGAAATTATAAGGTAATAAAAAAGAAGGGATTGAATTGGACTCAAATCTTAAATCCAAACTCCCTGAATGTGGGGATTCTTTGGATTTGTATTCAAACTCTGTGTCTTGAGTCCATTGGTGATGGGGAAAAAAGGGGTCCTAACAGTCACTTGTAAAAGAGAACCATCCTGTTTGTTAAATGACTGTGTTCTCACTGAGAAAACATCGTTTTATGTGAATTTATCCAAGTTATTCAAACACAGTTTTGAGTACTCTGCATTGACCTTTGACTCAGCGTGCTCTAATTTACCTGTCACAATGGGGCACTTGCAGTCCTGGGCTGCATCAGAAGCAGCATGGCCAGCAAGTCAAGGAAGGTGATTCTGCCCCTCTAATCTGCTCTGATGAGACCCCATCTGGAGTGTCTGTGTCCAGCTCCAGGATTCTCAGCAGAAGAAAGATGTGGAGCTGTTAGAGTGGGTCAGAGGAGGCCATGAAAATGCTCAGACAGCTGGAACATCTCTCCTGTGAAGGTAGGCTGAGAGCTGGGCTTGTTCAGCCTGGAGAAGAGAAGGTTCCAGGGAGATTTCTTTGTGGCCTTTCAGCACCTTAAAGGGGCTTATAAAAAGGAGATAGAGAGGGTTTCTATACAGGCAGATAGTGACAGGACAAGGGGAAATGGTTTTAAACTGAAAGAGGACAGGTTTAAACTCGATGTTAAGAAGAAATTTGTTACTCAGAGGGTGATGAGGCACTGGAACAGGTTGCCCAGGGAAGCTGTGGATGTCCCATCCCTGGAAGTGTTCGAGGTCAGGTTGGATGGGGCTCTGAGAAAGCTGTTCTAGTGAATGGCATCCCTGCCCATGGCAGGGGAGTTGGAACTAGATGGTCTTTTATGTCCTTTCCAACCCAACCATTCTGTGATTCTATGGTGATTCACTATCTAGTTTGTTAATAATTTTTTTAATATTTAATTTTTATTCTTGAGTTATGATCTGAAAGTCTTAAATCCTTTTTTCCTGGTGAACTATCTAAAACCACAGAGCCACTAATAATATGGTGTGCTGCTGGACCTAAGTGACAGAAGTGGGCCTTAAGGAAAATGAGAATGTGTACAGAGATGGGTAGGGTGCTCTGTGAGGCTTTTCTTTTTTGCCTGCTTTCTGATATTCCTCAGTAGAGGAAAACTAAAGGAAAGTACATCTAATGCAGGTTACTAACAAAGTTCATTGGCCTGCTAGTGCAGAGGTGCCCCTGTTCTGTCACTCTGGTTTCTGAGACAGGGTTTCCCAGCACCAGCTGAGTGAGCATATTAGAGCTAAAGGAAGCTGCTGCTGTGTTTTCCTGCTGAATTTGGAGTTGTTCCCTTGTGCAGTGATATCCTGGTAGTCCCATTTGTCCTATTTGAAAACCTCTGCTCTATCAGGTTGGAAGGAAACTGGAACCAGGAAGGACCTCCAGGCCTATTCTCATGCAGATCCTTGGTACAAACCGGTGTGTTTGCAGTTTTCTGTGTGCTGCCTCAGCACTTGACATACTTAAGTATATCACAATTTTAAAATCATAAAAATAGCTGTGCTGAGAACATGCCAAAGGGCCTTCCAGCTCAAAACCCCACCTCTAATAGTGTCCAAGTGCTTATGCAGGGAAGATCAGGAACAGGACAAACACATGATATTCTACCCAAGGCAGTCTTTCAACATTCAACTATTTTAGCTGAGGCAGTCTCATGAACCTTCTGTGGATAGCCTAATTAGTGACCCTTAATGAATCTTTTTCCCAAATAAATTATTTCCATTGAGCCTTTGTAAATTTCCTGCATTCAGAAGATGATCTGACGGGGAATCACACAGATCAACTACCTGTTCTGTGAGGAACCACATCCCTTGAACAGGTCTGAATTCTTCAGAGCTAACAGATATCTGTTCTGTCAGGTCAGAGTTGTATTTTGGGAAATGCTGTTAGAGAAACAGTCTGATCAATTCCTCGCTGATTCCACTTTTAGGTGTGATGTAGCTCCACACTCAGGAGCACTCTCAGTTCAGAGGGCTTACAGCAGTGGGACATGTGCAGCTGGTACAGAAATGGAGTGTGTCAGACATAATGGATGATCTGGGGAGTGAAAGGAATTGAAAGGGATGGGTTCTGGCAATACAAAAAGTTTGCATTAGGTTTTTAACTGCTTTCCTCATGTCTTCCAACTCTTTCTTGATTTCTATTCACAGGCATCCTTAGACATGAAATCATAACTTTTCTGCTTGCCACAGCCAATTTTACATGTGTTCAGTGGCACAGATCTACTGGTAGATAATTAGATGCTGGTGAGAAATGGCTTTTACCAACTATGGTGGCTTCAATTTTACAATTGCTGGTTGAAGGTACTGACACAGCAGAGCTTGGAAAAAAATAAACCGTGTCCTCTTAGCAGGAAAGAGTGGTCCTATTCTTACAGTGCATCTTAAAATTGCCAATTTTAATACCCTGCAAGGCTTAGGTGGGAAAACAGGACATAAACAACTGAGAGCGGGGGAAAAAGTAAAGCCAGGAGAAGTGGATGTCTGAGAGAGACTTAGGTGATGCATGCAAAGACCTACACTGTGAAATTAAGCACAGGTAGATTTAAGTGAGAAATTTTGGAAAGTTTTTAACTCTGTGCTCAATTAGAAAACAGAATTTTTACCAAGGAGGTCACTGAGAGCTTGTTAGAGAAGTGTTCAGATAGAGAAGCTGAATCATTGAAACCTACTTGAAGTAACAAGATAATGAAGGATGTTATGAAAAACCACCTTTCTCCTCATCTGTGTCCTCCTAGTTTGTCTTGCTATTGCTAAGAAGCTACTTGCTGCAAGTCAAAGACAACATGGAATGTCTAAAAGAGGATATTATACAAAGCACTTATAAGCTACTTGGGGAATTCCCTGGCACCTTATCCCTTGAAGGGCTCCTTCAAGGAAAGGACTAGAATCTATTTGTAGAAGAGAATGTGCACAGAACGGGAGTGTGTGCTCTGTGGTGGGTGCTGATGTCCATACAGAAGGGTACATGATGTTATTCTTTATGGTCATGATATTGAACTGTAGAGTGTGTCATCCATCTCCAGGAACTCAAAGGTTCACCCTTCTCTAAGTGTTCTAACTGCACGTTTAGGTCAAAGCTGGAAATTTTTCAAATATCAGGCTGGATTTTTGCTGACATGAATTGTGTGTTCCATAAAACCAGGAGGATTTCCAGCAGCATCAGATTTTACACTTGCCCTCAGCAACTGCTTTGGGGTTCAGTTCTGAGTTTGACAGACTGAGTGGTGGCTCTTGTGCTCTTGGGCCCTTCTGCGAAGAGGTATTTTAAATTCTCCCAATTAATCTTCTTCCCTAGAGCTAGAAAAAACTAAAGGCTGACTTTCAGCCAGGAGACTGACTGAAGCTATGGCATTTGTAAGCCAAAAAGAAACAAACCAGAAAAGAACAATCAAATCAGACTTCTGGTTAATGTAGGGAAAGAATAATTATGAACACTGAAAACTTGTGTACTAAAGTGTGCTTGAACGTTGAACTTTTTTCACCTGTGTGCTCTTGAGCACACAGCTGTCCACATCCACAAGATGTGAAAATCCTAAGGGCTGCAGTTGACAGACCAAATGCAGATGTAAATAAAAGAGAGGAGAATCGGGCCTTTTCAGTTAAAATATTTCTCTGGCTGAGATCACGCGAGTTGCCAACAAAGGACTTGGTGCCAAATTCAGTAAGCCTCTCTAAGAATGTGATGACTGTACTCTTCAGCCACTTACACTCCTGTAAATCAGCAACATCTGATTAAAAGACAATGAAGTTGCTGCAGTATCAGCTCAACTGAAGTAAGAGAATTAGAATATTTTTCAGTTTTCATGAGTATAATTTCTACAAAGAAAATTCTGAAGTAGATTATGGAGAGAAGGAAGAAACTGTTGCAGACAAGAAAAGATCTGATTGCAATTTCTTTATTATTATTATTATTAATTGCATCTTATCTAGTCTGAATACATTTTTAATTCATTAGTGTCAGTCACTGTTCAAGTACATTTTTATTATTAGAATACATTTCAAAATTGTATGTAATTGTGTGTGTTTGGTTTGAATCAGCAGTTTACAGTTTGTACAGAAGTAACATTTGCAATACCAAGTCCTAGAGGAATTTTTCAAGACAACAAAGTTATTTCATTTGAGCAGTTTAAAAAAAAATCAAAAAAATTACAAACATCTGTATTTTCTCGAGGGAGACATAGATTATTGCTTGCCATGGTGTGGGCTGGAATGTGCCTCTTTCAGCTGGATGAATCCATGTGCCCTTGGCAAGAAAGTTTTACATTTCCCATTTTTCCTTAGCTGCTGTATCCAGCCTTGGCACTGTATCTACTTATTATACTTATTTCTCGGATGTACTGGTTCCAGCTTTGTAATTTACCACATTTCTGTATTTATCTCCCTACCTCCCTGTCTGACATCATTCAAGTAGGATCAGGGTGGGAAAAAACCCACAACTTGGAGAGTCTAGTCAGGTATAATAGTAAAAATAAGAGCTTACGTAGTGAGAAAAATGATAGACAGTTGGCTAGTTAGGAGCAGGGCTGTTCTCCAGGAGTTTTGCCATTGTTTTCAGTGAGATCAGGACTGGGCACTTGCCTGCAGTGAGAAGTGGACCTGGGCCATGTGGTGTTGCATCCAGACCTTCCCAAAACTCAGGAGTGTTAAAATCTGGCCTTCCCTTGATGAGAACATGCAATGCTTGGGTGTATGTGTGCATGAGTTGACTTTGAATGTCCCATGTAGGCAGAGCCCTGGATTTAATGTTCCTAAGCAGATGTTTGGAGAGGAATTGTGATCATCTTTAGACTTTGAACAAGATGCATGATGGTGCCACCTCCTTGTGTCTCCCCTTTTCCCATCTGTGATTGTCCCATGTAAGGGCCAGAGACAGTGTGGATCACTGTGGTTTTTTCACAAGACTGTAAATATTCACCTGTTATATAAAAAAGTTGGTGCTTAATATATTTTCAGGAAGACAATTCCCTGCCTGTGCTAATTTCTTGAACCCTGCTCCTGTGTAGCTTGTATTCAAAGGAAAGAATCAAGACACAAGGCTACTCTGTTAGTTGCTCCAGATCCAGAGCAATGCTCTTAATGGAATAATTATTCTTGATCTTGGCCCTTTCTAATCTTGATTTGATTTATTAAAACCACTGTGAAAAATCTGTGAGGCTGGCAAACTTTATTTTTTTATTCCCTGATTCATTCTCTTTAATTTTTTAATATGAAAAAATGAAAAGAAAACAATCCTGAGAATTGATACATGGTGTATTCCACGGCCTCTTTGGGCAGGCAACATGAATCAGGCACACACGCCTCAGATATAAATCACTCTGCACCACGGGGACATTAAGGCTCTTGGTACAAATGTACATGTTGGGAAATTGTTCTGCAAATGCTACATGTACGTGTGCAGTAGCTAATTTGCAAATCTGAAAAACTTGGCTTGTTTGCATCCTCTCTGAAGTAACCCAGGGTGCCTGGGCCATGTTGGGAAATGAGCTGCTTTGCCAAACGAAGCTTAAAAAAAAAAAAAAGGAAAAGGAAAAGCATCTATTGGGTGGTATTGTAGCACAAAATGTCCCAACCTGATAAACTGTTTATTTAATTTTGAGTTTATTTTTAGCACTCAGGAATTGTTGAGACATCTTTTTCTCTCTGAGGGTGGAGCAAAGGATTCTCTACGTGGGCAAGAGAGAGTGAGTCCTGGCACCCCTTCAATCCACAGTACGGGGCATGGGAGGGTGTTTGCCTTCTGCTGAGTAGGCACTGTAGAGATCTTTACTCAGCCTCCAGAGGCTGTTACAGGCCCAGCTGCTTTTTCTTTAAGCCCAGCTTAAAGAAACTGGACTTCCAGCTTGGCTCTAGTGACAAATTACTTAAGCTCTAAGAATCTTGCTTTGATCTCTCATCTATTGGTTGAACTGAGTATTTACCAGTATTTTCAACTAAGATTTCTGTAGAAATGTCTACTTTTGTGGAGTTCAAATCTGCTTGCAGCCTGAAGCCCTAAATGCTAAGATTTATTTTGGTAAGAGATGATTTTCCGAGGGTTTTCTTGCCCTGAGGTGCATGGAACTAGTGGCTCATAAATTATGGTGCTTGTAGACCAACTCAAAGCCTGGTTCCTAATTTCTGAGGGAACTGCTAAGCCAAAGACTGTCTCTGAGTAGACTTTCTGGAACATGAATTTATCCTTATTTGATGTGTACACACACAGTTGAACATTCTGTCTGCAAATAAGAATGGCATATCTAATAATTATAAGGGGACATGTCTAGAAAAGGAGTCCAGATTCAAGGTTGCAAAGAATGAATCAATGGTTAATTAAAGTGCTTCTGAAGTATTTGAATGATTTAATGGGACAGTAGTTCAAAAGTGCTTTTGTCTGATCATTTCTATCTGCTTATTTACCTGGAAAATAAATAAATATAACTAGTATAGTAATGACACAATTACTTACACAGTGCCTTCATGCTCAGCTCCCATATCTGTAGGTTGAATTTTTCATCTCTTCACAAATCATAGGGAAGACAGAGGGGTTAAATTAATGTCTTGAGTTAACCTCTCATGTGATTGCAGGCAGGGGCAAGGAAGCCAAATTGCAATGTGAGTACCAAAGGTGTAATGTGGTTTTGAAATGCAGTCCAAAGCCACATTTTTTGTTTTGTGGTTAAGTGAGGACTAAGTTGGTGGCCCGATATTTTTGGCCTGAAACGTTGATAAGTTCAGCCAATAGACAATATTTTATATGCAAAACCACCCTCTTGTACAGTCCTATACATTGATAAGTAGATCAGAGTTGTACTTGGCATGGTTTAAAGTTCAAGCCTAACATGTCCATAGGCTGAAGCAGTGTGTAATGTGATACCAAGAGGGGAAAAAGGGGGTTTTGAGAGAGGTTAAATTTCAGATTTAAAACCTTCATCCAGTGATTTAAAGTGATTTAAGCACCAAAGGCTTTAACCTTGAGTTATGCATGTAACCTGTAGTGTTTGCATGAGAAAATATTGTGTGCAGTTGAAACAGTTATCCTTTTAGACTTGTAGCCATAAAGGCTTACTCTGTTTGATGATGGAAGTTTAATAATATCCAAGCATGAATGACATGTAATTATGTTTCTGCTGTATTATTTGCATCAAGGGACTATCATAAAATTACAATTCAGTACCTGTCATTACAAAGAGAGAGCATGAACCAAAGTTGTAATAATAAAAAGACAATGAAAATTCTGATTCCAGCAGAAACATGGCAAATTCTGGCAGGCAGTGTGGTTTCTGAAGGATGGACATGTCATAAGAGACCAGTGTACTCCGAGTAAGTACTGCCTTCCTCTATCGATCTACTGAAATGCCTACCTATTAAAAAAATCACAACAATTTGGTTCTTGCCTGTGAGCATCAAGCCATCACATACAGATGGCAGAGATATTATGATTATTCAGAATGTTGATAATGCCCCAGTGGGGATCTGTGCAATGAGTTGAACTTTAAACCAAAGGGAACTGTTGAAGATGAGGGAGAAACATACTGCTTTTGAGTAAAGTAGGAAGAGGAATGGAACCTGCACAGGAGTTGTTGGTTCAAGGTTTCCTTATGCCCTTGCCCACAGAAGTGTTCCACAGCTCTCTCAGTATAGTCACTGTTTTTGCATAACCCAGCCCTTGTCCAGGCACAGCCATAGTGACTCCAAACTGCTAATTATGTTTTTCGCACCCAGTAAAACACAGGTAAGCTCCTCTCCATTCCCCGTAGCACTGCAGATCCAGTCTCTCATCCTTCGTGCTCCCCACACCACCTCACCCTGGTTACACAAGCCAGCCAGTGAGCCAAGAGAAACCTCTGAGCTCTCTGGCTGTAACAACAGTTGGTGGGAGCCAGGTTTTTGCTGTATCATCCCTCTGAGGGATTGGGCAGGCGGGAGAAAGGGCCAGGGTTGGGGCTCACAGGGGCTGCTCAGTTCCTGGAGCTGAGAGGGACGCCCTCTCCCCAAACCCTCCTGTTGGAGGCGGCTGTGTTGGCAGCCTTTGCAGCACGAGGCCTCGGGAATGTGCTCCGAGTAGGATCTGTCATTTGGGACCTCAGTGGAGGGGACCATGTTATGTGAAAGGGAAGTATTGAGGTTTTTTTGGACGTGTGTGTAATACCCGTTCACCAGCCCGGGACTGATCTGCCTCCCTGTTTGGCTGGTTTGTATCCCCATGTTTTCTGTCACTCTCCAAGTCACCATTAACAAGTGTTTGTTTATGTAGTACTTGCTCTAGGCCACTATCCACCCAGCAAAGCGTAACACACAACATCTAAACAAACACAGTAATGTGGGCTAATTAATTCCTGATTCAGGGAAACAAAAGAAAAATTCCTAAGTAAACTAAATTTCCCTGAACCTAAATAAATAACTCTTCCCACCTTTCTCTACTCTTTCACTCCTCCCTGTGTACAATAAAATACCCACTCGTGAAACATGCAGCTCAATTAGAAACATAATGGGCTCAACTGGGGTTTGGAGGAGCACCAAGAGATGATCTTCAGGTTGTGCTGAGGAGAATTTTGCCGGACACTGTGGTAACATGAACTCTGAGTGGGAATGCTCTAGTAGCACCAGCTGACTTGGTCACTGTCCATTGGGAGATGGTGTTTTGCTTGTCCTGTTTGCCGAGCTGGGGCATCCAGACTGGTGTGTTTTCAGAGGTGAACTCCAGCCTTAGGATTTGGTTCTCCCTGGTTTCTCTAACCCTTCTGCTCTCAGTGATTGGAGAGACTTCTTCAGTGGATAATTCAGACTATATTAGTCACTGTCCTGTATTGACTTACCTATCAGAGGGGCTTATGAAAAGTTTCTTTTGCTGCCTCGGTGAATATCTTCCGTTCTTCATGATCAGTGTTTGCTATTGTAGGAACCCAGGACAGGGGATGGAATCAATTCTAGTCTATGCTGTGTGGGATGTCTGTGATTGCCTGTGTCCACACAGTGTAAAGAAATGCCTATAACTCTAAATCTCTTCTTTCAGCAGCAGCTGACATCAGGGCTTCTCAGAGAAAGACTTTGTCTGCCAGAGAGTAGAAAGATGGCTGGTCACATCATGCTCCATGTCTTCAGTGTGGGGTTTAATACACACTCTTTCCCTCTGCTCCACTTCACAGTTCCCTTTAACTCTGTGCTTGGGTATGGATTTGCATCCCCAAAGCATTTCTCCAGCTCTCTGAGAGAGGCCCATTGGGTAATCTTTGCTGGGGACTGTAAAATAGCTGTGTAAAGCTGGGCCTCCTGGGCTCTTTCCATTTCATTCCCTATGAGGCAAATCCTGAAGGCCTTTCTTCTAGTCAGTCCCATAACTGGGATTTCTCTTTCCCAGATTTGCTAATATTACTGTTACTGGAGGGTATTCATGAGCTGAACACAAGATATTGGGGTTGGTCCAGGGATGGCTGGGTGATATTATATAGGCTGGTTTATACTGGGGCTCAGAGAAGATAATTTTTTTTTTTAAACTTGGATTCAGTGGGAATATCACCTGTTGGCATCTGGCACTGTAAATTGCCATGTCAGTTTGTTGGCAGAAACCACGAGTGGGACTAAAAGTGCCCCTGATTTACATCACTCAAAGCTGATACTGTTTTTTGTTAGCATCACAAGGTACACAGGCACAGCTAAAAAACCATTCTGGAAAAAAAGTTGGACATTTGCTTCCTACTCATGGGAGCTGAAAACTCAAACTTACTGTAAACAGGCTTGAAAAATATTTTATGTTTCCAGAGTTCTGAATCCAAATGTTTACATGAAGTAGTGACACAGTTTGAGTGTAACACACTTCTTTTATTTTTGTTAGTATATTTCTTGTAGTAGGTGTACAAGTTTTTTAAATACCCCTCTTGCTTTTTGGGATAAACATCCCCCTTCTCAGACCAGATTTCGGTCAGAGGTGGGGTAAGGGAAATGTGTACTTCCTTAAATAAATACCTATATGTGGTTTTAGTATTTCTGGGTATTTTATTTTTTCAAGCAGAAGCTTGCCCTTTTTTATAACCATCGTTTAGTACTATGGAAAATGTACAAAGTTGTTTTGGCTGGATGAAGCAAAGCAGTGGGTTAAATTTTAGCACATTTAGTAGCACAGAGATTTCTCTTCTGTGAAAGACAGGATTGTATTATGTAACAGTCCGGCTGCCAAATACTTCTGCTGGCAGTGGTTGGCCTTCTATGCACCATTGACATCAAAACCCAATGAGGTTTGATCCAGAGAAGGGATTTGAAAGGATGTCTTGTTTTTCTTCAATCTTTACAAACTGAACTTGTTTAAGAAGAGGGAGGAAAAAAAAAAAAGATACAGAGTCTTGTTTGATAAATGAGGAAAAACAGTGTTTTTTCTCCGAAGTTTTGGATGTTTATTGGTTTAACAGCCATTGCTCAGAACAAGTCACTTCTATTTACGTTGTTTATCATATCAGCAAACCCGGTGCGATGGATCCAGGGGGGCTGGAGGTTGGGCCTGCGTGTGTTCACTCCACAGGGGATTTCTGACAACTAACCTTAGTGTCTGCTGGGCCCAGTATTTACACATAGTCATATTGACCATTCAATAAACATAGGAGTGAACAAGTGTCCTGCTCCCTGTGATGTGCCTGCTACATAAAATGTATCAGCAAGTAAGTGGGGACAAGAAACATGGGAACATAACAACATGCAGGGGTACTGAGCTCTGTGGAAGCTGTCACAGTGCTAGAAGCAATATACTATGTTATTGTGCCAGAAGTAATAATCTTTTGCTGAACAGCAATTCTTACTAGTTCACTAAAAATGTAAGGGATGTATTACCAGGTGAGAGTAAAGGTTTGTCTAACTTGACGCTCTCTCTGACAATGACTGGCAACAAAGACTGGTAGCAAGAGATCAGGGAGTAGGGCATGTATTCAGTGGTCTTTCCCTTGACAGAACGGTCACTGGAAGGTTAACTCTATCCTGAGTTGGAGATTTTAATAGACTGAGACTGTAAATGTGTTTAATCCCATTTTGAGCTCCTGTGGTCACAGGCTCCACAGTTTGTGTTGTGTGGAAAACTTCTTCCTCTAATTGGTATCAAACTTACTCTCAGCTGACTTTGACTCAGGCTACTTTCTCTCAGTTGTTGTGTACAGGAACACAGGAACACACTGACTCACACGTGTGGAGCAGTGCTGGTTCAGAAATCTCCCTTTCATGTTTCCACTGCAGTGCAGACATAGCTGATTTTGGCACAACACAAGAAGGTGTCAGCTTATGAGCTTGTCTCATCATTGTCATGTTTTAGGGTGATTTCATGACAGAGTTAATTTAAAGTAAGGATTTAAATAAAGAATGAGGCAGATTTACAGGTGTTTATTAGAAGCCTATGAGGGGTAGTATAGTTTGTGCATCCATGGAAAAAGGAATATGAAGCTTCTAATTTGAAATAAATCACAGAGACAGGAATTAACATGTGGGTAATGTATTAATTATTTTACATAAGTAGAGTTCTTGCCTTGGGAATATATGGCAGAACACATCCACTTACCTTAGCCTCACTCAGGAATTTCAGCATCCTCCTGCTCATTTGCCAGTGGGGAAAGTGGTGTAACCAGGGGTTAAATACCCCAAATGAAATCACTGAACGAGTCAGTGGCAGAGCTGTGATTACAGTCCAGGAGCCATGTCTTTCAGTTACATATTTAGTCTCATGCCTGCATTTCTCTGGAAAAGTATTTCTGGTCACAATGTTAGAGGTGTTAACTCAAATGAAGTTTGACAGTTTTGCTTGTATTTCTGCTTTCATCTTGAAAGTGCCAGGACACTCTTGTCTGTTCAACAAGTCCTGTCAAAGCTGTTTAAGAGAAAACTACAGAGTCCGGGATTATTGATACTTTTTTCTTGTTCATTGCTTTAGCTGCTGGCAAAGCTCTTTGATGAGGGTCACATGTGTAGGAACAGAAAAGTGCCGATAGAGTCCAACTTTGGTGTCTGTGCATATTACCAATGGTGCAGGAGTGGAATGTGAATGACAAACAGCATTGCCATCCATATGATAGACTGCATTTTGCAAGCAGGTCTCAGCATTCACTTCTCTCCCCTAGAATAGCTCCCAGTCTGCAGGATCCTGGGTAGCTACAGGGAGCTGGTTGCTTATAAGGTAACCTGTTAGAGGAACGAGGTTGTCTTCCTTGCTATATTTCCTCTCCCTAGACATTCCTCCAAAGGCCCAGCATGTTTCAGGCCCAGCATCAATCAGAGGAATCAATATGTGCCAATGAAAACATATCTGCATCTGAAAGTGGCATATGGTAAATGTAGTCTGATGTCACAACACTGGGGATTTCTCCTGTTAGAAGGGAGTAATTCTGCTGAAAGTCTTCTGGTCCACTCAGAAAGAACCAAGTAAGACCTCCAAACCCTGACGTGATTTGGATTTTTTGAAGGGCACAACTTCACGTGGCTTTCAGGAAAGTCTCAGCACCTGTGAAGACAATGTAAATTAACAAAAAATTCCGCAGAGACCATCTTGGAGGAGGGACTTTCATGATAGGTCATGGAACAGTGACTACAGGGGCAAGAAACTACGGAGTGCCTTGGAAAATTGTGTGCAGTTGTCTCCATTTTGCTGTCACACCCATATCTACTTTGCTATTCTAATCAAGATAGGGATAAACAGAGAGATTAGCAGGTTATGCTTTTATATCCTGAAAATAGTGGGTGTACCCTTATTTCAACAGCTCCTGCATTTGTAGGGGCGAGTAGTTTTAACAACAGATATGTCTGAAAACCAAGCCAAATTTATTTATCTAAAGATCAAATCTTGAAGTTTTCTTGTCCTTTGAGAAAGCTGGATGGGAACACAGTTCTTAAACTCATTCTCATTTTTCAGGCTGCATTCACAGCAGAAGATCTTGGGGTAGGGAGGCTTGCTAAACTTCATACCCTGCTTGCGGTTTGCTTAGGTTTGTGTGTGGGTTTAGTTCAGTCTCAAGGAATCCACACCTGGATTTTGAGATTTTTGATAATAAATGTCTTGGAATGGAATAATTTTGTAGTTCAGTCTTGTCATCTTAGTAGAAGTAGGAACTGATTAGAGGATGGACTTATTAAAAAATGTGTTGCTGAAAAGCCCGTTTTAGAACCTCAGTTTGGTCTGGCTCCACTGATTGTGGAGGAGTTGTATTCATGTCAAAATGCAGTGACAAGAGGATGAATCATGTTCTGGAATTTTTAATGCAGAAAATAAAATCAATTTAAGTTGGAGTGATTTAGAGCATGAACCTATTCCATCAGGGAAATTTGAAGAAATAAGGGTGTCTTCTTGCTTACAGTACATGGGCCAAAACCAGAGAGCATGGTGTCCAAATTGTTTTTCACAAACCTGGCACGACACCCTATTTTTGATGCCTCTTGACAACTAGACTCTGCTAATTGGTTATATTAATGTACAGTGACACAGGAAAATGGTTGGGTTTTTCTTGGTAATTAATCCAAAAATGTTGACGTCTGTAAAACCTTTACAAGATATTATTCAACACATGTGTTGCAGCAGAACATGAGAGGATATTTGTATAACACCTTGAATACGCTCAAACTTTTCTCAAATACATATATTGATGTGGCTACCACGGGCTTGGGAAAGTGAAGGAAAAGCACCAGACTTGGCAAAGCCCAGAATACAGATTTGGCTTCCAATATCTGCAAACTAGCTTTAGACAGTGCCCAGTTTTCAAGGCAGGCAGTGTGCCTAGGCCCCAGTATTTTGTTCTGCCCTCGTTCTGGGAACATGGCATGTCCCAGAAGCCAAGGCAAACATGGTGTTCACTTTTGCATGGTTATGTTTGGCTGACATTTCCTGAAGGAAAGAGTTCAGGCAAATAAATCCTAATTTTTATTGGGCATCATAATAATAGCAGCTCATTAAACAGAGCAGTTGGATTTACCTTACTTCTGAGAGGCTAGTGGGAGAAACCTGCAGCGTGCATTAGAATGGGGAACAGAGATTAGTGCTTCATGTACCCATTAGAAAGTAACAGTTTACGCAAAATTGTTTTGAGAATAGAATTTACTTCTGTATCTAAAAGCCTGAGTAGGTAACCCAGATTTTGTGTAGTTTTTAAGGGAAAAAAACAACTTTCCATTACTTAGTTCTACCTTTCAACCATTTAAAGTGGCCACTTCGTAGCATATGGCTTCCACAGGGAGCCACATGCTAGGGCTGTTTCCAGTACCCAAGGAAGTCAGTAGAAGGACACAATTTGTTGTTGATTTGAGCCTCAGACAAAGCAAATGAAGGTGTACATTATGTGGCATTGTGGTATCTACATTTCACTGTGATTTGTTTATTGTGAGTACTGCAGAATAAAGAATTATAATTATATATATAATTAACAATAACTGCAGGTGAATTCTGTGATAGCTGTAAATTCACCTCTTTCAACAACACGGATGCAGTAGAACAGCTGGAAAGAACCATGTGTTCCACAAGCAAGACCTGCTTACCTGAATCAGAGGTGCAGTATATGAGTCAGCCTACACCTCATCAGTTGAATTCTCAAGATCGCTTTAGCAGCTGGAATTATCTGCCCCTTCTCCTGGATGTGCTCTGTGTTTGCTTCTGCAGTGGTACCTTTGTAATTTAGATGCCACCAGATTTTACTTAAAAGACTTAATTCTCTGAGTCCTTTGTGCTTATTATGTGAGGAATTCTGGATGAAAAACAGGGAAAAAAGAAACCAAGACAAATGACCAAACAAAAGAGGAAAATTATATTTTGGATAATACATGTTATTTATTGCTATGGTGGCTCTAGAAGGGTTTGCACAGAAAAGGGATCAGGAGCTAAATCCAGTAAAAGCTGCAAACACCTTTGCCTTGTATAATTGTCCTTGTAGCTGTTTAAATCCAGTATTAACAGCTCCCTAAGGGACAAAAATTAGGCATTTATGATTTCCTATGAGCTAACATAGGTAATTCTGTACTGATCATAGTGGCCTTCATGAATCTCACTGTTGTATGTACACCCATTTAACATCTACCCAATGGTAAGCACTACAGAGATGACCTTTGTTGTTGGGAAACAGAAGGTAAAATCTTTGTGTTTAGCAAATGTATAAATAGGCAGGATAGTAGAACTTACACAGTGCCTTCTGAAAGGGATCACAAATTAATTAGGAAAGCTGGTTTTTTTTAATTTTTATTCTGCAATTCTGCTTTTAACAGTACTATGTGTTTTTTCTTGGAAAGTTTGCCCTCTTACAATGTTTCAGGTTAGATGCACTGAAATTAAATCACACTTCCCTCAACTGCATCTTCTGAATTTCAAATGAAATCCTGATGTATCTATAATTGGGGTGTGTGGGGGGAGCCCAAACCCAGCTGTGACAAATTCTTCCCTTCATGATACCACGAAGTATAAACTTTAATTGGTTTATGAGTTTGCTTCCCCCTTGTCACTTGGCTGCTTCTCAGGGTCGTAATCAGTACCTTTTAACACTAGATTGAAGCAGATTTGCTCCATATGTTTCATACTGAATATTGCTACACTATCTGCTCTAGCTGTGCCCATAGCCCAGTGACTCCCCTGTCAGCACTGCAAGAGCCAGTGAACTGCAAGCTCTTGGCAACAGCAGCAACTATCCCCCCTGAAAATATTGCATTATATTCCCTGGCAAAAGAGAACATCTAATGGAGTACAGATGATATGAATTAATCTTTGAATAACCATTTAATTTGTTGGCCAGGATCTGATTACCCTTTTTTTTGTAGTATCCTCATAATGAACATAAAAAGATTACAAGATTTGTGAATGTAGTCAGTCCTCTGGAAGCTCTGGCAGCTGGCTAAGCTTTAACTTCTTTTTTTTTTCCCCCTTAGTAATTAAAAACACTTCTACAAACTGAGAACCCAACTATAATTAAGGGCACTTCCAGAGCGAGTTGTAAGATTCAGAACTAAATCACCTCACTTAATCCCTTCTTGCCAGAGATGCTGAAGAAAATATCCTACTGAGAATTTGTTTGAAAAATTTATTTCTTGCACAGGCCATCAGAATTGAACAGGTTGGCTTGTCCACAAACATATGAATTAAAAGTATTGCTATAGCTGAGATACAAGACACTTAAATTAATCCCTCCTCTTGGGAAAACCCTGCTTTCATTAGGCTCAACACAGAGACCACTGCCATGGCCTAGAATCAGTCTTGCCCCCAAACCAGTTCCAGAATGATGAACAGGATAGCAGAGAATACATGTTAGTAATCACATAAAGCTTTGGTTAAAAAAACTTGGAATGTATTTGAGCGTTCACAAACTCATTCGCAAAGAAGAGGAAGGCTCTGTGGCTTTTGGGCAAATGAAAGGCCTTGCACCAGCAGTGCATTTACATCATGATGGAGAGGAACTGGGAATTGAGGGGGCAATAAAAGAGAGAGGAGTAGAAAATCCAAAATGATTATTTTGAACTGGATCCCAGAAACAAATAGGATATAGGTAAGATATTGTAGGCAAGGCTTGTCTTGGATAAAAGACTTGGTGGTGATATCACGGAGCTGTGGGTGCTGGCCTGGATCCCACTAGCACTGTGTGAGACTCCATCCTGTTACATGTAGAATCTCATATTCCTGATGCAGTTGCACCTACAAGGCTCTGATTGGGGTGGGGTTGGCCTCATTTTGCCCTTCTGTGTGGGGCAAGGAGGTGGAAAATTACGCTGCACCTGGTAGGGTCAGTGTCATGGGCAACTGGGGAGGGTCCATGGGAGAAGTGGAGTTTGCTGTTCTCCGTGGCCAGAAGCGATTGTGGCCTGCAGGAATGGGGCTGCAGTCCAGATCTTGGCACTTAAAAAAGGAGGTGGTGACAGGAAGATTTGCAGGCAACAGATGTGAAAGGAGAAGGAGAGTTCAGGGACAAGAAGGATGGTGTGGTTGGTTCAGGTGCAAAAAGAAGGTGGCTGGAGACAGGGTGGCAGGCACTGGGCCATATTTGAAAGTGTCTTTTCAAAAGGTTGCAAAATGTGGCAGGTTGACAGAGTTCAGACCTATGTTTACAGCTGAGGGTTCTTAGTTGCAGGGGAAGGTTGTCTTCTTGAGCACATTTCTGCAGGACTTGTTTTAAGAGGTGAAAAAATATGGCCTTGGGCTAAAGCCAAGGACTGGAGCAAAGATAGCTGGGTTTTATATCTGATCCCAGCATGGGTGTAAAGTTTGCAGGAGTCATTTAATCTCCTGTTTCCCTTAATGTAAAATAGAATAGCTAAAAGGATATTTTAAGGCTTAATTCCTTAGTAAAGCACTGCTGAGGTAAATGATGCTGGTGAGAGATGAAGAGAATTGAAAGCAGTGTTCACACATCTGGGAGACTTTTAACTCTGCCCCAAAGGACATCCACATTTTGGCATCTGTATGCCTGTTTTACAAAGTTTGTGCCAGTGTTGCATTTGCTGTTTTCCAGGTTAAACTCACGCGTCAAGGTCAGATAACCTCTCATCTGATCCAGAAATATCAGACTGACTTTGACAGCAAACTGCAGCAGCACCCAACCGTGGACATCAGGTGCCTTCTTATGGATTTCCCTACTTTGTAACTGAGTGCTCAGTATGACACAACTAGGTCTGGATTTGGGGCAGTTTAGCTGATAGGTGACTGAAAACATTGAGGAAAAGGAAAACAGAGCAACTCATTTACAGCAGGTAGGGTGACAATTTACCCATTGCCCCTGTGAATCTCTTAGGTCAGAAAAATTCCCAGAACATATGCTGCATGATTTTCAAGGATGCTGAGCACTCGTGTTTCCTTTTCTTTCCAACGGAGAATCAATCCACTAATTTATTTACTGATAGACTGTAGTTTCTAGCAAGAAACTACAGAAAAATGCGATGGCAATGTGATTGTCACAGATTGATATGATGCAGGAAAATCTTAAACCTTTTGAAGACCTCTTTTTCTGTCAAAATTAGCATTTTTCATGTTTAGCAGGGTCCTCATTGTTCTGCAGCATTTTGGGGAAGGAAAAAGTACAGTCAGTCCAGTTTGCATTATGGACTTTGGTTTGTGTACCTTGCAATGGTACATTCACCTCGTACAGGACTCTCACATGTCTGTCCTCTCCTAAATATGAAAACAGGTTCAAGTACCAACCAGACACTGTTGTGTGTCAGGAGTGGTCAGTGTCCTGCTGGGCTGATTACCTCAGTAGGTCAGAGAAGCAACCTGAGCCAGAAAGAAGCACTTTTGTCCAGTTGTATAAATGGGAAAGAGAGGCCCAAAAATTATGTGACTTTCTTGGGATTGTGCTGGATGTGTGTGGCAGAGCTCTATACTTGTTCTCCCCTGAGGCCTCGGCAGTGGCTAGTAGTTTTAAATCATTACTCAAACAGGTTGATTAAATTCCAGATATCAGGATCTATTTTGCTATTAGTAGAGCTGCTGAGTGTTTCTCTGGGACTTGTCTCCTCTCTCCACCCCTCCAGATTTGCTGTGTGCAGTTATGTATCCCTTAATTTTTCCTTGAAAACTCAGATTCATTCAGTTCCATGAATGCACGATTCACAGTGGAGCTGACACATTTCATTAAGCTCAGCACATTGTGTAGAAGCTTGGCAGAGGGTCCCTGGGCTTTATTCAACCCAGACACACCGTGTGACCAGCTGTCACAGACTGATTGTAAAATTAGAATAAAACCATAAAACACAGTTGAGGGAAGGGAAAAAATTGCCACTCCCTGGGGATGACACTTTTAGCTGTGACAAAAGATTCACAGAGCACATCAGACACAGACATACACAAAAGCTTTGTGCAGACCTCAGCTGGTTTTATTTTTCATGCTTGCACATTATACCGTGAGTAGGTGCCACAGTATAAAGGATTCACCTTGTTCCAGCTTCAGTAAGAAGTTCTGCTTTTAGCTTTGCTGTCCAGAGCACGCACCATTTTTAGTGGAACAGTGAATCCTTTTAACCAGGCTGCAGGATTAAAAACAAGCTGTGAAAGCATTGGGTTTTGCTCTGCTACACGAGAAAACAGCACAAGAATGGAGAGTTGTGCAGCCCTTTTCCATAAAGGGACTAAAATCTGTCTGTATTCATTAGATCTGCCAGAGCCTGTGTGAGGTAGACACGTGCACTGGTTGTGCCTGTTTTGCAGAGCTCTCTTTTCCCTCACTTTGTATAAGGCAGCACACTGTGGGATTCTTCACAGATGCACCTGGGAATGTTTTTTTGTGGCTCCTCTGGCCTCAGGGCTGTTAAATGGCCCAGCCCCAAGCAAAGGTCTGACTTTTCCTCTTGTCTTCACATGAGAAATAAAGCTGGGTGACTATCACAGTGCGTTGAATGCATGGGATGCTGGATCAGGAGAGAGGGATCTGCACTGCAGCTGTTCCAGGCATCTTTTGAGTGCAACACCAGGCAGTAATCAGCTGGTGCATGAACCTTGTTGTATCTGATTATATGGCTAAAGTACCATTAGAGAGTTGAATTGTAGGACTCTTTACTGCATTTGGGAGCTTGTTTGGAGTCACTGAGGGACTGATTTTTTGAGTATCCATATTTTCTCTTGGTGTCAGATGGAGATCTTGATTGTAATAGGACTCCCCAGATTAGTGGATATGAAAAGACTATGGCCTGAATTGGCACAAACAAAAGTGAGTAACAGAGCTGGGACAAAATTTCTATTTCCTGACTTTCACTGTTGCAGTTTAACTACCTGGTGTTATTTTTATTGCTATTGTTAGGTAATTGGATAATGTATAAGTAGGTCATAACTTTGGCAGAGAAGTAATTTGAGACTTCAAGGCCCTGATAGGTGACTACTGTAGATACTAACAAAATTAGTTAATTAACAGTGATGAAATTATATCATCATCCAGTAAGTGAAGTGTGCAACACCATGACTGGAATCTGTTCAGTGCCTGCTGTTTACCTTGATTTGTGCCAATTTATAAAATGGGTTAAGCTATTTCCATTCCAGTATCATGTTCTCCATGTGCTTGTCTAATGAAATGCTTTCAACTGAAATATTATTTTTTGAGGCTCCTTAATCTCTTTCCTCTGTGATAAGGAGATGCAGTTCTATGTCCATGCTGAATTCTGACTGCTCTGGAGCCGAGAGGGTAGCAAAGTATACAACGTGGAAATTAAATGCATGTTAAGTTCTCATTTTTTGCCTGCCACACATAACCTTGGATAGAAAAACAGCTTTTTGAGGCATCTGCAGTGACTTTTCCTTGCAATGTTACAAGTTGCACTCATCTCTTAAAATCAGGTCAGTATGTTGAAAAGACAGAGAGATGAGGCTGCTGAGATGTGTCAGCACAGTAAATGAAGGTTTGGGTTCAGGTCTGTTCTCTGTTGGACTCAAGAGTCACATCAGATTCCTGTTCTGAACAGTGACACAGCCCAGTACTAGAGATGGAAAGCCCCCACATGTTTCATGATAGCACTGGTTCTGCTCTGGGATGGATGGATAGATGGATGTATGGATGGATTTGGGTTTGGAAAAGGCCAGGCAGCTCTGTTTCTGTAGGTACCCTGCATTTTGTTCTTCCTAGGTGTAGTAAAATGCTTTGAGTCTGATATACAGCAGAATTTATTAGGCTAATCCTGCACGATTCACTGTGTGGGAACAGATGTGGCTTTTTGCAATATATAGACAGAGGTCCCACTTGCAGCATAATTTATCGATAAATGTGTTAAAAAAACCCACAAAACAAACAAAACACCTCTGATATTGGGAAGCAATAGGCTGGTAACTCGATCCAAAGAGAGCATCTTGAGTATGAGCATAAGGCTACTATGAGGAAAACTAAGTTATGATATTGATGTTTTAATTGCCATATTAATAAAAAGGTGGCAGTGTTCAGCATCTCAGGATTTAACCCAAGAGGGGATATCTGGCATTTCTCTTTATTTCTACCGTGTTTCTATAAATCCTAAGCATAAGATTTTTTTTTTAATAAAAACTTTTTTAATGGCTTTTATAAAAACAAATTTCAGGTACAGACACAGACACACTTTTACCTGATGAGTTCTGCGATTTCACAACCTTTTTTCCCCCTTTTTTCATTTTCTTTTCCTTCCCCCCCACCCCCCTGCTTTATTACAGCCAGGGATCTGAGGAACAAGGCTGTTTGTCAAGCAGCATTTTTGTCTAAAGTGGAATGTGACCAGCCTTCCCAATGAAAGGCTTTCAAATGGGCTGCCTGTGGGATCTCACAGCAAACTCACCCTCACTGCAATAGTAAAAGAGTGGCTCTGCTTTAGCTGGCCTGGCAAGATGGATACATAGGAGTGAAGGCCTCTCAAGGGAGTGAAGCCAGCTGGAGTGTCCTCTTGACTGAGCAAATCATAAAGGGAGTCCTTATTCTGCTGGGAAGAAATTGTGGGATTGGCTTTACTCCCAGCCTCTGGCAAGAGGGACATGTCTATGGCGGTGCTTTTGTCCCTAAGTACTGTGTGGCTTCACTCTGTCTTCAGAACAGGACTTTCTTGCTGTCTAAGGGGACTAGGGAGACAGACTTGAAGGGAGAGTGGTCCTAAAATAGTTTCAGTGGCAACATGAGCTCAACTAGGCCCAAAAAGTATGGATGTACCTTTATGCTACTTTTCCTTCTCTCCTTTGCTTGCTCTTCTCTCTCAAAGCATTTGCAGAAAAGCTCTCAGGGGTTTTTTTACCGTCCATTTGCTGCCCTTTATTTTTTCTGACAGGTGGTTGTATTGATTTTGACATGATCAAGTGGTTAGTGTCATTCTCAGTCCTGTTATTAGGCATTTTAAGTGCTTTAAACTGCCTGCCCGATGCCTGCAGTATTGCACTGCATGTAGATTCAGATGTTGAGTTTGCGTCTTCTGAAGCATCTTACCCAAGAAGATAATAGATGCACTTTTACCTTTAAACAGATAATAGCTCCAGGGAAAAAAAGAAAATGCTAATGCTGCTGTTCCCTTGAGGGTTTATATCCTGAAGGGCCTCTCACCAAATAAACTGCTGCCAGCCTGGGAAGGAGGGTTGGATCTTCAGCTGTGTGATGGCTCAGGCCTTTTAAATGCAAATCCATGTTTCTGGGATCTGATTTAACAGAAAAAGGTTGTGTGAAAGCAACATCTTTAAGTACATACAGTTTTTAAAATCTGTTAACCTGAAGGGTAGTTTAGCTTTGGTAACTGGCTGTTCATATGACAATTAATTTTTCATGGTAATAGCTACTTTCTTCTAACTGGAATAAAAAATGATGCTTCTGTTAAGCAGGGATACCACAGACTCAGTCTAGTGTATGTGAACTTTTTGATTTCTAAGGGACATCTTGAGAATTGTCACTAGCATTAAAGAATACGTAAAATGAAATTCTACTTTCAGTATATTCAAGGTTTGAATATAGAGGATGACTTATCAATTGCTGTTTAAGTAATAATCCCACTGGGCAAAAATCACAGGCACAAAAGCATTTGCACAGGCCTGCTGTGAGAGTAAGGTATCCCTGAGTGTGCAAATACTCCCCTGGCCCCCTAAGACAAGAACACAGATCAAAGCAGGGCAAGTACATGGGAAGCCATGAGCTACACCTGTCATTTGACTTTCTGTTTCTGTACCTCAGTGTTTCCATCTGTAAGCTGGGAACAAGTAGCTCCACACTTCTCAAAACTGTTGTGAAACTTCATGCATGGGAATTTATAGAATGATTTGAGGTCCTCTGGCAGTGAGGTGGCATATTATTAGATCGGAACTGGGCCAAATACTGAGTTCATGCATGGACCCTGGGGACCATAGCTTGAGTCAGATGCTGTAGGTAAATTTAAATCCATGCCACAGTTGCTATGTCTGCAAAGAATGGCTGTTTTCCTTTTAATCTGCTGTTCTTCAATGGGTTTCCAGCCTTTGCTAGCCTGTCTTTGTGAAATGAATTTTCACTATTCAAAAGCAGCAGTGTTTTATTTTTGTTTTAGCTGTGCTTGGGAATGCAGAGCAATTCAATCAAGAGGAAAATACACCATGAAAAGCTCTGAAAGCCCTGAGGTCAAGGATCTGAAGTTACCCACAATATTAATGACAAACCAGTGGCTGCACCATGGCAACGGACAGAAGAATATGTGGCGTGGAAACCATAAGTAGTGTGGGTCTTTGAAATAGCACAAACGGGAGAAAAATGGAAATTACATCATGTTCTCTCTGTTCCGTGCTAGGACAGCCATGTACAGTCTAATCCCTAATGCTGGTGAGTCCAAGACTTTCAAGAGGGCCCTGTGAGAGACAGAGAAAGGAGCTGGATCTGGAATTAGACAGCTGAAAAGTTTTATTGAAAGGTGGAAATGTTTGGATGCCAGCAAGTTAGATGAAGTTACTTTAAAAAAAAAAAAGGATGCTGATGTTGTGGGATCTCCATTCTTGGGTTCTCCTCTGGGATTCCCTGCTGAGTCCAAGTAAGTCACTGAAAAACCAAACATGGATGGTGGAGCTGATTAGCCGTATGAACCTCAACATCTTATTTTGCATAAATGCCTTTTTTTCCTCTTTTCTTCAGCTGTATGAACACTTCAACCATGTAACTATTCATGGAGCTCTCTATACATGTGGGGTTTTTCTTTTTTAAATGAAACCTCTACTTTTCAGAACACCAGTGAGATAGATGGTGGCTCAAAACCAGGTCATGGTAAACTGGATCACTGAACAACCCACAACTCTGTGTCGATGTAACATCTGTTGCTGCAGGATTTGTTGTGTGCACTTGCAATCAGATGACCTAATTCTCTTTGTGTGAACAGGGAGGGCACTTGGGCAGGGAGAGGGCTGAGATTTGAGGACAATCCTGTGCAGGAATCTGTCCATTCAGTCTAGTTGGCTAGAGGAACTTGGTTGCAATGACTGAATGAAAAGAGAAGCATTTAAAGCAGCAAGACTTACAAGGCTTTGTGGAAGAACATTAAACATCAGTAGGGGAGTGGGTAAGGGAAGGAAAGTGATTTAAAATCAGAAGAGGAAGATTTTAAAGTTAAAAAAAAAAACAACTTCCCTGCATAAAGGCAAGAAATGGAGAAGTACTGAACTTATTGCAGTAAATGCTGCAAAGGATCACTTAGTACCTAAAATATACCCACAAGACCCTTTTAATCGTATGAAAGGCAGGAGCTCAGGAGGTGTTAAATTTGAGAGGGGAGGGCTTTGTTGCTTCTGGGCACTCTGGTGAACAGTTTCCTTTGAAGCATTCTGATGACTTGGGAAAAGCAGGGATTAAATGACAGAAGAGGACACAAAGTTCAGCTGCCGGGACATGAGTCTGAGAAATGTGACTGTTTTCTTCAGTTGGTTGGCATTTCTTGAGTACCTTTTAATTTCTTTTTCAGTGTATCATTCAGTGGCTATTCAGCTGACCTTGAGTGTTTTTCTTCTGAACACCAGTTGCATCTTTCCATATTTTCTAATGCTTTGTGGTGTTGTAGCTCCAACCACACAGCAAACATAAGATGAAGCTGCCTAGCTGTTAGCACTCTTATTTCCTGAGGGCATTCTAGTTTCCAAAATAAGCCTAATTTTACCAGTTTAACTATTTTTTAACTGCCTCCCTTGCATGGATCCTTGTCTCCTCATAGCTAGTTTAAATGTTTAACATGGTTGTGAATAGCTGGAAATGGCACTGAAGAGCGAGTGGAGGAGGGAAGGTGAAATATGCGTGTGTGCAGTCAGGGTGATCCAGTTTCTGTGGAATTGTTTTGCTGACTAGTGTCTCCAGGGTAGAGGCATGCTCTGGATTCCCTTTCTATGACTAGCCAGGACTGGCTGGCAGTAGATTATAGTCCCATGAAAGATCTTCAGGAGCTCGTCATCTGCCTTAGAGGGTGTGAGCAGGACAAGACTGATGGTCAGGTTTGGGGCAGAAAAGAAACATTGTCTTTGCTGTTTACTACTGGAGGAACCTGTGTGGCCTTGGGCTCCTGTTGCTTTCAAAAACTTTTAACAAAGGGATCTTCTAGGAGAATTTGCTTCTATGCGGGGTAGCTGGTGAAGAGGAGCTGGGTCCATCCATGCAAGACTGATCTCTGTGCCACTGAACGTGATTAGTGTGATGGATGTCCCTATCCTTTGGACACTCTTAATCACAGAGTCACAGATTGGGTCAGCTTGAAGGGACCACAGTGGGTCCCCTGGTCCCACCTCCCTACTTAAGCAGCTCTAGGGTCATCCTAGACCATATGGTGCAAGATTGCATCCAGACAGTTCGGGAATATTGCCAGTGAGAGAGACTCCACAACCTCTCTGGGCCATGTGTTCCAGTGCACTGTAAAGAAGTTCGCAAAATCACAGAATTTTTATGACTGGAAGGGACCTCTGGAGATCATCCAGTCCAACTCCTCTGCCAAGGCAGGGTCATCTAAACCAGATTACTCAGGAATGCATCCAAATGGGGTTTGAATGTCTCCAGGGAGGGAGACTCCATGACCTCCCTTGGCAGCCTGTTCCAGTGCTCTGCATTAAGCTCTTCCTCATGTTCAGGTAGAACTTTTCATTGAGAGATATTTAGGCATCTTGGCTAAACTGAGAGATGTACAAGTAGTTGGCTCCACTAAGGTTTAGGTTGAAGGCTGAATGCAATGCTGATGTGATGGAGAGAGAAAGGTAGAAATAGTGGGTGCACCATTTTAAGTGACTTTGTAGAAGGTTGCAACAGGCAACATGGGGAGAAGTTTGTGTGACATCCTTTGTTTTCTTGTGCTATTGCTTTCTCCAGGGGCTATTTTGCTGGTCAAACCAGATATTGAAAACTCTGAGCTACTTTCCCCTCAAAAATGGCACATATATTACACTTGGACTAAGAACTGCCAATCTGCCTCTCTTTGGCTGCTTACCTGTCTCCTCTCGTTAATGTCTTGATCTTTTTCAAGATGGTTGTGTGGCTATGGAGCCACAGCTGCTCATAAGTGCAACTCCTCATGCACTGACTATGTCACATAACCAGCAGTGGGGGCCGTAGGGCTCTGGAGGCTTTTCTGTGACTTCAGATCTATCTGGAAATAAGTCAGGAAGGGGCTAAGCCTGCTATCACTGCATGTACAACCTGGTGCCAGCACACATGAGAGCAGTGAGACCCCAGAGGAGCTGCTGTCCTTGTCTCTCTGACATATTCCTGGGCTTGCAGAATGATGTCTTGTGGGTTTGGGCTGCACAAAACTTTCAGTATGCAAAGGAGGTTTGGCCACTGCTCCTCCAGCTGTTTGTGAAGTTTTACGTGTCAGTGGTAACCCTGTGTGTAATGTCAGAAACAGCAGCTACAGATGGAAAATCACCAAAGTGCAAGTCGTACTGACATGCTCAATGCCTGACATCAGATTCCTCGGAAAGGATCCTGAGGAATCTGGGAACTGTGGCACATGATGGATTATTTCTGGTTTGGCCTGTCTCCTCTGTGCAGCTTATTGCTGTCAGTCTCTGCTCCTCTTGACAGCTGATGGGTTGTGGAACCGCAGCTCGTCTCTTGCTGCCTCTACTATTCCAGCTCTGCTAACAGGCTGGCATAAGTCTCAGTGTGACACATGCAAGTGGTGATCATATGACCTAAGGTGACAAAGTCCTGGAGTACAGTCTGCTCTGTTCTTTCCAGTAAGGATGCAAAAAATAATCATATGTGTTTGCTGGAAGCAAAAGACATGCTGAAATTCCAGCTGTTATGTTCCTTCAGAGTTTGTAAGTAATTAAGCACCAATGAAAACAGCTTACATAGGTTACAGATAAGAGGCACATTTAAAGTCCATTGCTATCTTCTGATCCCTGCCAATAGAACCGTCAAACTGCTTCCAGCTCTTAGTAGCTCATTGCAGGGCATATTCTGAACTCTTCCATCACAGTTCTTTCACTGAGCCTGTTGTTGCAGTCAGATGGTAGCAGTCTGCCCAGGCAGCACTGGGCAGGGCTTGCAAACTGTGAAGCACAGTGTCCCCTGTATGCCAAGCCCTCTGCAAGGCTCTTGTCACTGTGCAAGTGTGGGGTGAGAAACAGGGAGAGATGTTGTTCTGTGTAAGCACAAGTTTAGGGCCCAGCCTGTCGAATGCTAAATGCTTCCAGCTCCTCAGTGCTGCCAGTGGGATTTAGGATATTCAGTACCCAGTGCATACAGTGGCTTGCTCAGATATGACAAGAGAGGTTTTTACTCCAGGCTTTGGTGATCTTACTTTAGTGTGGGAGGGATGGCTTAGGCATCTTCTTTTCTTTCAGGCTGTTTCCAAAAGGCTCAAAGAACAATGCTACCAACTCCCTGAAGTTCTTGATAGTTCAGCTTTCTCCCTTGAAGAATGTCCAACAGGAGGAAATGTCCCAAAACTCACTCGCAAGCACAGATTCAAAAAAATTAGAGCCCAAGCAAAGCTGTGAGATGATCCCACATCTGTAATGGGTCAAAAACCAGGGTTGAAGCCAAGACTGTAGTGGAGTTTTCACTCCAGATCCAAGGTATTTTAAGAGTCTTATATTTATATAACCTGAGTAAAGTTGTGGATGGACTCACAATACCTTACTGAGTAGCTATTTTGTATAGTTAATGGTAGTGTTTGTATAGTTAGTGCTGATGACCAGTTAATACTGGTCAGTCCTTTTCAATAACATTGATTTCTCATTTCACTCTGACGAGAAATTTATTCCACAGTCCAGGGCTCACTGAAGGAGTCGCCCTATCTTTGAGCTCATTCTCTACAGTATGATGTTTTTCCAATAGAGATCCCAGGAAAATAATGGCACTTTTGGGAAGGGCGATCTTACCCTGAGGAATCCCACTTACACAGGTGGAAGGAACAGAGCAAGAGCTTCGGTGGCTTTCTGCATCAGAAGAGGAGGGGATCTCACTGCAGAGACTGTTATCTTCTGGGCACTGGGGCCAAATTTTGTTCTGTCAGCAAATATGCTCTTATAATACACGAGACCTCCTAGGTATGCAAAGGGGGCAAGATGAGCCATTAGCTTCTGTAACGGTTCCAAAAAAAGAGCAAAAGTCCTGTGCCGCTTGTTCACAACCTTCCTGGTGTCCGCAGAGGGGAAATCTAGTGCCATTCTCCTGCCATCTTGTTTCCCATGAGTATCTGGCAAAGAATGCCTGATGCAAAAAATAGCTGTGGCAAATGCCGTCTGTTTCCATCACTGCATGGGGAATGACTGGCTTATGTAACATGCAGCGTGAAACCACTGCAGAGATCAAATATAAATATTACCCTATTGTGGAATGTACTGGCGGCATAGCTGGTATTTTTGTGGCTGATGAAAAATCAAAGCTCGTTATCACTCCTGAGGTTTACCCTCTCTGTGCGTGTTGGTGTGTGGGTCTATTTCTGTGTGTTAAAGGCGCTGGGTCGAATCTTCATAATTCCGAGTCTATTTTTACTTGGTTGCTACTCAGGCAAAACTTTCATTGACACTAATTGGAAAGCTGCCTAAGTAAGGGGCGCCGAGGGAATTGAGAAGCTGACTGTAACTCAGCTTGGTTTTAATTTCTGAAAATCCCTTTCTTGAGATTTTCTTTACATAATATATACTTGTTAATGCAAGTTTAAAGTCGGTGCAAATTTACACTGCACCACTGGAGACATACATTGATTTTATGCAGCTGGGATCTCTTCTACTCTGCATTTGGGGTATAGGTGTCTTGTGTGTCTGTGGATCTGTACTTTGTAGGACTTCACACATGGAAGGGTTGAGGATCTGTGAGTGAAGGCAAGCAGATGGCAGGGGAGCTGTACTGACTTGCACTGGCTGTAGGTCTGTCATGCAGGGTATTTAACTTTTTTCTTCTTTTCTTTTCCCCCCTCATCACTGGAAGCATTTGGAGTTTGATGGCAAAGATTCAAACAAGTCCTCTTCAATCTCAAAGCTTTCCTTGCTTTTTTCCTTCTAACTTGCTGCTTCCAAGCTTGTTCTCTCTGAGCTGCCACCACTATCTCACACAAAGGTGGAAGGTTGTCATTTGGTGTGGAGGGCCCCACATGAGACACTTGGGGAGAAACTGGCTTGTGGAGTGAAATGCATACTCAGCAGATGTAACAATCCTCTGGCAGTGTGTTGAAAATAGTTGCCAGGTGGGAACTCTAAACCAGAGGCAGTCAGAAAGAAAGATGGATTTTCTTTTATCGTTAGCCTGGTTTTTGATTTTGGACTCGCTCAAATCATGCACTGGCTTCTCAGGAAGAATTTGGATTCAGGAAAAACAGACAACTCCATTCTGGACAGATGGTGCTGCAAAAAAAGGGTGGCAGAGAGGTGGCATGAAAGGGAATGGAGGGGTGAGTGTGAAACAGGGATGGAGAGAGTGAGTGTGTCTGACACAGGCTCAAGCAAGTCTGTGAGGGATGATGTAAACCAGCCCCTGAAGTGAACCGGGGAGCTTGTGGTACATAAAAGTCATGTCAACAAGAAGAAACGTGTGTGAGTGCCCAGGGGCTTCCTGTTTCTGTCAGTGGCACCAATGAGAGTTGTCAAGTTGCAGCTACTGAGCAGACACAGTTAAAGGCTTTGTTCTTGTCTTTCTCTCCACATCCTGAGCTTTCTTTTCCTGGTGCTACCACTCAAACTAGTTTGGAGTTTGGGAACTTGGGACCAGCCCAACCAATCTCATTCTTACCTCCCTTTGATTCATGCTGTGTTTTAACTAACTGGGTTATTTTCTAATTATCTCTGAAGAGTGTGGGTGAGACCATGCTCTGGGCCACAGTGTTGGTCATGGAAAATAAGCATGGAAAATGTTCTGATCAATGTTATGTTCTGCTATTAAGGAACTAATGGTGGGAGAGTTGGCAAGGGCTTATTGCTGTCCCTGCAGGGAAGAGATTCCCAAATTGAACTGTGACATTTCAGTACCCACAGTCCTATTTACTGGTGTCAGGCCTCTGACAGAGTCTGCTGAATCTCTTCAGCAAAGTGATATATCCACCCTATGCTCCCACAGTCAGGACATGCTTGCACTTGTACAGAAAGGTGACATCCTTCCAGAACAGCCTTTGAGAGGAGGTGATGAATAGATTAAACAGATTGGTTATTCTCAGTGATACATTAATCTCTCTGGAGGCAGCAGAAGGAGGACCTCTATACTGAGAGATGCTCCTGATGAACATTTATCAGCACTAGCTTAATGTTCTGCAAACTCAGTAAACTTTCGGTGAGCTGTATATAGAGCTCGTTGTCTGGCCTGACTGTTTACCCCAACAAATATGTTGGATTGACTGTTGTTCATTTCAATGTTAATCAAGTTTAACTTAAGCTTAAAATGCACAGTGTGTTTAAACCTCAACTTACATTGGTGATGACCACAGAACAAGAAATTTCTCCTTTATTAATCAGATTTGCTGTCAGACTTCAGGTTTCTTATCCTTTGGTATGACAGATTATCCCAGCTATTGGTCCAGACAGCTGATTCCACTGCAAAAACATAAACTGGGCTTCAAATGCAGCCCTGGACTTCCAGGGAAACCATTCTGACTTTCCTTGGATATCTGTAGAAGCAGTAAAATGCAGAAATCCCTTATATTATGAGCCTTTTTCATGAGGTTGTTGATTGACTATTTAGGAAACCAAAAGGACTGAGTAATTTGGATAGTTTTGCATATGAAGCCTCTCATGTTTCTCATCTTCATTCATTACTATACTTAATATGTAATTACAATCAGGTAAAATGCCATTAGCCATCAATTCCCTGTTACTGATGAAGATGGAATTGACTTGCCACATGTAAGTGTCTTATTTCATGCTTCTTAGTGCCTGAGCCTCCAGAGGACCATCTCATTAATAACTGTAGAGTAGGCAGAACATTACTTTCCTAGGGCTGGGCTGGAGTTGTATTGCAACCTGAACAGTCAGTATTCAGGATTTTGGTTCAGTTTTTCATGTTTTACAACATTTGTAAATATTTTGGAACCCTCCAGCAGGCTTCCAGGATTAAATGAGCTCCCCAGACAGGCGGTTTTCCTGGTGTAGGGGATGGTCAACACGACTTTTTGTGTAGCTAAGAAGCTCTAAGGGCTTTTGCTGGTACATGTTTCTGCTCCCTATTTCAGAGAGGGAAAGAGGGGCACTCACTCTGTGCTGCAGAGAGCTGAGGCATTTGATAGGTCCCTGTCGTAATCCTTGGCCCCCTCCCTTATCTTTCCAGGACATATCTGTGCAGATGGGAACAGGTAGAGCTATGTTCTGCCTCCTGGTGTCTGAGCTGACCAGACACAAACTGGTCCTGGTCCAGGTGCTGTAAGCCCAGTTTATCCAGAGTGGAGTGCCAGAATTAATACTCCCTGCCCTGTGGCAAGAGGACGGGCAGAGAGAGTGCTCTTACCTGTGTCCATGACACGCTTAACCCCTCTGTGAGACACAGAACCACTGGAGGAGAAGGGATGTCCAGGAGTATGGGCAGCCCAGGAACATGCCCAGAACTACCTCTGCTCTGTGTTTTTACTGCAGGGTCCTGAAACATTCAGTGTGCAAAAGCAAGAAATTTTTTTGCTTCTGTTTAAGTTTTGGATCATTATGACCTACCTTACAGTAGTATTGTGAAGCTTCATTTCTTATATTTGCTGGTTGGGACAAGATCCCTCAAAGTATACAGTAGACTTCCTCCAAGTCTGTCACTGAGACAGAACAACCCAACTCTGTTGTAAGGTCACACTATTCAGGAAAGTACATTAACTACAAACTGACACTGGAGCGGAATAAATCCACTTCATCCAGATCTGGGAAACAATCACCAGTTGTCTTTGGATAATGAGGTATACTTGATAACAGACTTGCGACAGCCTCTTCACTATTTCTTGGTGTTCTTGGCTTGATTTTCTGTTCCTTCCATTCTCCAAGAGATGATGGACCCATTACTTTGTTTTGAAAAGAGATAGTGACCTAATGGAGACCAGATCACAGGACTGAATGAAATTATTCATAGATTAATAGATGTTAGGGCCAGAAGGGACCATTATGAGCAAATCCTCTGACCTCCATAACATAGGCCAAAGAGCCCAAAAATTCCCAGAGCAAGTCCTCTATTTGTATGGGAGCTCTGAGGATATATTTTAAAAGAAGGGTCTTAATTTAGATTACCACAAGCGATTGAAAATTCCTCTGATTACAGTAATTACCATGAAACCATGATATCCCTCTGCCCCCAGACAAAGTGCTGAGATGTCAACCATAACATGATTGTTTTACACTGCACCCTTCCAGGAGGAGAAGTTCAAAGCAAAAACAACAGCAGAGTTTCAGAGGAGAGATGGCTATGGAGTAACTATAGCTCAAAAAATCAATGCAAACTGCCTATGGAAAGGAAGGAAAGGAGAGAGATTACACGAGATTTTACTGAGATTCAGGAGACTATTTCAAGCTACCCGGCTCTGATATAAGTAGAGTAGCCTTTTGGTCTTGACTGAAGGCAGTGCAAGGAGCACTGTGAGAGTTTCCAGCCCAGCCCAGTGTGTAGTATGTGATCCACAGGAGTGCACTGAGGAGTAAATGCATAGCTCTCTTCACTGAGAAAAGGGCCTGAGGGTATTTTGCCCTAGAGTGAGCTTGATCCTTTTTTTAAACAGATATGTGACATGTTTAAAAGCAAAGAAAGGACTGGACATCAAATACTTTAGAGCCTGACCCTACCAGGGAATGTGTTCCTGCAAAATACAGGATGACCTCACTTCACTGATGAGTGTGAAAGCCAAAGCTCTCTAGCACGTAGCAAGACTACTGGTGTGTGTGGAGAAAACTTCCCCTTCCTGAGCCAAGAAGGAAAGCAAGCATCTTCTCCAGGCACCTCTTGCATTCTGATATACTCATTCTGTATTTCTGTATGCACCTAGTTTGATCCTCTGGACAAAAAGCTTCAGACTTAAAAAAACCTGAGCATAAGCTCCTACAGTGCCTCTGTTCCCAGGCTGGTTGCTTTGCAAAATGCTCCTTCCTCTCAGGCTGCTCGGAAGTGTGGCTGATCACTCATTTACTGGGAGCGTGCCAGCACTTTAAAGGGTTCATGTTCAATTACCCCTCTATGCCACTTTCTGGTCACCAAGGAAATGTCTCCAACAATCAAGAAGGCAGTACAGCTGATGAGGATGTTTCCAGCCAAATCCCTTAGCAGGAGGGTAAAAAGGGACACAGAATTGTTCAGAAAGCCACAAAAAAAGTAAAAAGTGATCACTTCAGGAGTATCCATTCACATCTCCTCTCCACATTGCCTTTAGGTCATAACAACACCCTTTGATGATAGGTTTTATTACCACTGTTATTGTGGTTTGGGGAATTTAGCAATAACGAAATCTTTAGAGCAAAATAAATCTAATTGTACCTATCGACCCCATGGTCTATCTTCATACGTAGCTTGCAAAGATATTGCATGAATGATTGATGGCATGATTCGTATTATGCCATTGATTAGTTAGCCACTGACTGAACTATCACCCAACCCTTTGAAGATGAAGGGCTGAATATTTATTGACGTTATCATAATTCTGGCTTTCAGTTCCATGGAGAAGGGCCAGCACTGAAACTTCAGCTCCAGCCACCCCAAAAATGGGTGGTGTTAGAAAGCTGATCCACAACCAGGTTCCAAGTTTAGCAAATCTTTGTCATGGCATAAAAAACCAGGTGTGACCATCTTGGGGTCAGACTCTGGCCTCACTTGAATCACTGGGGGTTTTGGCAGTGGCTAGATTGGAAACAGGAGTGCTGACTTGAGAAGTTCAAGATAGGATTTTATTTAGAACTTGATCTTACTTTAAACTGGGACAGGAGAAGAAAGTGTTCCTTAGTTTGTACCCTACCCTAAGGACCTAAGTAGAAGCAGCTAATTAAAATTGTTGTCTTAAGTGTCTTTTCCTCAGGCATTGGGGAAAATATTAGGGTCTTGTGCCCCACCTTCTACCCCTGTGGGATACACATCCCCTTTGAGACATTCTCATTACAAGTGGTTTAGCCTTTTAGCCCATCATTTCTGGAAACCTGTAATGAATTTTATTCTCTGAAGGACCTTTATCCCTTTAGCCATTAATGTCCCTTAGACAGCAGACTTTCACTCTTTTAGGAAATGAATGAGATCAGATGAGTGTGGAAGTCCTTCATGGGAATGTGTTACTTTGAGGACCTCGGCCAGAACCAGCATCACTTATTGCTGTTTGTAGACAGCCTAATGTGGCAGCGTTGTCCTTCCTAGGGACAAGTTAGGTGTCTCTTTTCTTCATGTCAGTACCCAGATGTTAGAGGTGGAAGAAAAAAAGACCTACTTCTTCCAGTCCCCCCTGTTCCTTTTGTACTTGCACTGTGGCCAAGCTTAGAGTGTTTGTCAGACACACTCTGCCAAAACACCCTGAGTGGCTGTGCTTGGGAGCACTGGGAGCAAGAGCCAGCCCTGCACAAGCTGTGGAGCAGCTGCTGCCCACAGGCACGTTGTGTGCTTGCTGTGTGGTGATGCTCGCTGTGACCGCAGCGCTGGGTCCTGACATCCAACTTGCTCTCTGCAACACCAAACCACAGTAATCCACCCCTTTCCAGCTCTGTATTCCATCTCCAAAGGTTTTAACTTCTGGTGAACTTTGAGCTTGAGAATCAGTTTCTTTGGGCGTAGGTAAAGGAGAAGTAACACGCTGAAAAATGAACATGTTAAGAAAGTTTCTGTACTACTTGTGGAGAGGATGGACTGCCACTAGGTAGAGGTAGACAGAGAACCTTCTCCTACCTGGAACAGGGCAGGATGTTGGGCAGATCCTGACAAGCAAAACACCTTGTGACAAGGAAGATTAAGTGAATTGCTCCCTGAGTCTCTAACCTTCCTAATATTTAGTAGGTTTAATCCAGCCTGTTTCAATTTTGACATATGCAGTCGGGGGCTTTAGACACTACTCAAGTTCTGCTGGGTTAACAGTGCTCACAGCTCACATTTTCTCTCTCATCTGTGAAAAACAGAGATTTATGTAGCTCAGCTGATGTGCAGTAGCTCAGTAAACCAGAGTAACTCGATCGAGTGTCTGAGAGTGAGAAATGCAGTTAACTGCAATTCATAAAATACCCAAGGATGTACCGCCAGTTGCTGATATTGGATGATTTTCAGAAAGTAGCTAGTCAATGTTTATCATAGTTAGTTAAATTGTGGAGTGGGAAGGGACCTCTGAAAGCCATCTCATTCATCCTCTACTGTAGCTACCTGTGTGTAGACGTTTATTCCTGTAAAGATCTCCATTACTGGCCTAATGCTTCATTATCTCTGTAGTTTGAAAGCTCTTCCTAAGCTGAAGTCCAATTTTCCATGTCTTTCTGGATGCTCTTTAGCATTTCAATGTAGGCAATTAAACTAGTGTATTAATGAACAACAAAATAAACCAAAAATTCCCAGAGGTTGTTTAAGTGGGCAAGAGATGAGAAAGGAGTTTACTAGTACATAGCTAGATTTTAACAGTGGCTGTCTAGGGTGTTCAGGAGATGTTTTAGGAGGTGCTCTGTTTGTGAAAGTAAGGTCCAATTGGAGCATTTACATTTTTTAAGCCAGTTTGCATGGAAAAACAGCAAAGGACTTTTGAAGGGCTCTTCCAGATCAAGTTAATGAAATATATTTAATTATATATTGATTTGAAAAGTAAGGAGAGCTTCAGCAAGATCTTTTTTTCACCTGCACAAGATTCTCTCTGACACCTGTGACCTGGTATTTGTTCAGTTAGAGTGATAGTCCCTTGGTGTTTTAGAGGGGATGGAAGTTGTTTTAAAGCTCACTCACAGCCAGAGTTTTCTGGGAGGGTGCAAATTCTTCAGAAGCTCATTAAATTATTACCTTCACCCCAGGCTGAACACTGCAAAACATTTCCCCCCTGGTCTTAATGTCACCGTCCGTTCAGGCTTATTATTACAGAGCACATTATCACAAGATGTAATGTACCAACAGACTGTCACAAATATGGAAAGCTCAGGGCCCACATACTTATTACGGCTCCCATTACTCCAAACCATTTTGGTGCCAGCTCAGAGTTTCCAGGCAGGGCAGGGTAGAATTCATTCACCAGTGTCTCTCGTGGCACAGGGGAGCATTAAGCACACGGTGCTCAGCAGCCTTGCTAGGGAGGCTCTCCAAACAGAGAAACCTGTTTGTCTGTCATTTCAAGGACTCTGTCTTTTTGCTTAACACGCAGATACATAAATAGATCTCATCTTAAGATATCAAAGCTGGTTTGCATCCTATTTGTGGCAGAAGCTTAACTACTAATGGAATAAAAATCCATAAATGCATCTGCAGCTTTTTTCATTCAAGTGTTTAAGGAAGCTTTACCACAGATTATGCTCAGTTGTTAACTGTAATTATCCTGGTAGCATAAATGAGAAGACTGAGGCACAAGAGACTAAAATGCTGCTCAGACTAGCAGCATGTGTAAGTGTAAGCTTTGCTTTGTCCCCTCCAAACTTGCTTTTCCAACAGCTGGACTGTGCTGCCTCTGAAGTCATCAGCAGTGCCAATATCCTTCAGAGTCATATCAGAGCTTTTGGTAAACAGATTAAAGAACCACTTAGCATATATTATGTGCTGTGACTTCTTTTTTCTGAACCAGAAAGGCTCTGCATCTGGTATTAACACTGCTGATAGAGGGAAGCAGTAGTTCTCCCTATGGCCAGAGGCATATAGAGGAGTGGGTAATGTTGAGGGTACAGATTCTTGAAAAGCCAAGGCATGTGATGGCTACTCTCAGCATACTGGAATGAGATTCAGAGACAGCACATGGCTTGTATCCCGATGGACAGGCCCCTCACTGACAAAGCACTTCTTGCATTCAGGAACTGAGAGTTTCCCTGCACAGAATGAGTGGTGGCATGCAAGCAAGGACATGCTGTCTCTTCTCTTTGTCTAGGCTGCAAGTTAAATGGAAAAAACCAAGATTTCCTAGAATTATATTTGCCTCTGGTGTTGTAATGTTGCATACATACTCACAGTAATCAGATTTTCTAAGCTGCTTTGACAGAGTATCTGGGCTTGCCGTGACAGGACAAGATCTCCTGCATGGCAGTGAACATGAATCCTCCAGGTTAGGGTCTGAGCCTGGAAAGAGGCTCTTTGTTATTAGGAAGAAGGCAACAGGAGAAGAAGAGATCGGGGAATAACAAAAGGTGATAAAGAGGTTTAAAGGTTACAGAGTTTGAACAGGGAAAATTCTTTTCTGCTTTGAGACTTCTGCTGATGTGCCCACAGCTTCGTGTTCATTAGAGAAAGCTCCTTGTGTTTCAGTTTCCTTAAATATACCAGAAGAGGAATGCAACCCAAGTTGGAAAGGCAGATCCGTGTATATTTTTTAGCCAAGTATCCCCAAAGTATTTCACAAATAGAAAGTCAGGTTCAAAACAAGCTGGTTGGGGTAGAAGGAAATACACAGAAATAGTGTCCCCTGCTCAGGAATGCGCTCATGTCTGGAACTGAATGTTACAGCAGTACTTTTTTTCACAGCCTGGCAAAGCAGTTCACAGCAGGGTAGAGAGATCAGGCACTGCATACCTTTGAAGAAGCGATGGTGAGGCAAATCTGAAGAATGTAATTTACCCAGGCTGAAGCTAGGAGATCATGTGTGTAAGGAAATCTGTTCCCTCAGTTTGCACACATGCTTGACAGTCCTTCTCTCACGGTGTCCTTTGCCTTTGTGCAATGGTGGCAGAAGACTGATTCCAGAAGCACCGTGTTGAGTTGGCAGAGCAGCTCCTGAAGCAGCTGTGAGAGAAGTGTCTGCCTGCATCCAGCTGTTGGACACCACAGCCACTGCATCGCCTCCCTGGGTGTAGCTGGTGAATTTCCACCCCTGGGAAATACTTGGACAAACTTACTTTGGGGTGTGTATCCCCTAAAAGATCTGATGCAGTGTTTCTAAACTTGCTATTTAGATGTGAACGTGCCCTTCAATTTGTCCTCAAAAGGCAGAAGTGATCTTGCTACAGCATCACAGAACGGAGGTTCATGTGGTACCAATGGCTGCAGCACAAAACACCAAGAGTGTGCTCAAACACTGATTTTCTTTTTCAGATATGAAATGAGACTCAGCAAAACCTTGAGAGTTACTGTCTTCCTTTCCTCTTGACTATACAATTCTAAGTCTGAATCTTCTGACAGGTTGAGAATAAATTACTCCCTGTCTAAACAGTAAACAATTATGCTGTTGGACTCTAGCTCTGTGGAGGATTAGGCCTGGAAATATGGTAGGTGTACTAGCTGATACTCAAATTGAATTGAAAGTGCTGAAGAAGTTGTTGCTGATGGTTTTCAGTGAGGAGAGTTTGTCAGATTTCTGCACATATAAATGATACTGTGAGCAAGAGTTTGCAGGTATGCAGGCCTACAGCCAGCTGTGTACCCAGGGCACATGAGTGCATGGAAACCAATGGGGAGAGAAAACCCTCAATATTTGCATTTTGAAGGAGACTGAGTCTGGTTCCACAATCTGACTTTTTGGGCCTAATAACAGCAGAATCGGGACACTTACGTAACGTTTATCATCTTTTCAGAATACTATTTACCGAATAAATCTACTTTAGGAAGCTTGTAAATTGCTCAAGGATCCATGGAGAAAATGTCTCTATTATTCTCATGCTACTAATGCATCTTCCCTACTACACAACCCATAAACAGATTCTGCTCTTAACAGGTGATCTGCAACACTTCTGTGTGTCTATTCTACAGCAGATGGTCCCCCAGCTGACCAAGGGCTGGCTGAGTAAAGGGTATTGTCAGAGGCGTGCTGGTGTGTGCCCAGGTCTTGTTCAGACACTGAGTGGGGAGGAGAAAGGCCACATGCACAGGGGTGGAAACTGGACAGTGGCTTTGTTGCACTGCTAATATGGGCATAGGTAAATGTCAAAATTGTCCCTGCTCCATTTCTCTTGTTGTAGCACTTTTGCAGGACACTGGCAAGGAGAACGTGCCTCCGAGCACAGAGGTGTACTGGGGACAAGCAACCCTCACACCAGCCACAGCAGGAGACCTCCTCTGGTTAGGGAAGCTGTAGATATGTTCCTCTCCAAGAATGCTTCTGCTTGAGTTTTTTTCTCTGATCATCTTCATCTCAGAAGTACATGCAAGTCAGTCTCAAAATCCATGGAGCTGGGTTGAACTTGGTCCCTCCCATGATTTCCAAAAGGTCTCAGTGCTGTCTTATGAGAGTTCTGCATTGAGATGTTGGGGGATTAAAAGGCATTTGCATGATAACTATGTGCAGTTTGCATATTCATTTGGCAAGTCTTGAGACAGGGTACACAACCTGCAGCTGCCTTGTTTGACAATTCCTTTGAAAAAGTGCCCATGAAATTCTGTGGTTATAACTACCCTTTTTAAAGGCCTGGTTTTGGTAATGGATGTGTCCATGCTTGGACTTCATAGTCCTCTTTAAGTCCTGAGTTTTCTGCTAAGACTTGTAAGCTTGGGCCGAGCTTGAGGCCATTTCTTATGGTGATCTCTGAGACACCTCTGGGTGTTTTGTCAAAAAACATTGCTTGGACTTCCCAGATCCTTTCTCCAGAAAGATTCAGCTTTTCTGGAAAGAGTTCAGGTAGGAATGTTTGCTGCTATTTGCAGCAGCAAACAGCCAAGAAATCAAGTGCAATTATTCATAGTACAGATGAGCAAAAGGTAAGAATGAAACAGTTTCCTGAGGAAATATCCTAACAAACCGGAAAAAATTTTCAAAATGATAATTTGTAAGTCACTCAATAAAATTCATTTCAGCACAACTGTACCCTAAGGATAAGCATCTGTATTTAATTCCTCTTGAGCAAGAGATGTTTATCTGTAGGGAAGGTTTGCTGGATGAGAGCTTTGCTCATCTTCCTTGGGGGCAATGACACAGCTCCAAATACATTCAATGATGCCCAATGTTCTGCAAAACTGAGTGGCTTTGAAAGATGGTTTATTTTCACAGTTATAAAGAAAATTCAGTAAAAGGATCACTGCCTTACTTGAAGATATCACTTCCAGGCAGAACTGAATGGAAGAAATGATGCTCATGTTGCCTACTTTTGGAGCTGCTACATCCCAGCAGAAAGGTTTCCTCCTGCCTTCTTCATCACATTCAGAGCACCTAAAAAATCAGAGAGCTGCCAGTCATAAGGCTGTGTCCTGTATCAAGACTCTGCAAGTGTAACATATTCTTAAATGGTTCTACAAGTTATTTTGAAGTGATGACTACAAACTGGGAACCCGAGGAAGACTGAGTACAGCTTTTGCCTCACATTTTGGTGTTCGCTACATGGAACTAATTTTAGTGCTTAGCATAAATACATCTTCTTGTTTCTTAGCAAAGGTGCAGTTATACTAAATTAAGCATGCTAGGATGACTAAGAATAATTATTCATCATGACATCTTACCGAATTTTCAGGGGTCAGGAAGATGACTCCCTTTTTAATAATAAAAATCACATTAGCTGAACAGACCATATTTGGCATTGCCATTAGTAAATTTGGAAGATGAAGCACACAGAGTAACTACTTTTTGGTGGCTAGAAAAGCCTCTGCCCGTGGCAAAGGCATTGGAAATAGATCATCTTTACAGTCCCTTCCAACTCAAACTATTCTGCAATTCTACGAAAACACTGACTTATTTTTTTTTCTCTCCCTCTTACTCAGTAGCCTGAGCTGTCGGTGGTGGTGAGAAATGGACCCTGCAAGGACAGCAAAGGACAGGTATGTTCCCGGAGAACAAGAAAAAAGGCTGTGCTATGTGTCACTCTTTGTGACAGTGTTATTAGTCAAAATAATGGAAGAACTTAGAGCTGACTCATGAATGAAAATAACTGGGTAATTAGCAGCAGTGAACATTTATTTAAGAAAAACAAGTCCCTTCAAATGAATCCAGTTAAGCTGACAGGTTACGAGCGGTGATCTATTGCTTGGCTGACAGTGACACTGTAATGCACTGACAGTCTCCTGTTGTACAGGCAAATACCCAGCATTTTAGTTAGGAAAATCCATGGGCCAATGTGCCCATCTTTAGAGGTCTAGAAGAGCTAGAATGGTCACTGAATTGACAAAATCTGCTGCTGGTGCGGATGATTTCAGTTCTATCTGTATTCAGCACTACTGCCTAATATTGGGCCCCATTCTGTAGCACACTGTTTAGAAATTTGTTAGTTAATTGGGTAAGTTTTGAGGGGAGCCACATGAGTGAGTGAAAACTGATCTGCTTACCTAAGGGTGAGAGACTCAAGGAGAACCACAAGAAAGGAAAGGGCAGTTTGGAAATGAGCTTATGTAGTCATAAAGATGCAACTGCGTTTCGGAGCTGAAAGCTGAAATGGGTCAAATTTAGTCTCATAGAGAAGTGCATACTGCATGAGCTGTTAACCTTTGTGGTCAATTCTCCCCCATCACTGGCTGTTTTTTTGCAGGTCTGGTACTTTTCTAATAGAAATGCTGCAGTTAAACCAGGAACTAATCTAAAGACATGCTGTGTCCTTTGAGTCACACGGGACAATGATTCTTTCTGGTCTTGCGAGGTATCAACCACAGATGGGCTGAAACCACAGAGTTCCAGTCTGGGATCTGAGCTGTGTATTCAGGTTGGTGAGGCTTGGGTTAAACATAATACAAAATGAGTACATTATAATGTGTTTTTTCTTACCATTTTTCTTCAGCACATTTACTGTGGGAAAGCCACAAAGTGTTTGGCTTCTTCCCAAGCTCAGGCAGTAGCCCACATCTCAGAGGCAAATGAAACATTTCCTGTTTTCAGACATTCCCTGTTGGAGTATCAGGTGCATCTTTCCTGCAGTCATGTAGAGCTGTGCTGTTAATTCAGCATGGGAGCACTTTAGCAGCCTGTTAGCAGAGCTTGGTGAGGAAGGACAGATTCCCTAATGCATGTCTGTGTTTTCCTTACTATATTGCTCATGATACCTAGAAAGTTCAATGATGTAAACATATCCAGAGGTGGGAAGCATGCCCTTGGTCTCATCTGCCATCCTGCTCTGGGACTGTTGTGAAGTATTCCCATTCTGTTACCAGTTTCCATGTGAAGGAGGCTGGGAGAATGATAACTGTGTATGCAGAGGGCCTGGGTGTGTGTCCTTGGAATGAGGCAGCTGGATCCCATCCCTGGCTCACACTGGCATTTTCTGTTTTGTGGTGGCACTGGCACCATGAAATGTCAGGGCTCAAAATGGAAATGGCCTGGCATTGTTTAGGACTGATTCCAGGAAATGCCTTTTGGATGGAGGCACTCTCTCTTGCTGCCCCTTCTCCATGACCTCGTGAGGAGAAGTATCTAAAATAGGTCATTGTTATGCATGGAGAGAACCCTGCTCCCTAAGCTCCCTTGGTTTCCAAGTAAATGAGCTTTGGAGGTAAGTTAGCAAAAGAGGCTGATTCATTAGCAGCAAGGGAAATCTGTGTGCTGGAGGGGTGCCCAGCTGCCCAAAGGGATTTACATAGTGACACACTGCTCAAATGTTAATAGAACAAGCTGAGTGATACACACACAGACTTGAACTGTATCACAGTCACATGCTTGCTCGGCTCATTTCTTATCTCATGAGTTTCTCTGGAGACTATCTGTTGCTCCAGTCCTTCATAGGGATTTAAATTTGTAAGGGAAGGAGTCACAGTGAGGTATCTTCTAATGTGAGAAAATTCTGTATCTGTTTTCTTTTCCAAATTAGGTCACCTTCTAAGGCAGTTCTGGATGGAGTTTGTCCCTGCAGTTATAGAGGCTGTAAATAACATAGGTGTTACAACATGTTTGACAGGATTTCATTGCGCCATCAGTAGTCTATCTGAATATCATATCTCAAATTAATAACAAATTAATTTTATCTGCTGAAAGACCCCAACTGTCGCCCTCCTGTCTGGAATGAGATAATTTTGGGCAGTTATTCTCTTAAAGGAGGAATGGGGCCAGCACATTCTTCTGGCATCATTACCAAGGGTAGGCTTGTGCAGAGAGATGAGTGCTCCCCTTTGTCAGATCATCTGGAGTTCATGGAGGAGAATTCAGTCTTTTTGGAGCATCTTCTGCCTCTTTGTTGGTGTGTCAAGCAGGAGTGGGGGTGCCAGTGGTGAGATGGGCACCCACCTGCAAGACCAGAAGCGGAAATGTGCAAAACTGCTCTCGCACAGGACACTGAGCAGCTGTTGGATTATAAAGATCTCTGGCCCTTCCTTATCTGGGCCAGATTTGAACCATTGACCTAGAAGTGAAAAGCTTGAAATCCCTGCACAAGCCACGGGATAAATGGGACTTGCAGAGCTGTGTGCTCTCATTCCACATTCAGTTGCTGCCATCTAATGGCAGACGGAGAGCGGAAAGGCCTCAAGCAATAGAAATATCTTATCCTTGGATGTCTAGGGTGTGGGAGAACCTGTTCAAATAGTTCTCATCAGAGTGCTGGGGAAGCATGGTGATTTAGGCTGGCTTTATTCCTCTAAAGAATAGTTTGTCAAAGAAGTGTTGTGCTGCAAATCAACAAAGAAATGTCCCACTACAAACACTAGGTCTTCACACTGCTTTTGCTCTTCTCTGCTGGGTTATTTCCATACGTGAAACCTGAGGGAAAGTCTGTGATTGTAACCTGGCTTAACAACTGTCTCAAGGGCAATGGTAACTAAGTGGTGAGTGCCTGTGACAAGGGGAGGTGATGAAAGAAAGTAAGTAGGAGATGGGACTTTTAATTTCTCTTAGTACCAGAGGTGCACACAAAATATCTGGACTTCCCATTACTGGGCTTGAAGGTTAGCAGACACTTTCCTTCAAATATTACATAGAGAAAAAAGCAAAAAGAAGGAGAGATGTCTCCTTCTCTGCCTTACTCAGCTCCAGGGCTCCAGGAAGTTTGTGCATTTTTTTCTCTCTGAAACTCCAGATTTACAAGGCAAAAAATGTTGATCATATATCAGTTTTGCACTGCCTGTTTCTGTCTCTCCCATTAATTCTTTTAAGCCACACTAGCTAACACTGTCTCACAGAGGAGAAAGGTTAGAGACTGGATATTTCTTTATGCATCCCTGAACTGCAACATCTGGGTATCCAGGGGCATGTCCCGTGATGGAACTGCAGCCCAATGAGCCATGGAGCAGCCTCCAGCAGCCTTAATACAGCCCCGGTGGTGACATGAGAGCTTGCATGGCCCAACAGTCAAACAAAGTCTGTCACCAGGGCTAACTGAAATCATAAATCAAGCTTTAAATTTAAGAAATGTCTAAAGTAGTCCCTAGTCACCTGAGAAATGTCATTTTATAACAGAAAACTGGGAAGAAAAAAAAGTTATGTCTTCAGACACAATACTGGAAAAAGCTGTATAATTCCACTCTTCTTAACTGAAGGAATAACTGTTGGAAAGAAAGTCCAGTAGTGAAGCAACGTGGAGGAGAGAAAGAGAACACCAAACTTATTCTCTTTTTCCTGCTGGAAGAAGCACTCTTCCAAAGCACTGTGGAGAGAAAGAGAAATGAGTATAGTGAATCCTCAAATGCCCTTGTACCTGCTGGTGCTGCCTGCATGTCTGTGGGAGAGCAGAGAAAAGCAGCACACGTGAGTTGTAAATCCGTGGGGAGATAAAACATTTTATCATGAAGTTGGTCAGCTTTGTGCCAACAGGCACTTCCCAGGCTGCAGGGAGCAGCTGAGCTATCATATCTAAAGAGTCATGGGTGCTCTGTTTGCAATCAAGGTCCGGCCACCGTTCCCTTACGTCAAAGCCAGGATCTATCTAAACACTGCTGCTGCACTTCCGAGAAAGTGCAGCTTTGTGCCACTGCCGAAAGGCAGCCTACTCAAATATATACCCACTGGGGATACACCAGGGATTTCTGCCTGGTACATGAGGTCATGGTACACAAGCCAAACAGGTCTTCTGCACACGGAAAGAGGTCTGGCAGGGAGCTGGGAGCTCTTGTTGTAGCTCCTGGTTAGACTTAGGTAGGAGATCCCTGGTAGAGTGGTTTCATTACTGAGCTGGAACCATTACCAAAATGCCCTTGTCAACCAAGTTCCCCAGGAGACTTTCTGCTTGCTCTGTAGATATTTTTCTTTAAAGCTCAGTGGTAAAGTGATAGGAGAATAACAGGTCTAAAACTGTCCTGGCAACGTTGTTACTTTTTTAAACTGCGTTCCTTCCCCTCTTATTTCTCGCACTAAGACACCATCTTCTGACCACTCTCAGGGAAGCATCAGTTGCAAATTGAAGACATAAAATTACACCAAGTGAGCTGAAATTTGAGCCTTGCCATTACAGAGTGACGTTCAACAGTCAACGTGCACCCTCAACACGCAGCAGCTGCAGGGTTTCATTACTGCCACTTACAAAAACCTTCAACCCCTTTTGGTGTGCCCTGCTTTGAGCCACAGGCACAGTTTTATCTGTAAGAGCCCTTTAACGTAGCATGACATCTGAGAGACTCCAGCAGGATATAAGTTTGCTCTGGTGCTGAGGTATGATTTAATATCCTCAATTGTTTTGGAAATTAGAGCTGCATGATTCAGGAGACTTGCATGAGTATGGTTACTTCAGTGCTTAATGAGATTTATGTGCTTAAATGTGACAGATGCTGCAATTACATTTCTAACACGCTGGTTCAAAATGGAAGGGAGAGAAAAACTAAACCAAATCAACAGGAGTTTTAGTGGAGGCAGGCTTTTGCACAGGAAGCTTGCAACACGAGCTCTTGCAAATGCCAAAACAAGGAGGGGAAAAAAAAAAAAAGAAAGAAAACCCAAACCCAACCCAAACAGAGGAAACGTCTTTCCGCAGCTCGTAATTGCAGCCTCCTGTTTGCGCTGCCCACGCTGACAGCTGTCACCCTTTCCCTACCATCCGCCACGGGCTCTGGGGGCGGCAGGAGGCCCGGAGGGGTGGGGAGCGGGGGGTGCTCGGGACATCCCGAGCGCTGCCTTCCAGGGGGCTGTTTCCCCGAGCGGGACCCGTCCCAGCTGGGAGTCCTCCATCCCCGCCTCGGGCTGTCCGCCCTGGTACGGACAGGGGGATGAGCGCGTCGCGGGGCTTGCGGCAGCCGCGGTGCGGGAACGGCGCCGGGGCAGGACCGGCGGCTGCCACTCACGGCACCGCGCCGCCTCCGCGGGCGGGGGCCGGGCTCGAACCCGCGTCCGCCGCGCCCAGATGTGGCGGGCGCCTCCCGCGCTCGCATCGTCCCGGCTGCGCCCGCGGGCCTGCGGGCACAGCCCCGCCGCGGGCAGGGCACGGGCAGGGCACCGAGCCGGTAAGCGCCGCGGGGGAGCGGGGGCCGCGTTTCTCCTCCCGCCAAGGAGGACTTTTGTCGTGTCCATCCCTCCGCCCTCCCCCTCCCCAGCCGTGGTTGGGGCCTCCTAGCAGTTTCCTCTGCTCGCCAGATGTTGGGCAAGAAGAGGATTGATCCCTACCTGGGGTAGCGCAGGGGCTCAGAGCGCTGGGGGCCCATCCTGGCAATGAGAGCATCAGGGAACATCTGGCAGCAGGTGATGGGGAAAGATTCAGGGCACTGCCTGGGCCAGCAGTGGGACAGGCAGTATGAATGACAATTTTATCAAGAAATGTGATGGCAGGAATAGGGCTAATGGCAACAATTTTTCATGTTTATTTTTTTCTTATAAGATGGTGTGGGGTCACTGCAGCTTCTCTATAGACAGATGAGTCATGTGGTGTAAGCATGTCAACTAAGGCACAAAAGGAAGGAGAAGTATCCAGATTAGAGAGAAGATCAAAGAATTGCCTTGTTACTGAGGAGTGGTGGACATCTAGATGTACTATGCTAGGTACTATGCGTAGTACATACCTGGATGCCAGTCCTTTGTGTGACTGTAGGATGCTACAATATAAGGATGTCAACTGCTCCCATTTCATGGCTAGGGGTCAGACCCTGAAAAGGATTGAATTCTTCTGAGTTCGTAAGTTCTTGTGACTCCCAATGATTCAGGAACTCCCAAGGGTTCAGGCCATGTGCAGCGCCTTCTGAATTCTTCTGCTTGTTCTCAGGGTAAGAGCCATGATGCACAGCAAGCACTCCAGGGTGAACACAGGCCTGGGATGAGATGCTGTTACAGAAAGGGAGATTGGTTGGATGCTATACAAAGTTGAAAGTACTAGTAATTGGGCCAGCAGAGTGTTTGGGGTTTGGGGAGTAGGTGGTTATTTGCATTCAGGTTAGTGGAGTACACAACATACCAAAGGATTTCCTGTCTCTCACTTGCCGGATACTTCTTTTTGTTATCTCATTGTTTCTCACTTTGTTTTTCAGAAAAACTGTGATTCAAGGAAGCCACCATGAAAGGTGAGGAAGTTCGGCAGAGGAGGAAAGAGGGCAGGACTAAGAATGGAGAGCGATCCAGGCACAAAGGAAGGAGCAAGGGTAAACACAGAGAGAGCCGACTTGGCAACCAGGAGGCAGAGGATGTCTCTCTGCATGCACAGCAGAAGCTGTTGGCTGAGGAGAAAGTGGCCATGGCAAAGTCACAGGAAGAGTCAGCCATCTCAATTTGCCTGCAAGTGCTCCTGCCATACCTCCTAGCTGGGCTTGGCATGGTCTTGGCAGGCATGGTTTTGGATTATGTTCAGGTAAGGGAAAGAAACTCATCTGACACACCTGATACGGGATAGGTGGGGGACTTTTCTTTATAGGCAGAGGATTTACTCTGTGAACGGCACAGTAAGGGAGAATTTGCAGCAGTTTCACATGCCACCATGTCCTTCAGTCAGCTACTAAGTAGTTCTGTGTGGCTCTGAAGAGACAGTATGTAGGGCTTTTTTGGCCCCTTTTCTCCCCTGGAGAAAAAAGACAATATGATGCTAAAGTGTACACAAGGAACATGAGGTATCTATGTAGAAATGTGCAGCCCTGTGCAAAGATCTCACCTTGGTCCTTGAAAGAGGGTGGGTGGCCTGCAGCCCCAAGGGCTGTGGTGACACACTGCTTTCCTGCAGTAGATAGAGCAGTATCACTCACGGATGTGACTCTGGATATTCCTGCATCTGCTGCTTCATTGTGCAAGGCATCAGCCAGCCCAACACTGTTAACACTTCATACAGCCAGCCCAGCCCAGCCTGTGCACCACATCCTTGACTAAGGCCTCATACAGATGACTTCAGTTCTTCCAGTTCAGGTTCTGATTCTAAGATGGTCAGGATGAGACCTCCCCTCCTGTGGTGCAGCAGTACAGAGCTTTAAGATAGTGGTGAGCACCTGATTTTAGACAGTTTAAAGATGCAGTTAATTTCCAGATTATAAATTGCTGTGCCTTTGCACTCTGAGTGACTCTAACTACTGTATACCTTTTTATTAACCCTTATTATTTGACTAACTAGCTGTGAGGTCAGACTATTCTGACCTATCTGATACAGTGACACTGAAACTACTGCGCTTGCATTGACAACTTTCACAAATCTGGAGCTGTGTTACTTTGTTATTAACCCAGGGTTGATCTCCCTAAGCTAGAAGAGCTGTAAAGGCTTAAGAGCAACACAGTATCCTTAACTGACCTTAGCATGTACTCAATACCCAGCAGAATGTCTCATCAGATCACAAAATGCCAAGGCAAAGCCAGAACCCAGTGACAAACTACTTTGTGTCTCCTTTGACATTATTCTGAGACTCTTGAGTGCTGAGCAGCCACTTCTGATTTTATTTTTTAGACTGTTTAGACCTGCCCAGCCCTATGGATCTCTGACATTAAATGTATGTTGCTTCCTGTTGTGAGTTATTAAAGTGTGAAATAAGTTGCAGATGGGTTTATGACGTTGAAGGAGTGCTTTTCTTTCAATGTTTCTTTCTGGGAGTTGTTTTTTGGGTTTTTTTGTTTGTTTGGTTGGGTTTATTTGTTTGGTTTGGTTTGCTTTGGTTTGGTTTTTTTTGTTTGTTTGTTTGGTTTGGTTTTGGTTTGGTTGTTGGTTTTTTTTTTCTAGGAAGAACTGGGCCACTAATATGAACAGAATGTGAGGCAAACCTCACTCTCCTCTGAAACTGCAAAAGTCTACTTTCTGTTTTTGAAATGAAGAGCTCACAAAGAGCTGTCATGTTAGTGCTTAGAGTCTGGGAAATCAACCCATGCCACATCTCATAGAAAGTACAGGCCTTTGGCAACTAGCACAGAGGTTGTTTGTGCATGATCGTGGGCTACTTGAGTGTGTCTCATCATGGACTCGCTGCTGCTGGACACTGCCCTTCCTTCCTGAGCCAGTCCTGGCCTTTGCCTGGCTGCTACTGCTGTTTCTGTGGAACAACAGTGGATGCTGTGGGGCTCTGCATTTGCCTGCTCTCAGTCTCCCCACTTAACTTCTCTTCTCTGCCCTTTCCCAAAGTGGGAAGAGAAGAGTCAAGACTGATAGTACTCGAACAAATGGGATGTGCAGTCCCTGCAAAACGTTGTCATCCCATGAGTCCAAGGTGTTGGAATAGTGCTGCCTGTTGCTAACAGGAATGTTGTAAAAGCATTCACTTGTCTTCCTGTCTCTTCTTTGCAGGGATGATAAGGTACATATGAAACTGTGTTCTTTGGCACTTGTCATCTTTCTGTTCCGTGTTTTGTACCGTGGCAGTGGATGGAGGCCCTAAGTCAGGGTCAGGACTCACCCAAGTCTGCTTCTGCTTTGACTCCTCCAAGGCAATGCTACTTGTTGGCTAGTTTGCAAGCGTGGGGATACAGTGTATCTGTGTGCAGAGAAGGGCAGCAGCGTACCCCCCCAGGCTTTGCCTTGAAGAGTGGTATGAAAATAAGGTGGTTGGTTTGGAGTTTTTTTCTCCAGCTAGTTATAATCTTTTTCCCACTGTTGAGCAACTCTCTCTTTCTTCCCAAACCTGATGCATCTCTTTGTGGACAAATATGGTATATCTCTTTGCCAGGAAAATATGAGGCATCTCTCTGCTGACAAATATGGTGCGGATCTTTATCAGAGGCTCCTTAAATGCATAATAAAATGACCCAGTGTACACACGCGGGTCACCTGCACCAATTACCTTCTCTGTATACTGATTCATCAGCTGAGAGCTTTTTATGGTGCTTGCTTAGAAACAGGGAGAGCCAAAGCGTGATAAACTTATAAACCCTGCCAGGCTGGTGCTTCGGTACAGGCTGTGTTGCTGCTCTGTTTTTTAATGGCATTTGAGTCATTCAGACTCATTAATATTTTCTTTACGTTAATGTTTCTGCCTGACATCGATCCAGTTGACTGATACATCGGCGTGTGGGACTAGGTGTGCATGTTATTAGACCTTGAAAAACCTATGGTAGTTTTCCAGAAATTGTCTTTTGTTTCCTTGAAGGAAGGTCCACAAGTCATTAATCTTTATGTCTCTCTGCAGAGAGTGTTTGGGAAGGGGTTGATCCATCCTAAATTGTGTTTTTAAAACTTTTTGACCCTCTAATTGAATTAGTCTACCCAAATTAATTATTAGAAAGGATCCCCAACATAATATCCTGACTCCTTTCCCTACGTGTGTGACTTAGAGCTGAAGCCTTTACTGAACAGGATAAAACTTTTTGGCCGTATGTGGCCATGGTGCAGCTCTGATTTTTGACCCCGTGTCAGATGCTTTATTATGGAGTCTCTGGGATGAGATCCCCTCTCTCAGACATCAGCTTCCCAGGAGCATGCAGAAGCAGTGTGTTTCACTTTAGGACAGGCAGGGACACCAGCTCAGAGAGTGTCCTTTCTCTCCCTCGCCTGCGGTGTAGTGAGATTATGGAGCTACCTTAAATAAGCTCTGGCTATGACTCTTATCTTGGCCTTTGCAAACTAGCAGAAAGTTGAAGTGATGACAGCAGATAAGGGTGTTCACTTTTGAAGCTTATTGGCTGGTTCTCTGAACTTTTTTTTCCCCGAGAGCCAGTCATTCAGAGGTACAGCTGGCACAGACCGATTGTTATATCCTGCGGAGACCACGGAGGGGACACGAGGGGCCGGGGTCCAGAAGTGCAGATCTTCTCTCACCAGCTGGCTCAGCCGTGTCACTTGCCTGGGGATGAGACCTGTGTAATATCGTCGGCTGTGAGAAACGTGGCCCCGTGTTTTCCTTGACCTTTCTTCACCTTGAAGAAGCGTAAAATGGATCAGGGTTTTTAACTCCCCACCTCCTCAGCCTTGGGACAGTGAGAAAAGTTCAGTGGTGCTTACGGTGGGAGTGAAGGGACTGGGGCCGGTTCAAGCAGGCTTACATATTAAACCGTCGTATCAAACGCAAGCCACGGTCTGACAAGAAATGTAACCCGAGGAGAAAGGACACCAGTGCGTTTGAGCAGGCTGAGGGATTCTTGCATGACCTGTCACTCTTTCAGTGCCGTAGCCTGAGCAGGTCTTACTGGTTTTTGCCGAAGTGGTGGGAGCTGAATGGGGTGTGGGTTCATTTCTATTCATCCTCAGACGTCTCTGCAATCTTCTCTTCTCTTTTTTAATTTCCCCCTGGATATAAATCAGAGAAATTGTGTCCATCAAGTTTGCTGCCACCTGAGCTCAACCCAGCTGAATCAATTTTGGAGGATACCCTTGCTGCAATCCTCTGGATGTGCTCCTAGGAGAAGAAGAAGCTAAACCAATTTGGCATTGTTACTGTAGTTTGAGGAAAAACATTTCTTCTGACTTTGGAGAGAGCTACAAGAAGGATCTATATGATGTCCTGATCTCCCTCCATTTTCCCTGCTGAGCATGGGGTAACAGTGTGTGACCATGGTGGTCACTCAGTTACAATTGGAACTGTGCTTCCACGGCAAGAAACTGAGAGGTTTCACCTGCAAGTTGACCAGATCAGCCAGTGGATTTCTCCCAGAGACTTCATTCTCCATTGCCTCCCAGATTTTCGTGCCATTCCTTCTGGCTGGCTTGGGAATGGTAGCTGCTGGCCTCTTGATGGATGTTGTTCAAGTAGGTGCATGTGGTTAGGAAACCTGTAGTGGGGGGGTGGGGGGCTAAGACACTGACCTTGAGTATTTGTGCTTTTTTGTTTTTAATTTGTGTGGTCCTAGCAGCCAATCAGCAGGATGGCTGTAGGCTTTTTTCCTGAGCTAGAGAGACAGTATCCATATTCTTTAGATCAGTAGGTGGGCTCCTTGTAAAGTGGGATAGCAGCTTTCAGACAGGCTGTGTAACACTGCACTTGGTGCATTAGGCTGAGTGCTCCCTTTTCTGTATTGAGCTAAAACACTTCGGGGGTGACTGCTATGAAGCAACTGGATCAGAGTACAGCACATTCCCCTGTTGCATGATATTATTTTTTTCCTTCAAAAATTGCTGATAAGGAAATCTAGGTCAGGGTTGTTATTAGCTACCTGTCTTACTTAGAAGAAAGTTCACGCTTTCAGTTCTTTGCAAACAACCTAGTGTAATATTTGGTCTAGAAGGCATTTAGATACTGTTATGAGAGGCTTGTCAGCATAAAACAATTAGCATTGCGTACAAACAGTGCTTCTCAGGCAGCTTCTGAAGTGGGTATAAATTTGGAATAACTTCCATTGACTTCCAGGGAGTGTTGCTGCATTTACACCATTGTGCCCACTGCCAGAATCTATCCCATCTGTCTTTCCTTTGTACCAGTGGCACAAATAGAAATGTAAAATTTGATCTAGTTTGGGTGTCTCATGCCAGTGGATTTACAAATCAAAAGTCTGGCAGAGTTTCCCAAGGATATATCCTGCAGTCTGAGCTCACTGGAGTATATTGGATTCTCTGGCATTAATACCACAAGAGGAGCTAAATATGGATACTTGAATGTTTGGAAAGACAATACCTTGCTGTTTTTTTCTTACATTAGAAGAAACAAAGAGGACAGAGAAGTTGAATTAAAGGGAGTATGAGGAATATCAAAGAAGGGTTAACTGAAGTGGCTCACACTGTTGCTGTGCTGTTTGTCATCTCCACCTTGTGCCGTGCTGAGGCACAGACCTGTCTTGCAGCATTACAGAAGTTCTCAAAGTACCCAAGATGTTAGCAGTTATCTCAGAGAAGGATAGAGACACAGTACATACCTTGGAGTGAAGAAATCAAATACACTTGCTAAGAACCGGTCCCTGTTCAAAAATGTAACTGTATCCAAGCTGATGGAAAACACATGTATACCATGTTGCATGTGTCCTTTAAATACCAGCGTGCAGCCCAGTTTGTGTATTTGTTCATTAGACTCTTTGAAATGGAGTCACACATAAAGCGCAACCATAGGAACTGTATTTGTTGGTGAAGGCTTTTCCAACTATATTGAAAAAGAAGCCATCAGTCCATGGGTTCAATTTCCAGAGGAGGCAGCCCAGTGCATTGAGAGTCACGGTTGGCACAGGAGAGATGTTAGTGAGGTGAACTGTCACAGTGTCAACAACCGTGTATCAACAACATCTAAAAACAAAACCAGTAGCTGGGAAAATCCAGAGATCTTAGCCTTTAAAGGTTTGCAGAACTCTTCTGTGCTTCTTTGTCTCTGTCTTCAGCTTTTCTTGCTGCAAGTGTGAGAGCTAGAAACTCACTGTCCTGTCCAACTAAAACTTGAGTCTAAGTTTGTTTGCTTGAGGTACTGTAAGACTTATATTGCCTATCATGAGGGCTCACACGACTAAAACTACAGGTTTTTCTGGTCCCGGAGTCTGTGATTTGCCCATTTTTTCAGTGGTTGGTCTGGCTGAGGAATGCTTTATCCTATTTGCATTCACTGCAAAATGTTCTTAGGAAACTCTGTTTGCCTTTGACAGGGAGAAATATGAGCAAGCTCAAGGATTGTATCAAGAGCATATGTGTGAGTTTAATGCAGCTGCCCTTGTTTTATTACATACAAAATATCTTGAAATAATTTGGTTCTGTGCTGGGAGTTGAGCTGACACTCTCTTTTTCAGGACTGATGTTGCTGTAAAGAGGACAACAAAGTGGAAATTGCTAGTCTGTGTCCTATCAAACTTGCCAGGATTTTAGCAGTTTCTGATCCATCCTGGGATGAAACCAAGAAATGTTCATGTTACTGTTTACAAGAAAAACCAGCAAGAGAGATTTGTCGAACCTAATTGACTCTAAGGCTCAAACCTGAGTCTCTCATACTGTAATAAAAAGATACCCAAAGAAGTAGCTGTTTGCCATTTTCTCTTCCTGGGTGTGCAGATGATGCAGTCTCTCTGCAGGGCTGATAGCATGGCACTGGTCTTTTCTTGTTGGATGTTTCTGCATCTGCTCCAGTGATCCTTGGCCAGCTGGTTGATCCAGATTCTAGGCTGGTTGGCATTGCTGGAGACCTTGCAGGGCCCTGCCAGTGCTTGACCCACTCTTTTACAGTAAGGTGAAGAATCATATTGAAGCTGCATGATCAGATTTCAAACCAGAGAATTCAGGAGGAAAGCTTCCCTTTCTTTCTCCCCTTCCATGCCACCGCAATGGGACACAGTCCACGTGAAAGTCACAGACATAAGATATCCTTGTCCTTTGTTGATAAAAGCCCATGAGATGATGGGCATTGCAAAGGATTTTGTAATAGCTTCCTTTTTTACTCCAGGATATTTTGATATTTCTGTTGAGTTGTTCAGAGCAATGAAAAACCTCTGAGGCTTCTGAGCTGCTGCCATGGGAGATGGATGTCCTGGAGAGGTAACAGGACATGTTTGGGACAGTGAGGACAATGTGAGGCTCTACAGCAAGGCTGGACTGCAGCTGGGGAGGCTGGCTCAGCACATCACAGCCTCTCTTCCTCTGAGGGACCCCCTGGTCAGATCCAGCTGCTGTGGGGACCAGCTGCAGTGGAACACAAGGTTAACCAAGTTTCTTCAGAGCTCAGTTTTAGGGCTGAAGCTCTGTTATGGAGATGTGAAGTTGGAAAGAGTCTCTTTCTGGCTCTGTGTCCCTGTGTGGGTTTGCAATACTGCATGGAATGTTTCTGTTCCTTCTAGGCCAGTTTTCATCTCCAAGGACAGAGACAACTCCTAGACTTAGTTCAGCTGTCTTTATTCAAGTAGTTCCTTGCCTGCATAGCTCTAACCTGCCCTGCTCACCCACTCCTCCAGCTGACAGTCCTGACAGTCCTGCAAGTCAATGGCACAGGCATCATCTGTTTGTTCTGTATTTCTGCAGTTGCTAACATGATGGAGTCCTGGATACTGTGGTAGAAATCATTATGAATCTGTCCTTAGGCTGTTGGTGAGTCACTAATGAGACTCAAATAGAGGCAATTAAGTCAGCTTTTTTTGTCAGTACGGTTGTGTGATTATTAATTGTTCAGAGAAGTTTAATGGTATATAAAGCAGAGTCTCAAAAAGTCATACCTCATATGCTGAAACTTCTGTTATGATGGTTTGAGACCTGCAAAATTTATCATGAACAAAAGTATTGGAGCTTACCTAGATATACTGAAATCATATTTTCCAAAGGTAACATGCACAGGAAATAAAAAGGGTCGAGGGGTTTTGTTATTTCTTATTTATACATCTTTTTATATGCAACATATGCAAGGTCTTAAGTATAAATGTTTTCACATCTCTATATTTTAAATGGGTGGGGGTTTTAACATTGTGACTACGAAGTCTGTTTTTCCTCCTCTTTCTTTTGAAGGATTCAAAGATTGTTTGGATCTTTATTCTTAATCAAAAAGAAGAGAGACAGGGATATTAATCTTTAAAAGAGATGTCCACCCCTAGCTTTCCTCAGGTATTTAGGTTCCATGTTAAGAAATTTATACAAAATTATAGTGTGTCAAGGTGATTATTTTTGTGTTGTTGATTATTTACTCAACAGTAACTAACTTACCTTTAACATTTTGAAACATGCCTGTTTCCAGGCCACTACTGCCAGGAAATATGCCTTTTTTACATTGATAATAATGTTTTGCCTCTTATCTGCACGTCTGAGGGGTGTCTTGCACCACGTGCTCAGGACTGGCTCAGCCCCACTTTCATGCCAGCTTCCTGAGAAGGAAGCTGTGAGGTCTTCCCCTCAGACAGCCACACCACTGGCTTCCCACAGCTTCCCATGGCACAGCCAAAGCAAAACACCAAGCTGTTACACCCTGCACATATTTCCTAACAGGCAGACAGCTGAATGTGTCAACATTTATTCAGTCTGTCCAACCTCCTAGACTTTCAGGTTTATAGAATCACAATGGATGTGAAACAGGTGGGCAGGGATCTCTTGTTTGTTTTATTCCCTAGTGCCAGATTTCGGGACCATCATGGGATACTAGAGAGTGACAAGATGAAATTAATGAACACATTGATCCTTCACATGACACGTAGCTGAACTATGGAAATTGTTGCCACGGGATGGCACATGGGTAGGAGGGGGGAGATTGGATGAGCACCTGAAAGAACAATCCTTTTATCAGTGATAAGTATGCAGAAAAGCCCCACCAGCTCTGTACCCTGTGATGGACAGTCATAGGCTGGAAAATACACAGGAGAATTATCCCATTTACTTGTCATATTTTAGATATGTTTTATATACACCTGAATTTGACTACTGGTAGAGCTAATCATGGGTTAGATGAACCTGTGACCTGACTCACAGCAATCAGTCTTTTTTTCTTGTGTTCTGCTCTTAGGTGGTTGTTGGTTTTACTTCACACTGAGCTACCCCATTCTGTGATTTCATCCTGATGTAAACCTCTCTGGCTACAGTGGGACTTTGAATGCACAGAGGGGGGAATGCACATCCTTGAATGCACAGAGGGGGGAATGAATTATGTTCCAAGGCACTGTATGGGCCATAAATTAGAGAAGACATGTCAGTCAACAAAGTTTCTTAAGGTTTCAGATCATCTCTAGTGTTGCAGCTGATCCAACAGCTTTGTATAGTTCAGCTTCAGAGAAGCAACAACAGTCAAGATACTGGCTCAGCTGTTTGGCTTATGAGATATCTTAATTCAAAATCCTTTTTCCAGCTGTGCTAGGAACATACTTGGTAACAGGAAGATTTAGGAACTGCCTGTGGAGAAGAGATGCACAAATCTCCTTCCCTTCCACCACCAGTCTTAGATGCTTAGTTTGAAGTTTGGTGAGAGAAGACAGACACAACTTTTTGTTGTTAGATCATTTTCAGATCTTTGTGTTTATTTTTATGAGTCTATTTAGCAATAGATGTTCATGTATCCAGTGTCAGTGCAAAGGATGAAGAACATGCTGTATTTCATTTGGCTTGTGAACCCTAACTATTTTTCATGTTATTCTTGGCTAATGCAAAAGACACATTTTAATTTGTGGCTTTCCAAAATCTTCTGTTACCCTCAGGAAGAAAGACCCTTCCCTGTTAGGATAGTGCTTTATTGTGCATGAGATGAGAAAGAACACTGCAAGCTGAAAATTCCTTCCTTCACTCCAAAATGCAACAACAAAGTGCAACAGGGCAGCATCTGCCCCCATGTACAGATACCTGTGGAGCAACAGCATTGGACTGGTCAGCACCATAAACTGAAGTTGTTGCCTTTGTTTTTTTCCAGCACTGGGATGTGTTTCGGACAATTACTGAAGTGTTTATCCTGGTTCCTGCCTTGGTTGGCCTGAAGGGCAATCTGGAGATGACACTGGCATCCAGGCTCTCTACTGCTGTGAGTGTTAACAAGGTGGTGGCTGTGTGTGTGTGGGGAGGGGGGTGATTAGCAGGAGACATCAGGAGATTCTTCATTTTTATAATCACAATATGTATGAGATATGCCCTTTTCTGCTAAGTGGAAACTAGTGATGTGTGAGTGTTTAAATAATGTGTTTGCCCTCATTTTGTAACTGGAACAAAGAATTTCCATCTGTGCTTTGAAGGTGAATTAATCCCTGGGTGGCCAGTTGCTGATATTTGGGGCCCTGTGACACATGAAGGAGACAAAGACAGGACTCCACAGCTGTCAGCTTCAGTATTGGATTGCTTTTCTGTGGGTATTGATTCTTGAGAGGCCAGGGCTTCCCAGCTCTCCTAACTCGGGGGGAGCAGACTGAGGCTTCTTGGAACATGCAGCAGCTTTTGCTACTCTATTTGATCTCTTGTATCTCCCTAAGCTGTTTTGTTTACTTCGGGCTGTTTATGTTACGTCTCAGGAGAATTTGGAGCTTAACAGAGCAATTTAGGAGGAACAAAGAAGGAAAATTGTTTTAGTTTGTTTAGCTTTTTCTCTGTGTGGGATGTGATGGATATGCCCACTCCACCTTTAGCTGGGTGCCCTGTAGTGCCTCTGTACCTCCAATGTGAACCTCTGATGCCCCTGGGACACTGGGCTAGAGCATGATGGAGAAGTGTCAAGAAGCAAGTGCAGGGAAGGCTGGGGGATGATGACCTGCAGTTGCCTCTCTCTGACTTTAACAGCCTCTTTTCTACAGGGACCAGGTGAAACTGCCTTCAGCAGCCACCTGTGCCACAGAAACAGGCTTTCAGGGTATCTCTCTTGACTCCTAGGCTAACACTGGACAGATGGATGATGCCCAGAAGCAATGGAAAATGGCCACCTGCAATTTAGCCCTTATCCAGGTGAGTCACTTCAGCTGGGAGATGAAAAAGTCCCTTTTCTCTTGCTATGCTGCAGACCAACAGCATCTCTTCCCAGCAGTGCTGAACCCAGAGCAGGTGATTTGGGGTGGGTATTTTCAACAGAGCCAAGCAGAGCCAGGGCTTTACTTCCAATAAAGCTCTGTGTGACCCAGAGCTTGTAGTTTAGCTGCAAAATATATCTAGACATTCGTTGTCTTTGTAGGCAAACTGAAATAATAAAAAAACTCCTTTTGCAGGGGGAGCTACAATCCCTGTTTCACAACAGCCCCAAATAAAGCCTGTCATTTACTGACAGTGTTTGGGAATCAGCCTTGAGCAGGAGGGGAGAGGTGGGAGAAATGTGCCTCTTGTAGCTCTTTCTGCTTGTTAAAATCCAGCAACTAGCCTAGAGTTTTCACATGGCAAGACCACAAGGCTTGCAACGTGTGTCTGTGTGCTTTCCCTTATCTCCTTCCTCAGCTTTCAGGAGTGCTACCTTGATGGGGAGCCCATTTTTGTGTTGACCAGGGTTACTCCTTTGCTGATGGACTCAGTGTCCTTTGCTGAAATATTATCTGGCCTTTGCAGACCTTCAGAGTTTTTCTCCAAACTTTGTCAGGATTTCTTTTGAATCTAGTGGAGCCTCACAGGGATGCTGCTTAAATACATAAGCAATCAGCATCTGTGCCAGGCTGTGCCCTCTGAGCTATGTGACAGCACTGCAGTCGTGTGGAGCCAGGGCTGCCTGGAAACAGAAGTGGATGATTGCTCACCAGCTGTCTTTTGATCCCCAGGTCCAGGCCACTGTGGTGGGACTACTGGCTGCTGTTGCTGCTGTGATCCTGGGGGCCATCTCTAAGGGCTCTGTGGAGCTGAGCCAGGCTGCTGTGCTGTGTGCCAGCAGCGTGACCACGGCCTTCATAGCTGCACTGTCACTTGGTGAGTCTTTTTGGTTCCTCAGATCAAACATGCAGCAGTCAGGTGTGGAATAAACTGCCTCTTCTGCTGGGGAGACCCAGCTGACATCCCTCTGGTCTGGCAGAGGGAGGAGGGATGCAGGGAGCATTAGTCCTATGTGTGCTGCTTTCATCCCCTCTGCATCCTGCCTATGCTTCTCTTCTCCCGTGATCTGTTGTTCGCTGGGCTCTTGACATCCACAGCAGCAATCAGAATGTCCTTCACCTGACACACCAAAAATGCCCCATGCTGTGCATGGAAGTACATAAACATACACATACTTATTTCATGTCTCTTGGGTGACACATGAGCCATCTACACTGGCCCTTTCTCTAGGGGAAGCTGAACTAATATCATGCACAAAGCATGAAATGGAGAGTCTGTTAGCAGACAACTCCAGACCATGCTCAAGATGGACTTGGGTCACCCAATACCCTGGGCAGGGTTGTGGCCAGCCCTGTGGCTTACCTGCTATGAGCTCACAGCTGGGCACTCCTCTCCCCTGGCTCTTCCCCTTCAAGGGAAGTGTGGTGGGCTGGATGGTAGGATCTGTTCTGAGCGGCCTGAAGATCATCAGTTTGTAGGTCTGCCATACGAGGGCAGCATGATACACCGAATAGAGTCAGCTGGCAGAGTCAAATAAAGCAAGTTTTCTAAATGAAAGGAACAAGTTAGAACAAGTGCATATCCTGAAGCTGGAGTCAAAGGGTGATTGTAGATGCCTTTCATGAAAAGCATGGCATGAGGCAGTTGTTAAAAACAGCTTTCATTACTCTTCCCTACAATCTCCCTGCTTGGTGTGATACAGATAGGCTTTGTTGCTGTACTGTCACAGGCTTGCTGCTGGCATTAGTTTCTTCCCTGGACATGGTCACAGGCAGCCTGTGTGTGGGTGTGCACAACGGGAAGCTGCTATTTTTATGGCCAGGGAGGGAAACAGCATGAACTGTGCTGTGGCGAGGGGAGTGTGGGTGTCTAGGATGACTCTTGTGGAAATGCCATGTTGTGTGAGGATGTGTTTCTATATAGGGGATTTTGTATCAAGGAAGGTGCACATGTGGCATTTCTTATGGGAGAGCTGATCATCCTCTGTATGGTCAGCTCTGGTGGGGCTGTATAGACAAGCACAGAGGAGTTGTGAGCTGGAGGGAACCACCATCTCTTGAGCTTTCTTTGCTGTGTACTGTCAACCATGGAAGGCCTTTGAAAACATGTCATTTGTCTTGTCTCAAGGCTACCCTTGCTAGTCACACAGCAGTGGAGGCTGGCCAGGCAGGGTTTATTCCAGTTAGCTTATCTGCAGGCCTGTGGGAGATCTGATGTCTGAGAGATTCCCACATGTTCCTCAGGGTTTGGTGTTTGTATTCCTTAACTCACCTGGGCAAGCAAAACTTCCCTCCTCTCCAAGAGTGCCAAAAAGCAGCTGAATTTTCCAGATGCAGCTCAAAGGACAAGGGAAGAGAGGTGATGTGGGCCATCTCCATAATGCTCAGAGCATCAACATCCACACAGTGCAAATTAAAGCAGCCCCAAAGGCTCTGGGGCATGAAGGGTCAGTTTGATGGATGGACTGAAATGCTAATGCAGGCTACTGTAAAGAAGCTTGTTTCTCCTTGGTGATTCAAACTTTGAGAAATTTTGGTCTAATATGGAAAATATCTTTGTGCTGTGGAATCCAGAGCAGGGGATGGCACTAGGGCTGCATGCCTGCTGTGTGCTTATCTCTGAGTGTGCTTCGTGCTTGGTCCTCCTTCAAGGCAGCCAAGATTAGGCTGCTCAGGAGGGAAGCTTCTACATTTGGGCTGCCTGCTGGTATCTCCTTTGATCCCTGGAATTTGCTTGTGTGCCTGTGGGCCTTTGGAACAGTTCATAAGGGCAGTCATGCCCTTCAGGTTGGTGAAAGCAAGAGAGCGAATTCCTGAGGATGTCCAATCTCCAGCTGCGTGGTGCTGGTATGGGTAATCTGCTTCTCACTTTTCTTAGATCCCCATGTCCCTCTGGGAGCCAGAACAGCAGCTCTGGGGTGAAACACAGCAGGATACATTCTCTGATGCTTGCTCTGTGTCTTCTCTAGGTCTGGTGATGATTGGTGTGATCATCGGAGCAAGGAAAGTTGGGATCAATCCAGACAATGTTGCCACACCCATAGCAGCAAGCCTTGGAGACTTGATAACCCTTTCCCTGCTGGCGGGAATCAGCAGTACACTCTTCAAATACATAGGTACAGTGTTTAGCAGGGAATTGCAGCTCAGCAAGGAAGGGACGAATCCTTGTGAAATTACTGCAGGGTGCTTCCCTGTTTCTGGCATGGTTCAGAATGGAGGCTGTTGTGCCACTGGGGTAGAAAGGTGACTGAAGAGGCTTTTTCCAGAGTTTCTATTAGTAACAAACTGGAAGGCAGAGCTCTAAGAAACACAACTGGGATCTGTCAAAGAAATGACCAACAGATACTGTGCAGCTTTGGAACAGAAGGTTGGCATATGTGACTCTGACTCTGTTCCTGGATCTGTCACTAGCCAAGCATAACTATTTTCTGTGGGTGGGTAATAGCAGGTCCTTTCTCGCAAAGCAATTTCAGGGGTTTAGCATTTGTAAAATATTCTTGTACCTTCTTGCATGGGGAGTCATGGATGAACAAGACATCAAATTGGAAGAAGGCAGACTGCAGTGTTTCATGTTTGCAGGACTCTAGGACTTATGGCTATGGTGTTAAGCTGTGCTGCTGATTGGCAAAGGCTTGGGCATCTGTTGATTCTGAAAAGCCCAAAACATCTTGCTACTTGGTGATATATGCCTGACTGTTGCTTTTAAAGTGTTAGGCTATTTACCATGAGCCTAACCTAGAACAGAAATGGGAAAATAAAAAGATCAGCAAACTCAAAACCATTTGACACTCAAACTGTTGCTTCAGACTGAGCAGAAGCAGCGAGGCAGCTGTTCTCAGTTTGCATAACTGGTTCCATATGTAAGCGCAAGTGAGGGAGTGAAGGAGCACACACTGAAGGGAGAGGCCTATGAATTGCTTCTGTCCAATCCTCCTTGAGCTTCAGAGTGCATTTTTTTTAACAGGCTTTTTCCATGATGCCATCTCACCTTCCTCTGTAAAGCTAGGTTGTCTTTCAGTCAATACACCTCAGATAATATCTCCTAGGGAGCACAGGGCAGAAGAACATAATAACCTTCATGGCTGTGAGCAAAGGGAATTTGTGGAGTTTTCAGAGTAGTTTAAATACCCTCCTGAGATTGAAAATACTCATCATACGAACACCAAGTCATTGAGAGCATGAAGTGAAGCAGGTAGGAGGAAGGCATTGCTGATGGTGACTGAATAAATTAATTTCCCTCCCCACTGTGTAGGAAGGTATGGTCATGCTGTGAAAACTTCTGGGTCCTACCAAAATGTATCCTTCAAAAATACTGATGAGACTGTAAGTTCGGAGTACTATGTGCCACCTGATGCAGCACTGTTCCCTTTTGCAAAATACCCTTTTGCCAGTGAAGATTTTAATTTTTTTTTTTAAATTGACTCTGATCCTTCTCAGTCCTGCGTAATGGAGGTACAAACTGTGCCAGAGGGTTTCAGCTTGTTTATGGGCTGTATGTGAGGGAATGTGGCAGAACTGGAATGTGGAGACTGAAGGCCATTCATCCCACCAGGAGTCTCTCTGTGGGCTTTGATAAGGTTTGATAGACTCCAGTGCTCTGTGTCTGCATTATTTAAGAAGGAATTAATTGCTCAAAACATCAAGGGATGTGGGTAGGAGACCCAGAATAGCAGCTAAGTTTGTCATGCAGCCCATCTGCCCTGAATGACTCCAGGGGGTTCAGTGCACTGACACAACAGTTTTTACAGCTGTTTACACCCCAGAAGTGGTTGCATTTCAGCGCCAGCTAAAGCCACTCATAAAGAGTGCACCTCCTTGTGTAAGAGCCCTTGATTCATGGAAGATGTCATCACATCAGTGCTATCTCATCCAGGTAGCCCAAGGTCCTGGCAAAGACATTTTAAAAAATGCACACTTTGAGTTTGCTTTATCTCCCAGATTACCTGCAAAGTCGGCATTACATCTCACTGCCTTTGGCCCCAACACAGAGACCAGATGGAAAGCTCTGTTGATGGAGCAGTTTTGTATCGAAAGGCTTGGCATCAGCCCCATTGCTTGAAGGTGTTTCTCGTGCTTCTAAGTAATATTTATTTTCTTTTTGTGCTGCATATTTGCTTATTTTTTGATTCCTTTGCTTCTAAAAATCACTTCAATTTTATGCCTCTGCCTAATGGAAACACATGTAAGCTAGCACAAAAGAAACCCCAGATCTTAACTGGCTTGTACGTGAAAGAGAACATTTGTTCCTATAGAGCAGACCAGCTGTTCAGCAATTCTGCTGGCTTGCCACCTAAAGTACCTCTTACGTCTTGTTTTAGGTGAAGGTGTGAGGTGCCTGCCCTAAGTGTGATACAGGAGTTTCCCCCTTGCCCTGCTGTTTGATCTGTACCCTGGAGCCAGAAATTTTGTAACTTTTTATCTTTCTTAGTTGGAGATGGAATTGGAGACTTGTTCGTCTTCAAATTTAACTTGCTTTGAATCCTGCTGATTTTCAAACAGCATCCTCCAGCAGTGAATTTCAGGGATTTAGTATGGATTTCTGTAGTGGAATGAGGTGGTTTTGTGGGGAACATCATGGTTCATGTGATTTTTCTGATAACGTAACTCGGTTGGACAAGAGTCCCGCTGCCTTTTTTCCCATCTTTGTGCAATTTGATTTTGGCAACCTGTGAAGCTATGGGCGTTTAATTCAAGATTTCTTTTCCTTGCCAGATGTGAAATACCTTTCTCCTCTGATCTGTGCTGTCTTCATTGTCATGATCCCTCTCTGGGTTGCTATTGCCAAGCAAAACCCTTCTCTTGCTGAAGTCCTGAAATCTGGATGGCAGCCGGTTATTGTTGCAATGAGCATCAGCAGGTAAACCAAGGAGCAGCTCCCAAGCCCACACGTGTATTCACACTGCAGAGAGACCCTGTGCTCACTTAGAAGGCCATCAAAAGTGAAACTGGAAGAGAGAGCAGAAGGGTATTTGTCCAGAGCTTCTGAGCCACTGGTGGCCCTCCCACAGACTGTGAGATAGCAGATAAGGAGCCTCCAAATCACTGGAAAAAGCAAATCATTTTAAGTCTCACGCATCCAGGCATCACGTGGGTGCAAGCTAGGAAACAGAAAACAGAGGTGATGACCATCACAAATTGTCAGGCTTCAACTTCATTTTTATCCAGCTGTAAAAAGAAAAGACTGGTTAATGCAGAGTCAGATAGTTCATTCCTCCTGTGCTGCATGTTTCAGATCCAACTGAGATCCGGGAGAGAATTTTTAAAAATTTCTGAAGCTGGTAGAGAAGTGTGAAAAAGCTTTGGGGGAGGGTGATAAAGCTTCCCTAACTACTACCAGTTTTGCCTGCGGGTGGGCCAGGAAGTCTCTGTGAACTCATTATGACATTAACAAAAACTGTAAGGTTATCTGTTGGTGGAGACTGAGCTGTAACAGGGGTACCTGGGCAAATCAGTCCAACCCTGGCAATGGGGAAGATGCAGTAACCCATCTCAGTGTGCTACTTTCACAGCATAGGAATTGATCCACACTCATTGCCTGTCCTTTTTTTAACAGCATTGGTGGGCTCATCCTGGACAAAACTGTAACTGACCCAAACTTTGAAGGCATGGCAGTTTTCACACCTGTGATTAATGGTAGGCTGGGCATGGGGGATTCTCTGCTTTTATTTATACCTCCTCCTCCTCCCCAAGGGTTGTGGTATCCACTGTTGCCCCTACACAGAGGTCAGGGTTCAAAGTCCCTCCTCCCATCATGAGTGGAAGCAAAGCTACTGGTCCCCGTTACATCCTTGCTTACTCATGTCTTGAAGCAACTCTGGAGAAAAACAGCAGGCAGGGCTGGAAAATACTGGCAGAGCTGTGGGAAAGGTTAACAGCATCTGATAGCTGCCTCTGAGAGCTACATTGACACTGTTCATAACATCAAACCTATTAGGATGTCAAAATAAATCCATTTTCCTTTGTCAGTCTCCCTCCACTTGGTAATTTGAGCTGTGAAATCATCCCCTATACAGATTGTTGAAAAAGAACAAGATCAATATGTTAAGATTAGATATGTGTATATGTATAAAAGATTATATATATGGATTGCATATAGAGGGATTTTTATATATTTATCTCTCAAGACCTTTTGTGTGTATATTTATATTTATTGGAATCCTCACGGTACTTTTATACACACACATATCATTACAAACTGCTGGGGATCCTGGTATCATTGAGGATCCACTGGTCTATTTTTCTGCTGTTGTAATGTTCCTATAGGACAGGCCCATTCAAAGGGAAACCCATGTTCCTAGGGTAGGCTTGGCCTCATGCCACTCTCAAAGCATGGTGTCCTCTTGCAGTGTCAGAGGGTGTCACCCAGCTGTCACCTTACTGGATCTGCGTAAAGACAGCCACCTCACTGACAAACCCTTTCCAGCTAGGTTACCCAAAGAATCTGATTGGGAGAGTATGTCAGCAGCAGTTTAGTTGAACAATGTTTGACCCAGACGTCGCCCTGTGGGGGCAGGTGATCTGTTTGGCAGAGCCGGTGGCAGAGTTGCTCAGTGCTCTCTGTCTTTGCACAAGAAGCTCTTCACCTGTGCAGGGGAGTCCTGCAAAGCGTGGCAGTGCAGGGTTCAGAAAGTTTCCATCTCCAGCTACGGTGACATAGCCTTAGTGTTTGCCTTTGATTCCCATCTGGAAAAACTCATATTTAATGATGGAGAACTTTCTTCTTCAAGGAAGGGAAAACATGAGAAGCCTGCAGCACCTGGCTCCCTTTTATCTTTTCTGTGGCATTTCTACCCTGAAGATACTCAGGGTGGTGGAGGTTTACTCTGTAGATCATTATTCCTCTATTTTCTACTGGAAAATGTATCTACTTTTTCATGTTTTCTAGAATTAATCAGTCTGTAAGGAATTAATTTCCTTTTAATTAGCTAGCATATTTGGGTTCTAATTCATTCTCGTGATTTCTTCTCATTTGACAAAGTCAGATGCCTTAATACAGACATATAATTACTCTCTGTGATGTTTGTTGTCTTTTAAACAATAATGGTTCTCTGGATGACTAAATCCAAGAAGTGGCCATGAGCAGCATCTGCCACTGCCTGCATTGCTTTCCCCAGGTGTTTTTAACAGGCTGTGTCAAACCAGGTGCAATTACATTATCTCCAGAGGCTGTGTGGCATTTACACCCAGTGCTGGGGAGCAAGGAAAAAGGTTTTCAATACAGCAGTCAGAAGGAGACGATCACTGGAACGTTCTTGATTTTTAGGAGCTGTTCCTGCAAAGTGAATAGTGCAGCATCACCTTGACGTGTGGGATCAGCTTTCCTCTTTTTCTCACTGCTGCTCTCTGTGAGCTTGTAAGTGAGTGCAGATCGACTCATCTTGGGCTAGGTTTTAGACTGATGTTTCCTGCTGTGCTGAACGTGTTTTACATGTTTTCTGTGTTTTGCCCTCATAGGTGTTGGAGGGAATCTGGTCGCCATCCAGGCCAGCCGAATTTCTACATTCCTGCACTTCTGGAGCATGCCTGGAGTTTTGCCATACAAGATGAGGCAGAATTGGCCCAACCCATGCACCACATTCTTCTCATCAGGTAGACCCTGAACCCTAGGTCTCCATGTCTCAAGGCCTGTCACCACAGATAGCTCCTTTACCAAGCCTGGTTGGAAAAGGTCTAGGTGGGTTTCAAAGGCAGAACTTCCCCCTCACAGGGAAAATACTCAGATCAGAGAAGAAGCATCTTTGCAATGGGCAGTGTGAAAAAAAGGCTTGTTCACTGCTCACTGGTATGGAAAGAAAGTAGCCTTCAGGGAGCACTAAAGAAAGTAATTGAAAAAGAATCTTAGATTCGATCTAATAGAAAGTCATTTTAACCATGGCCAGCCTAGAGCCATAACCTGTGGATAGAGGGGTGAATAGACCATAATCTTGCTGAAAATCAGCAATTTCTCCATCTTCAGCATTGGATATACTTAAGCGTCAGCAAAATTTGATTTGGGTCTGTTGTCTTTATAGATTGCAGATTCCTCTTGATTTTCCCTGCTGGCTTAGGAATCAGTGCTAGATCAAACTATAATCTGGGAAAATGTGTTGCAGTAAGACAGAGCAGAAGTTGTGGGAGGCAGAGAGCAGCTGAGAGGAGTGTCTGCGAGAATCAGAGTGGATCAGCATGGAGCTCACAGTCCCTGACACATAGTTTCAGTGCTAGACAAAGCTGCTGGGCTGATTCTGTAGATGCTCTTGACTGCTGTGTGATCTAGAAAAGGCATTAGCAATGTTGCTGGTGGGAGGGGACAGCCTCAAGTCTATGCAATAAATATGGGTCCTGTCCTCCCCCTACCCTCTGCAGCTGCTGTTACCCCTCTTTCTGTCTCTGTCTTCTGCAGAGGTGAATTCCAAGTCAGCCCGGGTCCTGTTCCTCCTGGTTATCCCAGGTCACCTCGTGTTCCTCTACACCATCCATCTGCTGCAAGGAGGCCACACATCTCTGTCCTTCACCTTTGTGATGTTCTATCTGACTGCTGCTTTGCTGCAGGTAACCCCCAAACTCTCAACAAAAAGGAACCTCTCAGATAGCAAGAAAAAAAGCCTTCTCCAGGCTAAACAGGAGTCATGGTAAAACATCCAACAGCAGCCACCCTTTTCTGTCATTTCAGGTGTGCTTCTACCAAGCATCATGTACCTTCTGTGGGTCCGGTAATACTTCACCCAGGTTGTGAGGGTCTAGTTTCCCATATGAGCATGACTGCAGTTTAGGGTGAGTGAGGGATCAGATGTGAGATGAGGAACAAGTTCTCGTCCTCCACTGAGCTGCAGTAAGTGTGCATAGACACATTTAACAAGGAAGTACCTTGTTTTAAAATGTTCACTCCTTGAGTCCCTAAGCTCCAAGTATTTCTAGGCTGCCACTTGTCATTCCAGAAAGGGGCAAGTGAGAAGCAGTGAACTCCAGCCAGCAGGTTTCCTCGTTCATTTTGGAAACCAGTGTCACATATTATGGGAATCCATTGGGGCAGGGCCATGTAGGTCAAAAGTGAAGGGAAAACCCAGGCCTGAGCAGTTCGTCTTTGAAAATAAAAGTTCTGGATAGGCAATGGGCAGTTCATTCAATTTGTTGTACCTGTTCTCTTTTGCTGTTTTTCCTACCCTGTAAGCTTTGTCATCTCACCCAGAAATGCATGTGGCTGTTGCCTGAACCCACAGAGGCTCTAACTTCATTTGCCCTTTTAAATCAGTGATTCATTAATTTGCAGGGTGAGGTGGCTGACTCTCACTTTGCCTTACAAGCAGCGACGTGTCTTCGGGTGAATTCCTTCTGTGTGCAAACAATCAGTTTCTCTCGACCTTTGCACAACCCTAAGCCCAGCAGCACAGCCACAGTTGTAAAGGAAAATATTTATTCTTCTCTTTATGCATCGAGGTAACTCCTCAACTAAAGCCAAGCATGAAAATACACAGAATAAATGACAGCGTAAAGAGCAGCATCCCAGCAACACCACTGACCCTGAAAGATTCCCATGGAGGCCAGTGGAGGAGAATGCATTCAGCCTGTTTCTTTTTCCCCCTCCGTTATACTTTATAAAGAAAGACAGAAAGAAAGATGAGGGGGGAAGTTTAGGTCAGCTGGAGGAAGCCCAAAGAGAAAGATCAGAAGCCTAAAAAACATGACCTCAGAGGAATAATTGAATGGACAGGGGTTAGCTAGTCCAAAGAAGAGAGGCTTGAGAAAAATATGGTTAATATCCTTTAAACTACCAAATTTCTGGAGGGAGGGACTGAATAACATTTACTATGTGGTCACTAGAGAAGAAACACGAAATCATGGATTTCAAATGGAAAAAGCAGATTTATGTTAGACCTTAGGAAAAACAGAAATAGAAAAAAAAAAGCTGTGGGACTGATTGCTTAAAGCGTGGCATCTCCAGCTCTGAGGGTTGTTTAGCACAGGTTAAGCAAATTTTCCATCAGACGCATTTGATCCTGAATTGAGGCAAAGGAATGATCTGTGTAAAACTCTTGAGTTTCCAGCCAGCTTTAGTTTCTCTGATTCTGTTATTTAATTTGCTTCCCCCACCTCTCCTCCTCCCTTTCCCTCAACCAATTTTCACCTTTAGAAATGCCACCTCCAGCTTTGGTTCCTGATGTGCTGTGGTCTCCCATGGAGGGACCACAGATGTGGAGAGCAAACTCCTTCTCTCCCTTCTTAATTCAATTAACAAAACAGTCTTTAATCTTTAACCGAAGCATTTTTCTTCCATCTGTTTATCAGAACTGGGAATGAAACAGGTATTAAAAGAAATCACAACAAAGATTTTTAAACTGTTGAGGTGAAAAAAAAAAGAGAAATTATTTTATTCTTTTAACATGTCAGTGCTGCTCGGGATAACTTTGATGTAAAAACTGCCTCAAACTCCAGTTGTCCACTGAGACTTTTAGGAAAAACAAAGTACATGTGATCTGAATTTCTAATGGAAAAAAGAAGTTATCCTTTGGGGTTGCCTGCATATTCAAAGCAGCCCTGTATCTGGTGGAATGAATGGCAGCAGTCCAATTCAAGGCATGAGAAGTAGGAACTGTACCTTTGGGAGAAGCTTTTGGTGTGGTCAGACTCGTATTTTGAGCAGGAGATGCTGGTGAGCAGTTCAAGTGGGGTTCTTCACACTTGTGGCTGGCAGCACAGGGCAGTGGCATCAAGGGTGATGCCAGGCAGTGCAATGCCAAAGGGTAGGAACCAGATACATTCATCCCAGTGCAGCTCCATCCTGCAGGGAAACAGTGTTTCTCTGGGGATGGTGAGAGCTCTCAGTGATCCCTTTTAGCTCTGGTACCTCGGCCATGACCATGTCACTCTGGCTGTGAGCTGAAGGAGATTGGATGTTGCCTTCTTGCTGCCTCACAGCAGGGCCTTTCTTGCCTCTACCCAGGTGGGAATCCTGCTCTACGTGGCTGACCTAATTGTGCGTCTGATGTGGAGGAAGGCTCTGGATCCGGATAATTTCTCCATCCCCTACCTCACTGCCCTGGGGGATCTCCTGGGCACTGGATTCCTGGCCATCTGTTTCCGCCTGGTTTGGCTCATCCATGGTGCAGACATGAACCCGGGGAACTGAGAGACCACGCGCAGATCCACATCCCTCATGCGATACGGTGCTTTCCTCTGGGACAACGGGGTACTTGGCGATGACTGCTGGGTCACCCAGCTGGATTGGGCCTCCCCTGACACCTCCCCTCCCCATTGTGCCTTACAGCTGGGCTTGCCCGCCCTGAGGAATCAGCACCCACAGACTTGTACCCTGGCAAGTGAGCGAGCCGGTTTTAAGAAGTGCCCGCTGCTCACACCTGCACCCAGCAAACAAGGGGCTAAGGAGCATTTGGGCCATTGGTAATGAATGAGCATTTTGGTCGGTGGTTTCAGTCCACCTACACAGCCCTGAGGCTGCTCCAAAGCCTGCCGAGGTCACTGCACCTGATCCTCCAGGTGGATGTTGCAGCCCCTCCGTGTGTAACTCTGACTTTCTCTCAAGGGAAATTCTTTATTCACCCCCCTTTCCTTCTGCTGAATCCCTGGAGGAGGAGAGCAACTAGGTCTTTAAACTTGTCTCCTCTCCATGGCTCATCAGACGCTCAGGATCTGAGGCAGTGAGCTGCTGGCTCACGCCCAGCAGGAGGTTATGTAGGGATACCACCTACCTGCCCTGGCAGCATCACTGGTGTCTGACCGACAAGCTGGTTTGATTGCATTTTGGGGGTAGGAAGGTTTGTTTTTACGGTTTATGAAATACCCAGTAGTTAAAATGTTTATAGAAACACACATATAAATAAAGTGGGTAAAAAAAAAAAAGAAATGCTGTGGATTTGGGGATTGTTTTTTTCTTGCTATGACTCTACCTGTTTCTAGTTCTAACTTGTCGGTTAGAACTTCCTGCTTCTTTCTCATCCATTCAGGTCAGACAATGCAATTTTAATAGAGCTTCTTTCTTAGGAAAATCAGTGTTTCCTAACCAAGAGCAGCCTTTTGCTGACCGCGTTTCAGGTTAGAATTAAAGCCCATTCCCTCTCCCACAGTTGCCATCCACTCATTAAAAATTGCTCTGGGATGAGTCTTGAATCTGTTTGTGTGTGTAAGGCTTGTGTTGGCCTGGGTGATGATTGGGTACGAGGATGTGGCCAGTGACTCCTTCAGTCCTCACTCCAGAGTGGCTCTGGTGCTGTCAGGGACACATCAGGGAGGGGTTGTGGGGCTGAAAACATCCAATTCTCAGCGCAATTGAAGAAGCAATAGGGTCATCTGGATAATAAGATGCTGAAGAGTCAGGAGTCAAGGACATGGATCAAACCTTTGAAAAATGTCACTAGGCCTCAACTAGAAGAATAATCTGCCACCTTCTTGTTGGAGAAGGGAAATGGGAGGTCAAGTCCCCCAGCCTGCTGGCAGACAGGGGCCTTGTTCAAGGACCTGCTAGCTCTAAAACTCTTAAATCTGAGCTGTGTTGGGTGACTGCTGGTGTTGGGTGTTTCTTTGCTCCCAGTTCCGCTCTGGTTTCCCAGAGCTGCTGCAAAGCTGAGGCCCCTGCATGGTATCAACACATGGCTGAAGGTCCCTGAGAGCAGAAGCTGTTCAGCTCTGGGCTGCCAGGTGTGGGGAAAAGCACTCCTTAAAAAAATACTAAGCTGTTGCCTCCCCCTTCCTCAAGCTTCCTCTTCCATTTTTTTGTTTTGAAGGATAAATTGCCCCCTGCTGGCTTCACGATGGGGAGCTCTCAGCATTCCAGGCACACACTCCCCCAGCTCGGGCCTCGCTGCTTTATCTCCCGCTGCAGCCTGAGTGCTGTCGGCTCTGCTCGGCTGCACCATCAGCCCCGAGCACCCACGTGTGATAATTGCAGCCCAGCAGCTGAGGGGGCTTGCGGGGAAAGCAAAGTGAGCGTCTGATTGCCAGCCCCAGTTTGACGGTGCTGCGTTAGGGGAAGTGTACATATATATTTTAATAACTTGAGCTTAGTGCTTTGTTTTGTAAACCTTTATTAGCTCCTCCAATTTGGCACCGGCTTGAGCAGTCCTGGAAAATAACTCCTCCTGCCTCACCACCATCACTCCTTCTCCTTGCTGCGTGTGCCCCACTGCCTTGGAGAAGTCTTCTCTGGAGCTTGGTGCTTTTGCTGCTCATATGGATCAGGTAAGGCTGATTCTAAAGACAAGCTGATGAAGACACCCCAGACCTCTACAGGATCCTGAACATGTGAAACTTTTTCTGCTTTCCTCATAATAGCACAGATTTGCCCTTGCTTCCTCCAATCCTGCAAAAGCCCTGACTGGAGCCTGTGGCTCGAGCAGACTACAAGGGACCCCAGTCACACTCCAACATCAATTCCCACTACTCAACACACAACTGCTTCTCTATGTGCTTGCAGCAAAGCCCTGGTACTGGTACATCCCTTTATCAGGGATTTCTGGGAAGAACTCAGCTTAATCTGGTTGTCACTGTTGACAGAGGACACGGATGGGAACACATAATGGATGCCATCCGTGTCCTACTTGTGGGACTCGGCTGGGCCAGGGTGACCTATGTTGCACCTTGCCCATGCTCGGCTTGGGGGGTTCCCACCTTGCAGGAGACACTGGGGCTTGGAGATGATGTGGGGAGATTAGAGGGCACAGCAAGACGTGCTGTTCTCCAGGGTACCCCTTGGTGGTCAGCGAAGCTTCAGCCTCGTGCTTGTGCACACAGTGCAGGGAGTGCACTTAAGACTCAAAATTGCTTCCAGCCTCAAGCGAAATGATATAACCAAAGGAAATGGTTTCAATAAAAGGGGATTTTTTTTTCCTTTTTTTAAGGGCAGCAAGAGGCTAGTTATCTGGCTGTTCAGACTGTTTACTCTTTCTCTTTCCTCCTTTTTTTCCCCTGTGCAAATGAGAAAGGGCCTTTGCTAACAAAGGTTGTATGTAACCCTGGATCAGCATTCCTGTAACTCCATCTGAACCTGCTCATCTAAGAAAGTACCCCCAGCCCCTCCAGTGACTGGTCAGCACTGCTCCCTCTCTCCGACACTGGTTGCCCCAGCTGTCCCAGCAGGGCCAGAAGCCCCTGAGTTATCCAGGCTGCCTCCTCCTTCCCTCCTGCCTGCAGGATCCTCAGCTTTTAAGAGCTTTCAGTAAATCACAGAAGGCCCTACCTGGTTTTATGCTCCCTGTGGTGTTGTGTTGGGGTGATTTTGTTGGGGAGGAGATTTGGGGAGGGGGTTGCTTTCCCTCCTTTTCCTCCACAAAATTCACAGTTTCAGAGCAAACCTATGTGGGTAGCAGAGCCCAGACAGGGTGTGGACATTTCATAGTGATTTCTGTCTTTAATCTAACCCAGTAGGGAAGTCATTGCCAGCGGTGGGCCTGGCTTCTCTGCTGCTGTGTCTGTGTCATTGCTGTGCTCGGCTTCTCACTAGGCTGAAGCCACCCCACCAGAGTCACCAGCACCTCTGTTTGAGCCAACAGTGACTTTTATTTGTATTTAATCCTTGTAACTCCCAAGTAAGCAACATCCTCAAAAAAGGAGGAGGTGAGAGAAGAGAGCTTCTTTCTTGCTGCTCTTTAGTCCTTGTCTGCTGACCTGCCTATCTGGGCTCAGTGCTGGCCCTGGACTGAGAGACCCATGAAATGCTGTGAGATGCTAGTGGAAGGCTTATCTTGTTGTAACCTTTAGGGGGAATAGAGGAAAATGTGGAGTGTTGGCAGAAGAATGAGATCAGCTGGTTTTGAGCCCTGTGTAGCCATCAGTCAACTGATCCAGTCTGTAGCAGGGAGGAGTGAAAAAAATACAATTTTCTTTTTTGTTTAAACTCCCTTGATTTTATTTTCCACTGTATTAGCAGTGCCATTACATTCACTCCTGCCATCAGTCATTAGTTGTCCCCCAGTAAACTCGGGTTGATTTAAGTGTTGTGGGACAGGGGTTGAGAAAGGGCACTGGAGTTTGGGAGGGAGTGGGTCTCTTCCATGCACCACCACCACAGTGCCAGTGTGTTGGGGCCTCAAGGAGATCCCACCTGAATTGGGAAGGAAGGTCAGTAAAGGGTTCCCCCATTCCTGGGTGCAGAGCAGTTTCTCTTTGCAGGCAAAGAAGGGACTGTCACCATCTGTAGAGACAGATGAGAACAGGGGTTTGTTTTCAGGGACAGTCAAAGCATATATATTTCTCCCCTCCCCAGCTTCCAGTCACTGCCTCCATCCTAATACAGTAATTTTCCAGAAACTCTGAGATGCAGCATCCTTACCAGGGACAAGTGAAGTGCCAGCCAGCAAACACAAGCAAGTCTGAAAAGCCTCCTTCAAGCGAGACGCCACTTCCAAGACATACTTGAAAACACAATTTTTTTTTCCCTTTCAATGGAAGTCTATTTAATCCTTCAGCTGGTAAACAACCCAATCTGTGGTGCACAGCAAGCTCTGGAAGGAAACCTCCTGATTACTGAAGCTCTATTTTGTTCTACTGGAAGGGCAAACTCAACAGCTTCACATGGGCCACGAGGGATTGGCCAGTGGTTCCATAGCACGGAATACCCACAGCACAGGCAAAGTGCCCACCATGCCCCTAATTCTGGTGCAAGTAGAGCTGTCAGTGGCACTCAGAGGAAAGGGCAGACTTTCCATCAACTGCTAAGCCATGTTGGACTGTGGCAAAGTTTAACACTGCAGGAAGGGAAGGTATGCTGCAGAAAGGGAAGGTACTCTCTTTTTTATGCTAGGGGGCATCACTGTATTTATATAATAAATATGATGCTGTACACACGTGTATATGTAGACATAGATAAGCCAAATGCCTATTAAGTATTATAACCATATACAAATATAATAATATATAATATGTAAATATAATAATAAATGCTCTTTAATTATTCTTGTAATACATACTTTATACATATATTCATATTACATACAATGTATGTATTATCACCTATAAATATTTCAAGTATTTGCAATAATTCTATTACACATTATAGTATAATCATTATTTACCTTGCCTAGGTGTGCACACATAAACCTGCCAAAGTGAGGCTGTTCTTGTTTCTTTTGTGTCCCTGGTGCTCTGAGAGCTCCCCAGTAGCTTCCAAGCAAAACTCCAGGACCAACCTGAGTAATTCGGAGTTGTTTGTCCCCAAGCTTTTCAGCCAGGATGGGAACTCCCAAGGTACCAGCTGCCTTTCTGAGGGTGGAAGGATATTACTACCGGGGTCCTCACTTCAGCAAGGCCATGACTGGCATTTACCCCCAGGCATGCCCATGCTGTACTTGCCCCATCTTGGCTCTGTGACACAGGCGCTCTGTGACTCAGAAGTCTCAATGCTACTTCATATGGCAATGGCCATGCTTTGCTGCTTAAATTATTTATTTCTAATAGGCAGCTGATGAGGGGGATTAGGAAGGAAGGGTTTAAATAGAGTTTGCAAGGTTATTCCTTCCCCGAGGCTGAGCCCTGTGCGATCATGGTGTTTAACTTGGATTTTTCTCTTAATCTTTGTGCTTCCTTTGCAAAGCTGGGGTGACCCTGGCAGTGCTGTCATGGCAGCTCTCCCTTCACCAGCACAGTCCTCCTGCCCAAACCCATCACTGCCAATGTAAGAACTCCAGCTTGGGCAGAAAACGGCACTGCCCAGTCAGTGTGATGCAGTGCCCAGCCCCAGAGCAGATGAGCTGCCTCATTATGGCATAGGTGCCTAGTGGCAGCCACACCCATTGTGCAGTCTCTGCTCCTTTCAGTGCTTTAACAGCCACTAGCATCCTTGCTTGGCTTTCTGTGGGACCAACCCCTCCTTGTCCACAGCCCAGCTGCTCCTAGCCAGGCCCCAGATGTGGGAGGTCAGTGGAGAGTAACCCCTGGGCACCAGCCCCACAGGGAAGGTTTATTTCCCTGCAGAAATACCAAGCTGGTTTTTTTTCTTAGTAGTGTAAAGCTTGTATTTAAGGACACTGAAAGGAGTCCATGCACAGATAGAAATGCCCCTGCTGCCCTTGGGGTTAACCCTTTGCTCCTTTCTCCAGGTGGCAGCAGTTGAGCTCACTCTGGTGGGATGGTTGGGTCTGTCTTCACCTTGCTCTTGAGGCTGTGAGAAGGTGAGAAGAGTCTTCACCTCCACTCATTGTCAAACCTTGGCAAAAGCACAGCACAGTACAGCACAGTACAAGGTGTGTAGTCCCACAGGCCAGTTGAACCAAAGCTCCATTGCCACTAAGACAGACGCATCCCACAGGACTGCATGTTGGTCACATTTGAGATCCTAGCAGTGTATTTGTGCCCTTCATCACCAGACCACTCTCTTCCTTCCCGGAACACTCCTGTGCTCCATGTTCCTGGAGGGCAGACCCCAGGTATTCCCTTGTACTCCATGCCCTTGTGGTACATCAAGCACTGCCACATTCCCACTTCCAAGTAGAGGAGTAAACGAAATCCAATGACACTTCAGAGGTGACCGAGGGTTCCTTGGTATTTTCTCCTCTAAAAAGAAAAAGGAACGCAATGAAACAGTTAAAAACGCCACAAGTAACCAGGATCCCTCAAAGAAATCATTCCCAGCACACTTACACCGCCTGTAGTTGGGATCATCGGTCACACGGGGTCCTCCTAGCTCCGTCCTGCTCCCGTCCTCCAGCGCTTTCGGTAGGACTGGGGAGGGGTCGGGCCGTGCCTGCCGGGAGGGCCGCAGCATCCCGTCCCCGCAGCATCCCGACCCCGGTCCCGGAGCGTCCCAGTCCCGGCTGTTCGGCTTTGGCACGGTCGGAGCGTTTCCAGGTCCGGAAAGCTCCAGCCCGGGCTGAAAGTGTTCACTTCCCAAACACAAAGTGGCCCTTTTTTTTTTTTTTTCTGTTTGCACAGGCAGGTTTTCTCTGGAAAGCGAGACGCAGGCAGGGAAGAAGCCAAGGGTATGACCTAAAAGGGTTGGACTGTGGACGTTGTTTGTTGGGTTTTTACAGAAAAAGCCCAAAAGCAGCTATTTCCAAAGGTCCTACGTGACCCAGAAGACACCTTGTTAAAGGGTATTGCCTTCAGCAGCCCGTGGCTGGGGTTGGAGGGCTGCAGTCGTTCCATACATGTGTGGTTGGGCTGTTGTTTGGGTCAATGGGTCAGGACTGATGGGGATGCCAGGAACAGGCTGCTGATCAAACAGTCGTTCATGGCTGGGACCATCTCCCCATCGCCACCATTGCAGGAAAGACTAGAAACTGGCTAAAGAACACAGCCCAGAGCTTGCTCTTCCCTCACTTTCACACCAAAGAGAGCCCAAAGGGGCTCCCAGACAGCCAGATGTTGCCTAAACACTCACAGAGAGCAGGGAGCAAGTCTATCTATCCTTGCCACTCATTGTGCCATCAGCTCTTTAGAGGTACTTGCAGGGAACAGTATTCAGGAAAAGGAAAAAAAAAAAAGAAATCCATCCAAAAATCTGTCCCTTTGTGACTCTGCATCTGACCCCAAATTATGATTCATGACCAAAAGGAATGAAAAGATCTTGTGGAGACTTGAACAATTACTCTTCCAAGCAGAGGCAGTGCTAAGCAGGGAACACGAGACTCCTGAGAAAGCAGGAGGAATGCTCTCCAAGTCTGAATGCTGCCGATGAAATTTGTTGCATCATATAATCTGTTTTTGTGCTTTGTGTTTCAGCTAGGCAGGGAGATACTAAGACAGCATGAGAAAGGCCATTTCTGCGAGATCTCTAGTCCAGATTGGGAGAATCAGTCAGACTGCCAGGATCACCAGCAGTTTCATTTGCTTTTCTTTTTCATTGTTTTGCTAAACCCAATCTCCAAATGCAGCAAGCAAGGAGGGAGTGTCAGCATGTAGGTGCCAATCAGAGGCAGAGAGGAAAAAGGTTAAGATATAACAGCTGAAAGTTGTTAGATGGAAACATTGTTTTTGAAAGAGCCTGAGAGCACTATAATTTTATAAAACCTCCCATTGTATTGCACTAATAAGTCAAGTGTTTGCAGTTGAGCCAGCAGACACACTCTACAGCATCTCTAACCAGTGTATTTATTTACAAAGGCAGTCACCGAGCCAAAGCCAAACAGAAAAGAGGGAAGACTGAAATATGGTTTTAAAGAAATACAGCTCCTTGGACTGGTTTTAATTTAAAATCCTAGGGCTAGGTTTGTCATTTTCTTTTGTGTTTCCCCCCATCCTCCCCTTTTCTAATTCAAGGAATGATTGTCCAAAGGCAGCCAGGCAAAGGGTTGTTTCCCTCTAGGTGTCTCTCTCCCTGTTTTTATCCTCAATTTTTTCTCAAATACACACACACAGACATACACACATACACACAGACAGACACAAACATACAGAGACACTTTTCCATTTTTGGAGTCAGGAGAAAGCACTGTGGACCTGCTGCAAACATGTCCTCTCACTCTCTTTGGTGTATTTTGTATTCAAACTGAGAGCATGTGGAGAGGAACAAAAAAGCCCTCCAGGTATTGACAGGGAGAAATGTGTGGTCAGAGTGACACATCTCTGCCTTCTCCAGCAATGGGGGATGGTGGGGGAAGTGGGACAAGGATGGAGGAGAACAAGGCAAAAAGAAAAGGTGGGAGCAATTTTCAACAAAAGGAAAAAGTTACATTAAATTATTGCTTTATTTCTGGTTCTATGCAAGTCTCTGACACACTCCACCCTGACCCCCAAGACACCATGTCTGCCCCTGAACAGCCCAGAAAGGAGGAGAAAGACCTGAAGGGATCCTGCCCAAAAAAAGGAGCCTTCCCAAGACTTGGATCTACAGAGGAGTCCCTTAGTTAGAAGAAAGTCCCCAACCAAGGCAAGCCCTCCTACCCAGCAGTTTCCAGTCCCACCACCATTCCCTGTAGATATTGAAGGGTGGGAGGGATAGCAAAGGAAAAACTCCAGCCTCAGTGTTTTGAGAGGTATCCTCCCTCCAGACCATGCATGAATAAGGCATCAGGATGTGGAGCAGACCCTAATGAGAGGGCACAGGGAAGAAGTCAACCAAGAGATGAACACAAGGTGGGAGGAGAGGAATTGAGGCAAGATGAGAGTTATCCAGCTCTCCCTCACCTCTCCCCACCAGCCCCTGTCTCATCGGATGCGGAGGTATGAGGGGATGGAGTAATTGAAGAGCAAGTAGTCCATTTTGTATAAATTAAAAAGTTTCCTTTGGTAGAAGGGGTTAATGCCCTGGAAGAACTGGGCTGTCATGTCGTCCGTGGTCCTGGTGGTCTTGGATGAAGCTGGGAATTTGACGGTCGTGTCGGCCCCAATCAGCTGGAGGATGTAGTTGGCATCTTCGGCCAAGGTCTCATACTTGCCCACCACGTCGTAGTGGATGATGCAGGGGTGGCAGAGCGAGTGCACCCGCTCCCAGTGCTCATTGAAGGGCCCCTCCTTCTGCGTCCGTGGATCCAGCAGGTAGTAGACGAACTCCTCAAAGCGCACGTCGTCCCCGCGCTCCAGGGCCTTGTCGCTGGGCTTCTGCCGGTGCCGCCGGATGATCTTGGTCCCGTAGTTCTTGTGGAAGGCCTGGTTGTAGCTGAGGGTGAACTTGTTTCGGTAGGCTGAGACCAGGCGCTCGAAGGGCTCCCGCACAAAGACGAACTTGAGGTAGCTGCGCAGGCGGTAGTTGATCTCGGAAACGCTGTACTCAGAGAGGGTGCGCAGGTTGGATGGGACATGGGCCTCGTGGGCGGGGATTTCCAGTGGGTCCTTGTACTTGCCTTGCCCTGTCAGGACCATCATCACCCGTTTCCAGTTAGTGCAGGCCACTTTGGGCACGTAGCAGTAGAGCAGCCCATGCGTGTCATCCACCACCAAATGCCGCAAGTCATCCCGCTGCAGGAGGCGCCGCTTGCGGGTGTAACGGTTGCAGACATTGCTCAACATCTCCCGTCTCTGATGGTGAATCGCCTGCAGTGTCGACTGTTCAAACTGGGGAGAAAAAAAACAACAGAGATGGTCACCAGTTTGCCCAAGATAACTGTGGCCTACACACAAGACTTGGCCCACAATTGTCTTCATTCCTTCCCCTTTCCTGGGTTTGGCAGTCACCCATGTAGGATTTTTGGTGACAGCATTGGCTTTGAACACAACTTGATTTGGTGTATTTAATCCTTGGACAGGCTGGGGGCAAAAGGGAGGACAAAATATGATGAAGAGCTGGGTGAAGGTACAAGTTAAAGAGGGTAAGGGAAGAACAGGTGGTGCAGAGAGGGTCAATAAGGAAATATCTTTTAAAAGCATCTCCACACACACTGACCTAACGTGTTCTCCCTTACACCAGTCTGGGGGACATGCACAGCCCCAGGGGCAGACACTGCAGCCTGTTTGCTGGCACAGGGCCCCTCCTGCTGCTATGGGGCATTTCTGCATTGCACTGACACCTACACCCATGGGCTCGCTGTGAAAGCCCCACTCAAGAGTGGCACACATGTTCAGGTATGCATGACGGAAAAGGCATGGATGTGCTGCCAAGGAAAGGCAGAGGGAACTGGTCTTTAACACTGACAGTCCAAGCCTGGGGAGTAGACGGGGAGCTGGAGGTGAGGTGGGATGGCAAGGGGAGGAGCAAGGGGCTGCTGCAGATGGTGGTGGGACCCTTTCTGATGGCTTTGGGTTCCTTCTACTGAGGGACTTTTTCTACACAGGCCATTCCAATGCCCCAGCTCTGGTCACAGTTTCCTTTATCACAAGGATGAGGAATTAAGACATGGTCATTTATCCCTTTTGACTCTTGCATCAAGGCCTGGTAGCTGCTGCACTGGCTTCTGAGGAGCCCAGAGCCCCCTAACCACTGCCCAGCTGAAACCCTCCCTTCAAATGTGGGGATTTGAAAAGTGTGACCTTTCCTGTCATGGTTTTCATCAGAAATCCCAAAATGTCATTAAAACATCTAGGGAAGGAAAACCATTACCAGGAAGTCAGAAGAGGAAGGTACCCTCTTCCTCCTATCCACTCACTCCCTGTTTTGCTCACAAGGCTTGGGAGGTTTCATGTTCATCATTGCTGGGAACAGCCTTGTCCAATGCTAACGGCTTCACCACACGCCGGCCGACCCGGGATGGCTCTGACCCCGCAGGGCTCTTGCTCTGATGCTGTGCAATTACTGCCATGTCACAAAACAACAGGGGGTTCCTCTTTGGGGTTGTGAAGACAGTCCTGTCAGTGTCCCAGGGTGCCACAGCAAACAGCTCTGCTACCCACAAAGACGTGGCAACCTCCAGATGAGGGCAAGGGCACGCCGTGTGCTTGGTCCCTACATCCTTGCTGCTGACAGCTGTCACTGCCTAGGCACGCCCTTTGCTAAGATTCAGGTGCACTCTCACTGCTCCCTGAGGGACTGTAAGTTGGTTTGGGAGGCACCAGAGCCTGTGAGAGGCAGGGTTTGTAAAGCTCCTTAAAGAAGTTGGGATACTGAGACAAACTGCCCAGCCTGTGGATGATCCAGCAGACTTATCTCCTTCAGAGAGGCACTAACACCTGGGCAAAAAGCTCCTGCAAGGGTTGAACCACACTCAGACCCTTTTGGATCTCATTTCCACAAAAGAAAGAACCTTGTCTGGGTCACTTTAGTGACTACTTTCTCCAGGAACCTGCATGGGCAGTAATCTGAGACAGGGGTAGGAGAAAGCATCTCATCCCTGCTCCTTCCAATAGGGGGATGATAAGGGAAAATGCTCAGATGGAGGAAACGCAGGTGAACAGATGCTAACTGCCACCAAAATATGACTCTGACATTGTTAGTTACTTGGTTATGAAGAAAATACAGCACCTAGGGAGGTGATAACCATGCTGAAGAGGCATTCTCATGGTATAACGTCTTGTGACACAGCTAAACCTTTCAATAGAAATTTCTTTTGTTTGAAGCCTCCCTGTAGCCTTTTAAAATTGGAAACTCTTTTTGCAAGGGCTTAAAAAAAAGGCATTTTAACAATGTGATTTTTTTTTCAGGTGTTTTTCCCTGCACTTACATAATTCAAAGCTATTGGACCAGAGAGACAGACAGACAGACATTGTCTGCAGGCATGGCAACAAATAAATGTGACTACTTTTCAACAGCCACCCACTGGAATAAGTGCACATCTTGCAGTTATTTCAGAGCAAAATTGTTCCCTTCATTTTCTTCTCTTTAAAAGCCAGGGAAATTAAGCATGACTTTTAAGGAAATAACACCATGACATTCCAGCAGCATTAAGGTTTGCCGGCAGTGTGGTCGAGGAAGTCCATATTTGCCATTTTTCAGGGAGCAAACATACTTTGGATGCTTATAGGCATAAAAGCATCAACCTAGACAGTAACACAAAGCATCACATCTGGAGAGGAGATCCAGCTCCACCTGCATGGGGCAGTGCTGATGGGCAGTGGGGAGGCAGTGGGGATGGCAGCCCACTGCAGGGACCACCAGCATCGTCCTATGCCCTGCAGGAGATGACAGCCCCACGGACATGGGGAGATGAAGGGCACATTTAGTGGCTGGGGCATGTGGCAAGGACCAGCCTGTTGCACCAGTTGGAGGGTGGTTTCCTGTAGGACTTCCTGCATGGAAGCTGTGGGCGAGGATCCCTCTGCAAAGACAAGTGTGGCTGCAGGAGGGGAAAACTGCCTGCCCAGAGGGGAAACACAGCAGAAGGAAACAAACACCTTCTGCAGTTTCAACCACAAACCCCACTGTGAAGGGCAAGCAGGACACCTTCCCTGATTCCAGCTGGGATGCAAGTGCTCCCTGCTTCAAGCAGCAGTCATGGCTTTTCCTGCTGCAGACCCTTGCATAGGGAGGGACCCACTAATCCCACCTGGAGGAGTGTGATCTCTGCCCAGGCTGCCAATTTTTCAGGAGATGTAGCCGGCACAACTGAGGGTGATAAACAGGCCTGAGATGTCCCAGGATTGTAAATCCCTCATGGCTGAGTACATAAAAATATATATACAAAAATATTTAGATATGCATATACGTATGTGTGTGTGTATATATGCAGCACCCAACACAAAACCATCTATCAATTATTAGCTCAGAAAGGGCAGCAATGATGCTCTTTCCCTGCTATGACAGCCCAGAGTTGGCTTTGAATTCTTCAGAGGGTGAAATCTCCCAGGTTTGCCCACCTATGGCTCAGCCCACTGGTAATGAAACCATTTGCCCGAGTACCAGCAAGGGCCATAAGTGGTTTGTATCAACAGTTACTCCCCAAAGCAGTGTGGTCTTGTCTTTTGGACACAGCCAGAAGTTCAGGTGTGAGGACCTTGGGGGTGGTTGATGATGGCACAGTGTCCTGCACACCAGAGGGGTGAAAGAAAGGGTCAGTGCCCAGCACTCCACTCCATCTTCACCTCACCATCTCCATCTCCCCTTCCCCTTACCTGGTAACTCTCATACAGGGCCTGGAGTGGGCTGCGACCGGCCTTCCCCTGCCAGGTGGAACTCATAGCTCCGTCTTCTGAGGCTGGAAAAGGAGTGAGAAAAATCAGAGGGGTTTGAAGAGTCTGCTTCCCTCACCTTCTCTGGAGATGCTCAAGCTGGAATAAGGCAACATCCCCTGAGAAGAGACAAATCCACCAGGTTCTGAAAGCAATGCTCAAGCAATGCTTGTCCCTCCCTCTTACATTTTAACAAAATCTGCAGCTAGGATTCAAAAGATCCAGACCTAATCTTTAACAAATAAAAGACCATAAATAAAGATTACATCTTGTTACAACTTCAAGAGCAACTGGGAACAGTTTGATCCATATGCATTTGGGAAATGCCACTGTGTGCAGGCTGCATTGTTGAGGGAATGACCCAGGAGGAGATAAGACCTCGGTCAGCATTGCCAGAGCCCTGTGAGGGATGAGATGGTATCTGTGCTTGGCAGAGGGAAGGGGCAGATCCACCACCAGCAGCTCTGTGCTGAGCCCCCCCAGGCTCAGAGTTTGCACTTCCAGGCTCAGAGACGTGGACAGTAATAGAGAAATTGGTCAGGTGCTTTGTCTGACTAGTAAATCAATTTAAGTTCATTTTTGCTATTTATTTTTTTTCTTCCCTTCTAAACCAGCACCATCTCCTCTGGTGTTTGAAGCTGAAGACAGCCACCCAAGCAGTCATTGCCCCTTCCCTGCCCTGCAGATTGGCTGGTTTCATTTCAGAGGTTGATTTGCAGCAGCACCAAACCCAAGGCTGGATCTGGCCAGGTATGAATGTGGCACCGGACACTCAGTTGGTGATAGCTGCTCCAGCTCTCATGCTCATGAATTATGTAGGGATGCAACCACCTTCCAGGTTATGAAGCATCTGCTTCAGCTGCCATTCCTTGGCCCTAGAGACCTGTTTCCAGCACAGCATGAGCAGAACCATGTGGCCTGGATATCCCAAACCTAATGCAGGGAGCCAGCCATGGCAGGAGCACAGGTTCTCGCTTGCAGTAATACCTTCAAGCAGCTGTCCCACAACTCACTCTGCTTTGTGTCTCTGACCCTCCCTGCTGGCAGAGGATGTCACAAGAGTTTTCACATGAGGTTTCTAACCATGGGTATTGTGCAGGCCTAGACTTGGTTTCCACAGAAGAAATCACACTCATGAGTTTTGAAAAGAAAAAGATGTTATTTCTGAAGGGGATGATAGGAACCATTGTTCAGGAGATTGTGGCCTGGGAGGCTCTTCCAGTCCTCCAAGTTCCTGGGAAAAGCATGTGACACAAGCCATTTCTAGCAACATGAAGGTTTCTAATAGAGGGGTTTTGCCCGACAGTTTGAGGCTCTGGATCTTTTTGTTCACTGACCATCACCAAACAAAACCAAATTTGTTATACAAGCCCCAGATGGCATCTGTATAACCAAAATAACCAGTAGGAAAAATCCAGATCCCATCTCCATTTTCATGTGCTTGTATTTTGCTTAAATGAAAACTGCTCCAAAGCACGAAGTAACCAGGATCTAAGCTAAAGATATTCATTCCTGGAGCTGCAATTAAGAGGAAGTGACTGCCTGACCTCACAAGATTTCATCAGCAGTGCCTGAATGCTTGCGCGTCCGTGGGAAATGACACTTCCTGCAGGACTGGATTGATCAAGATGTGACTCAACGAGAAGTTACAGTTTCTTCCTCAATCCCCTGTATCAGTTACCCCACAGGAGGGTGAAATGGCATCTATGCTAATGAGAGATAAGCAGAAAATCCAATGTACAGTGCTGGGCTGAGATGCTTGTCCCAGAGGGGCCTCGTTTCACATTTCCAGGCTCAGCCCTCTGCAAATGACAGGGAATGAGATCAGCCCTGAAAACTCAACTTGCTGCAGCTCAAATCTGCGAGCAGAGACCATTAAACTTGAGTCTCTTTCCTGTCTGGGCCTGATAAACTCCCGTTCGATGTAGGAGAGTGACCCCACTGTGGGCTGCCTGCATTGCCCTGCACCACAGCAGACACTGGTCCTATATTTAGTAAAAACAATGCAGAGGTGTTTGTTTTCAAGATTAACACGTGCATCAACCAGAACCTTTCTCACTAGGACAGAAGCAAACCCTGGGTGGTTCAGGCTGACTTAAAGCTGCTAGAAATGCAAATAGCTTGTGGTGGTGCTGTGCAAGTGGGTGGGGAAACGTCCCAGGGAAAGGCTTCAGTGCCTGGTGCAGCGTCAGGTCACGGCCCTGGAGGAACACTGGCTCAGCAGGAGGCTGTTTGGGCTGAACAAAAGGCAAATCTGCAGTAGAGCAGGGAAGGGAGCAGAGGTTGGGCAGGTCACCTCCATGCTCTGACCTTTCAGTCCTCTTTTTTTCAGAGGAATGAGCCTGGCCAGCGGCTGCTGCACCTTGCAGGGCTTGCCAGTAGCCCCAGCAGAAATGCTCCAAAAGGGATTTCCTCCAGCCTTTCCCCAGCACAAGAACTGTTAGAGAATGAGACATCTTCTCTGGTTAGCAGTAAACCCCCTGGGATCCCTGTTATGCTCTTGCTGCACAGAGTTCCAGAACAAAAGGGAAAGAGGAAAAAAAAAAGGAAAAATCCCCTGTCAGGTTGCTCCCGTGCAGCTGGAGGAGGCCTGGAGTGCTGAGCTGGCAGGGGGAAGATGCCAGTACTCCACACTCACTGCATCCTGATGTGCACTCCAAAGCGATGACACCATCCCTGCCGGGGCACTGCCAAACCCTTCAGAGTGTCTGGCCCAGTGGTAGGATTTTACAAGGCTCCACTGCAGAAAGTCTCCCCCCTCAGAAACTGTCTGCTCTCACTACACACAGCGTCCCAAGGAGGAAAGCAAACGGGATCCTGGCTGGGCCACAGCGATGACTTTTGAAGCCAGTGTTAAGCACCACGGTAGATTGGGAGATGCAGCTGCAGCCCAGCACAGCTCCATGAGGCACTGATGCATGGGAGGGCAGCAGCTGGGGTGTGTGTGTGTGTCCCATGGGACCAGTGTCCATTCTCTGCAGGGCTGGGTCAGAGTGGCTGCAGGTGCCTGTGGCCAGCAGCGTGTGCATGAACAGAGAAAAGCCCAGGCTGCCTGCGCTCAAAGCATCCCAAAAACACGTGGGATGACCTGGCAGAGCTACACTGGCCATCACAGTGGTAAGCAGGCCAGGGCTGCTGTGATCCTCTTGAGCCAGTAGCAGGCTGTAGATGGTGATTTAGCAGAGTCCAGCCCCACTAAGATCAAGCTTTGTCATCTAACACAGATCTGCCCCATGACCCCAAGATGTGGTCATCTCTTATTCACCATCTTTCAGCCCTGACACCTGTAACATCACTGCTCATGCACTCCTCTGCCAGTCCTCCCCTGTCACCAGACCTCAGGTCCTCATCATGCACCTCTATGAACACAGCTCAGGCCCAAGCTGAACACAAACCCCCACTTCCCCAGCTGCCTCGTCCCAACCACCTTATCACTCAAAAAAAAATCCCACAGCTTGTTCCCATTCTGTCGTTTCTCCCTATTTTGGGACTCCAGTTTGGGAAGGCCAAGGAATACTGAAATAAATGACAGTGTTGAGGAGGGAGTATCATCCGAGTAAATCAATGGTTTGTGCTGCATTTTGGCACCATGGCCTTGAGTACAGCAGGATATTCCATCATGGAGGAGCTGCCAAGATCTTCACATCCTGGCTTTTCTCCTGACTTTACAGCTTGTTACTGAGGTTCCCAGATTCCACCACATGCAGTGGTAATGGTTGGAAATTTAGCATTGCCACAATTGCATCTGAAAGCAGTGACGCTGCTTAGCCAAGGCATATCAACTTTCTCAAGGGGAAAAAATATCAACCCTTGACAGCTGCTGGATCACTATTTGGGTAAGAAGTATCAAAACAGTGTGTATCTGTGATGCAAATCCAAAATGTTTTTCACTGAGACGAGCAGAAGGAAGTATCACATTTGTCCTTTGCATCTTCAAAGTGTGAGACAAGGGAATAGCAGTGATGCAGAGCAAGAGAGCAAAACTCCCATGCTAAGAGACCCTGACCAGAAATCACCAAATGAGATGAGCCTGAAAGGGAGCTCAGGCACATTTTTGAGTCTCCTGTGCAACACACGCTTTCAGACTTTCCCTTGGAGCTCAAAAAGGCATCACACGCCCTCTCTCCTTTCCCCCTGCAGCCCAGACTTTAGTGCTGTGCCATCACAACTGAAATTATTATCTTGCAGTGTGACATCAACGCAGCAGCAGGATCTGAGGTTTCAATGACTTGCCAGCTCTCACTGGAAAAGGGAACAGATTTTAAAGCTGTGACTATTTAGGTGTACTAGCTGATTACAAAGACAGCCAGACATGTGTGAGGTGAGGGAAGGACTGGATCATGCCCATTCCAGACCTCTGGAAGCACCAGTGAAAGAATTTGCTGTTTTGGCTGCAGAGACCCTGAAGAAAGGAGGGAGGTTCTTTCTCTGCAACCACAACAGCAAATCCAGTGTCTGAGTTGAAAAGTTTGGCCAGGAGACAGGATTCAGGCAGCGACAAGCCTGCTAGGCTGACATCAGCATTACTCAGGCTTTAGAGAATAGTCTGAAGGAAAGAAAACAAATACAAGATGTGGGTGCAACTGAGAAATAAATAAACATGGCACTTACCAAGCACAGCTCATACCCAGGCAACCTTGCCTGTGAATAAAATAAGCCATTTCTGTAGATCAAGCCTATGTATCAGATCTTCACCCAGATAAACATAGCACATGAGATAAGACACAACACAGGAAACAAGTACTTCGGTGGAAGATGAAGTTTAAAAGGAGAACTGTAAAGGACATGAGCAACTAGAAAGCAGGTGGCACGTAAATGAGAAATACTGGGCAGAGGGCAGATTTCTAGTAAAATATCTCCCAGATCGGCTTTGGGATTAATACTTTGGGAAGGACTTGACATAAAAATAGAAAGATACTGATGACAGACAAAGCATTGAGAAAGGTTGCCATGGCAAGGAGAGACTGAAACACCAACAGGGAAAGTTCGTCCTGGACCAGGGGAGTGGAAATTTAACAGGATTTAATTTCACAATGTTGGAATTCAGCTGTGTCTTCTACTTTGCTGCTGGAAGTGGCAGGAGGTCCCAGATGCATTAGTTCTGGGCTATCAGCTGCCAGTGTGACAGTCATAAAAAAAAGGCAAATGAAGTCCTGAAACATATCAGGTGAGGTATTTGCCATAGCAGCAAAAAAAGCATGAGTACTATTATCCATAGTATTGGTGACCCTCACCTGCTGTGCACTGCCAGCTCTGCTCTCCTGGGACAAAGGTAGATCCAAAGCTGCTGATAAGGTGCCAGTGATCCCAGGACTTGCTGCCCCATGGGAGGCTGCAAGGGCTGGATGTGTGTATGAGCTGAGCTGGGACGTGATTATACGCTGGGAACAGGCCAGCAGAGAGTAATGGGAGGTGTTTCACACACAGGACATCTTCATGCCCACTTACTCAAGCGCCAGATAGGAATAGGTTTGGAAAACTCAGATCAGAGGGACCCAGTGGCCAAGACAAAACAAGGAGGCATCCCAACTCATTTTGGGCAGGAGGATGAAGATTTCAGGCATTTTCCAGGCTGGACCCCAGGGCCATGAGGAGCCAAAAACTCCACTTGTGGTCTCCAATACAAAACACTGGAGAGGGTTAAAACCTGGAGGAGATTCAGTGGTGTCCAGCCAAGGGAAGTGAAGAGACAGCACATGTGCTTACACATGAGCAGGCACCCCAGAGGCCCTGAGGAGCTAATCCTGACCCCACCGCTGCCTCCCGCTGCTGTCTCACAGCCCCAGCTTCGCTTCCTGTTGTGTCTGTGCAAAATCTAAAAAAACCAGAAAAAATAATTGTGGTGCCTGAAATGATCAGTGTTAATTACAGCCTGTGACTGCCAACGGGTGAGTGGGATAGGTGCTTCTTTGTTCTGTAGGAAGACTCATTTCTCAGGGCAGACCCTCTTGGAAGGGGATGTTCTCTCTCAGACCAAAAAAAAACGCTCCGAACTCAGAGGAGGTGCTATTATTGATGAATTCTGAAAGGAACATAGGAAAAGATATTGGTGATAGGAACTGTCTGCCTAGAACACATGGCATGTATGCAGCTGAACTGCATTCATGGGAGAAGGAAGAATTTACAGTGGGAAACAAATTATTATATTACCCCTTTTTATCAGAAAGGGAAACAACACCCAGAGGTCTATGAAGTAAAGGGTTTAGCACTTGCTTTAAGTCAGTCACTAGAAGAGCCAGAAATTAGGACCTGAATCTCTTTGTGGGCACAGCAGTGAGCTTCTCCAGACCTTGCTGACTCCTCTCCAGCATCTGTCTCAGGCGATGAGTGAGTGCTTCAGCCACAGCAGTGATGGCTCACTCATCCCTGACTGCAGACACTCAGCTCTGCTTCATGAAGAGTCTCCTCACTATTAAAATAATGCACCCAAGAGACACAGAGAAGGATCCTGCCATCTAATGTATGAGAGGATATTGTGACTGCTAGTCGAAGCCAAACCCAAGTTGCAGCCACTGGCTGCTGAATCTGTCCAATTTTCGATTTTAACATCCAAGCAGAACAAAAAAAAAAGAGAAGGAAAAAGAAAATAGAGCTTGGCAGCAGCAGTATTAGATCCAGACAGTTCCTTCGGTCTGAGCTCAGTTTTCCCTCCTGCTTTGATAGCAAAGCCTGGGACATGCAGCTGGACACAACAACTGCATGAGGATGGTCCAGGGCACAGCAGTCAAGAAATCCCACATGGAACCACAGTCCTGGGCAGTGGCCAATGGTCCACGTGAAAAGTCCTGCTTGGAGAGAATCAGAGCTATTGGGTCAAACAGCACCATCTCAAGAAAGCAGTCTAATTCTAGGAAGATCTGGCTTTTATGCTTGGGCTCCTAATGGTGGAGAATATATTTCCTTAATTTCTACCTAAGCACAAGGTCTGATTGTTGTTTGTTGGTTTTGTTGTTGTTGTTGTTGTTGTTGTTTTTAAAGATAGCTACTTTTTAAAACAAGGGTGATGTGGAAATCCAAACACCAAGATTCCACAGAGAACTCCAGATACACTGGCTTAACGCTGGGGAAAGCAGTGACCTCTCTTTGTGTAAAAGATGACCAAATAAGTGACTATTTGGTTTCTCACATGCTACACTTGGCTGTGAAGAACTGTGGTAATTTCGTCATTTACAGACCTAAGCAAGAATCTCTGAGAATTAAAACCAAAGCTCATTCCTATTTTAATTCTTACTCAGAGGTTTTGATTTGGGAATGGAAATTTTTGGCTCCAAAATCAAATTAAATTTTTGGCTTCAAAGAGGCAATCAAGTCTCCTTAGATTCTCGTGACTGCTGATTCTTACTGCATTTAGAAAGTCAAGGATATAGACAAAAGAGGCTGAATTAAAATGCTTAAGAAAGGAAAAGAAATCTAACAGAGCCACATGATTGATTTGCTTAAATGCATTCTTCAGCTTTGTGAATTCAGACACAAACACCTCCACCAGGGAGCTGCAAGCGTAAGGAGGTGTAAGTGCAAAGGCTCATCTGGGTGTTTGCACCCAGAATGCTCAGATGTAGTGGGCAGCATCCATGCCCCATTCTGGCAGGCAAATTGGCAGCAGAGCACATACACGAGTAAGAATTTTGGGGAGAGAGAACATGTTATGGGGAACAGCAATATTCAGAGAAGCACAAGCAATGGCAAGAAGTAACCAGCCCTGTGGAGAACAACCAGAAGAGATGTTTTCCAGTCTTTTCCCCCTGCCTCTCAAATGCAAAGTACTGCTCCCCAAGAAGAGGAAAGCTCAGATATCAACCTGTGACAGCCCCCACCTTGCACAGCTTCCACATGGAAGTGAACAGATCCCTTAGGAGCAATCCCTGTGCTTGACCTCTTTTGTTCATCCTGGGGCTACCAGCAGGAGGAGTGATGGAGGGGAGCTGGCATCAACTCACAAACTACGTAACTCTAACATTTACAATACAAACATGCATTTCTTGTTCCAGACCAACATTCTCTGCAACTCAGGAAATGCCCCTGTGGCCCTTCCCACTTTTGCTCCTCTTGTCACGGTGTTTTTCTCTCCAGTTATGGCTTGTTCAGTGTGTTCTGCCTCATGACAATGTCCTCTTGCAGAAGCTCAGCACAAGGACAGGGAATCACCTGTTTCCATCAGCAAGTGAGCAGTGGGTGGCTCTCCTGTGCAGGAGGTTATGTGGACACAGGTAACAGGTTGCCACCTAACACAGCCCTGTGCGGTGTGGTCACAGGCAGACCCACCGCTGGCTGCCTCCAGTATTTTCCTGGATGAAGAAGCCAGCAATGTATAATCCAGGCTATTCCTGACAGCCCGCCCTCGGCTCTGCAGGCCAAGCCTCAGTGAGGGCTGGCTGCTCTACATGACTCTCTGCTGAGGTAGAGGCGGCACAGAGTCTGTTGGAGATGTCTGTCTCGGCTCACTTGTTAGGGAAAGGGAATAATTCTCCATTCTCCATCAGACCTTTCCCCTGCCAGCTCCTCCTGCTGCCTTACAGCAGACTGACAACCTGGAGCATCCTGGGGAGCAGCAGGGACCTTCTCCTCACTTGCTCCAGAGTGTTTTCAGACATTGGAGCAGAGCAAGGGGCAGGACACCGCTGAGCTGACTAGCTATGGATGGCTGAAAGAACTGCACAGAAGCCCATGCATTCACACCAGGACCCAGTTAAGGCCAAAATCCTGTACAACTCTCCCTGGAGGAATGGGCAGTGGGAGCTCCAGGACCTCCAAGGGGAACCCAAGGTCTGCAGCTGGTTATACCGCTGCAAGTGTCCTTCCCAGATAACCCGGCCAGGCTAATGTATCTTATCAGAAGGGCAGGGCTGTCACCTTTGGGATTCTGCTTCCTTGAGCAGATCAGCAGGTAGGCACATCCCTGTGCCCTGTAAAACTATCCATCACATGATTTAGCAGCACTGCTCCATGTCACCAGCTGAGCCACAACCCTCAGGCATTGGCATGGCACCAGGAAGCTCAGCTGTCCCTCTGAAATCACTGGATGTCTTTTCACCAGCACTGCCTCCTAACTCTCAGGATAAGAAACTGCCTCAGGTATGTTGTGTTTGGATCATACAACTCTGTTTTCAAGCATAGCCACCACCTCGATGTTGTCGGCCTGCTTATAACCCATGGCAAAGCCCCATCTCCAGCCAGATGTCACCTCTCACAAGGACAGCCCCCAGAAGCACAGGCAACCAAAATATGTCTGTTCTCACAGGGCTGGGGAGCAAAACATACATATAAGCCTGAAGCTCATCTGCTTGTCCATCAGAGGGCTTAACAAAGGGTATTTAATTTCTCTTACCACTACAAGACTGCTGCTATGAGTTTGTATAAGGCACTTCCCAAATAGAACCCACATGACACAGTGGGCTAGAAAACACAGATCTGATCACTTTGGGACTGAGCAACAGAACACTGGATGTTTTGGTTCAGGTGGTCCAGCACACCCTTGTTTAAAGGCCCTGCTGAATCAGCCAAATGCAGGATTGTGCCCAGAGAGACCCTGGTACCATCTGCCCAGCCTGAGGGGACTGCTCCCCATGGGAAGGCAGAAGGCCCCCTTTGGTGGTTCACATGGTCCTGACTTAACGATGTTTCATTCAGCAGAAATTAAACCGAGTGACTTGAACTTGGCTGGATCAGACAGAATCGAGTCCCAGCAGCATGGGGATGCTTGAAAGCTTAGCTCAGGCTTTTTTCCCAGCGCTGCACATTTTCTCTCATCCCCCCCTAGACCTTTTGAAACAGACAAACCAAGTAATTAACCCCCCCCCCCTTCCCCGCCTCCCCTCACCTCCCAGCACTTAGAAACTGTGGAGAACTAAACAGAGATGTGTTGGGAGAAGGTTACCCACAAAGCTAAGGGAAAAACCACAAGCAAAGCAGCTTGGGGCAAACCTGAGTGGGGCAAGACAGGACGTGCACATGAGGAGGTTTACACAGAGAACCAGCCCACGTACAACAGGCACAACGAGCTGCAGCAGGGAAAGACAAATCATCTCTCCCATCAGCTTGGATGGGTGAACCTGCACATGTTTGCATATGGGAGAAGGTGGTTTTGCAGCACCACAGGCACTTGGGGTCACTTAGAAGTGATGTTTTAGCCACCATAATAAAGTACCATTTCAGGGTAAGATAATGGAGGGACGCAGAAGAGGCATGAAGGCTGCACAATGGTCCACCATCTTCCTCTTCTCCAGTACCTGGCTAAAATATATTCCATTGCTATGGAGCCAATGGAGGGGTCCTACCAGTCTCTATCATGCAGACCTCCCTTCCCTGAAAATCTCTCCCTTTTCCCCAAATGACTCTTGTTTTTCTGGGAAGCTACTTGAGGCCAACTCCAAGCAGCCACAGATGGCTCCAGAAGGGTGACAGAGCACCCCATCCCCTGAACCTATTTTCACCCCACGTCTCTGCTGACAAAACATCCCCAATAACTCCTTCCCAGCCATGTTCCTCAGAAGAGGCTCCACAGGCAGTGAGGTGACACAGCTCACTTCTGAGGAGGCACAGCTGTACAAACCTCTTAGCCAAGAGGGAAAGGGGGATTTCCCAAACTCCTTCCACCAAATGCATATGCTAAATAGCTACTATCCCCTGGGACAAACCCTTCTGCAGCATTTTCTGCCCCAAGCCACACAGTTCCTACAGGCACAGAGATGTGGAGGTATTTGGGATCCCCAGAGCTCACCATTACAAGATGTGCATGGGCAAGATGTCCAAGACTACTTCCTCTGGGAAGCAGGTGAAAGGAGGTGTCGCATCCTAAAAATAATACCTTTGTTTTCAGCAATCACCCCCTTGCAGCTTCTTCAGAGTCCCAGGGCTGTGTGGCACAACTGGGTGGTAATGGCAGCCAGGCTCCCTGGCACTGATGACATTCTTCCTCTAGCCAAGAAACACACTCTAAAAGGGGACAATGAGTCACTGTTTTACATGGGATAACTCGACGGACCGCACAGCCTTTAACAGGAAAAGTCATTCACTCCTCCAGGGATGTGCCCTGCTGGCTGGAAGGCAGCAGTCCATGGGCAAGAGAGGTACAAGGGGAGTGCTGCCTCCAGGAAATGTCAATGCAGGGTGTGGAAGAAGGTCCTAAGCTATTCTCTATGGAAAGTCATGGATGGGAAGAGCTACGCAGAGGGGTGAGTACATGTCCTGTTCTAGTTCCAGCCAGACAGGGAACAGTCAGGCCTGCCAGAAGCAGCAGTGGCTGTGGTGAACGTCTGGGGGTGGAAACACATGGCCCCAGGGAACTGAAGCAGGACCAAAAATCCAAGCACTCCTACCTCCACCTGTGCATAAGATCCCTGACATCTGTGCACAGTAATCCACTGCATCCCTGTACCTGCGGCTCATGGGGCTGGAGTGCCTCTGGCATGCTGCACAGGGGGATGGAGAAGAAGCAGAGCTGCATCACTGCTTTGTCTGATATTGGGGCACTTATCCCACTCACACAGTGCAAATTACTTGCAGCACAGAGCCCTCACACAGAAATCTGAGGGTAGACAGGCGTATGGAGAGCCCAAGAGCCCCAGGCATATTAAATGCTCTCACACGGTTTCCAGCCCAAAAAAGGCAGATGGATGTTCCCTGCTTCCTTGATGTGGGGTTGCAGTGTCCCTTACTCATGACTGTCACCTACCCATAACCATTTCTATGCTCAATGGCTCAGACCAGATGCAATACAACTGCAGATGGGGTACTGCCCCTCCAGCATTAAGTGCCACTGGCACCAAGTGCCACCAGACTTCAGGTTTCTCCATCTGGATCCAGCTCAACATAACCACATTGACTTTCATTGGAAAATGCCTCAGCCCAGCCTCTCAAGTGCTGTGGTAACCTTTGTAGGGCAGGCAATGCCCGTGTGCCAAGAACAGCGACAGATGCCTCCTGACCAGCTGGTGTGACAGGCAGCAGCCTCGCAGCTGACCTGACCTCCCTCCCAGACACAGTCTGGCACTGTCCTCCTTGTCACCAACTTTTCAGTATCTTCTCTTCTAGCTTGAACATGTCCTGACCAAGATCCTTGCCAAGAATCGCATCCGAAGTGAGCCTTGTGACAGGTCACACATGGAGCTGGCATTGCCACTACTACAGAAACGTGACAATTAGACCTATTTCACATCACCACTCCCTCCTCCCCTGAAAGGATCCAGAAAACATTTCTCCAAGGGGCAACTTCTCCATTCTCACTCCTCAGGGTCTGCTGTGCCTTTGGCACAGTTCATGGCTGGAAACAGGACACTGGGTGAGATCAACCCCTGCTGCACCACAGCCTGCATGTCCTATTCAGCACCATGTGGGATGTGGGATGGGAGGGAGGCAGCGGTCCAATGTTCAGAGCTCTTTGGATATTTCTCCAAACCACTAAAAAAGAGGGATCTCTGCTGAAAGTGCTCAAAAGAAACATAGCAACCATTGCTGACAATATAATCTCCACTGTGCACTTCTATTAATGCTCTTACAGGTTTAGCAGGAACTGGAAGGCATGGAGCTGACTTTTCACCATCCGAGGCGTGCAAACACTCCCAGATGAGCAGAACCAGCGTGACCCTGCATCCCCCACCAGTGCTTTTCAGAGGGGCACTTCCCAGCAGGCTGCTGGAGCACTTGCCTGGCAAAAGAGACAATGGAGTCATTCGTGTGTGTTTTGCTCCACGTGCCTGGCCAACAAACCCATCCCACAGAGCTTCATATTTGCAGTGCACACTCAGCATTCTGCAGTTAACAGGGGCTGAGAGACAATTCAGAGCTGATGATTTGCAGCCAACTCTGCTTCCATCTGCTGTACACCACGGCTCAGACAGCAGTCACAGAGGTGGCTGCGAGGTTTGAGGGGGTGTCATCAGATGGATGTTTTTTTAAGCTGCTACAAAAAGAACATTAAACTCCCGACATGAGATGGGGTCTGAACATCCTGCACAAGTTTAGATTTCTACTACATATTACACACACCGGGCAGGAAAATAATTATCTTTCTAACTTTATTTTTTTGCCTTTTTTTTTTTCCCCCTTAAGAGAAGGCTGCTCAGCCTTTAACTGCCTGGAAGAGATTTCTGAAACCTGAAATCCCTGGTCTGTCCATGCTTCGGCCAGATGACTACTGTTTAGGGAGTGCTGGCTGTACACAAGCCAACGCAGGGACTGGCAGCCGCTGGTTCAAGAAGTGACTGTGATTCAGAGATCTGGCTTCTGGACATGATTTAAAACCACTTGAGCATTACTCTTGATGTTCAAGATCCTGAGAGGTTTACTTAGGAAGAAGTTATTGCCATTTCCATTAGGAAGATATTAAAATTACATAAGGAAACTCCTTGCTTTCTATAAAGCCTCAGTAAAGCTCTTTCCTCTCTTGACTCCTGCTTTCTCACACATCTTACTTTGCCTTTACATTTCTAAAGATAATTTTTCTTCATTTTTTGTCAATGATACCTCTTTGACCATCACAGTGTCACCAGCCATACCCAGGCACGGGGGATGGCACAGCTGGCCCTTGGCTGTGTGGCTCCCTCCTCCACAGAGGTGGGGATGGCTCAGGCTCTGTTTTCCAAGGAAGGTCTTCTTATTCCCATTTAGTCAACTTGAGTCAAGGATCAGCCAGGGAAACTCTAATCAAGTGATGGAAAATGGTGACAGTTATAGGATTAGCTCGCAATAAATCATGCAGAAAGGGAAAGAAAGAATCCAGCTGCTTCCAGGAAGCTGCCAAATACCCCAGCATCGTCTGTGGGGATCATATTAGGAACAGAGCCAACAGCAGCTGGTCTGGACACTCCATCCCATTCAGTGGTTCTTCCTAAACCCTCATGTCTTCTCGGCAGCAGGAGGCTCTAGTCACCTGCTATCAGCCTGAGGCAGATGCCAGGAAGGTTTAATAAAAGGGTCACAGGCATTAGAGGTGGAGGGATGTATTTTGCTGGGGAAACGTCCCTAGCTCTCTGCTGTCACAGGGCTGCAATTAAGATCTTTATAGGAAATCGAAAATTAATAATATCCAGCAAGAATACAGCCTCTGTGAGCAAATAAAGTACCTGTGCATAAGTACTATACAATCTTCTGTTTCCAAATGGTTAACTCTTCATATAAGCCAAGCTAGAAGCTTTCCAAGAGCAATTTCTCTTCCCCATTATGCCTGTCGCTCTCCTGGCCCCAGTTGGCTGCTTGCATTTATAATGCAAGCCTGGGCTGCCAGCAGTTCCATTCCTTGTCAATAAACTCCTCCTCTGCAGCCTGCTACCCACAGGAACTGCAGAAGAAGGGCTTGCGCTGGCAGTGCCAAGGCAGGGGTCCTTGCCGGGGTGCACAGGGGCTGATTCTCCATGGGCAAGGCTGCACCAGAGACCCACCTCTCCCTGCACAGACACACGAGGTGGTTGTGTCCATACCCCTCAGGCTCTCATCACTGGGCAGGTTCAGGCAATCCACAGCTGCTCACACAGCACCATGGACCTACCAAGCCAAGAGACCATCTGCACCAGCCTGCTGCCTTCTGCTCGGCTGCTGAGGCCACGGCAGGCCAGGGTGCGGGGGACCAGGCTGGACTTGCTCAAAACCTGCCCGCAGTCGGGTCTGGTCTGGGCAGATGCTGTTTGTGCCCTCTGCACACAGGCTACCTGCACACATTCAACAGAGAAGTCTTGCTGAGTAGGTTTCAAGCCATCTTGTCAGTGCTGTGCATCTGGGATTGATGAAAGCCTCAACAAGCAGATCTTGGAAGAAATGCACACTCAGTAAACCCTTCCCAACACAGCACCTTGCACACAGCCATCCCTCCCTGGCTTTGCTTCATGGCTCTCACCTCTCTGCTCCGTGCAGAGGCAGCTGAGGGTCTATGTCCTGCCTTTCTAAATGAGAGCAGGTGAGACTCATTGTCACAAGATACAGAGCAAGAGGCTTTACAATGTGTCGAAGAGATGCATGAGCTTGCAGAGGAGGACAGGAGCTAATTACAGCCCGCTGGAGATTAGGGAGAACCACCTCCAGCACATAACGTCCCAACACATAGCCTCTTGTGCTGCATTTAGCAGTGGCCATTACCTGAGGCCACCAAAGAGCCCTTCTCCCCAGCCAACATGTTCAACAGACAAACATCTCCAGTGCCATCAAAGCACTGAGACATAACAGATTCAACACCACTGGCAGCAGCTCCTCAGAGTGGCTGTTGGATTTAACTCTCTGTTGCCAGTCCAGCTCTGAGAGCGGCTGTTAACAGCAGGTGCTCTGAAGATATCTTTCCTTTTTACAGGGAATGAGCAAGCTCTGATGGAGACCTCAGGAAGAAGAGAACTATGAGGCTTGCAGCTACACCACTCAGCAGCATCGGTAGGTGAAAAACTCCTCCAGTGTCAAGTCAGCCTTGTTTCACTCTCACAGTGCCTGTGCCTGCTGATCCCATCAAGCTACAGGGAAATCAATCTCCCTGATACTGCCAGAAGTAAACTTGGAAAAGACCCAGCTGTGAATATGCTACCCCTGCACCCTTGCCAAAAGGAAGGGCCTGGTTCTGTGCAGGGCTGAACTTGCTGCCTCTTCCTGCCATGGGGAAATCTGGCTGTGCAGATACTCCCTGTGGCCAGACAAGGTAGGCAGAGCCACACACTTGTACAAATGGGGATGGGGAATTGCTGAGAAGCTTCTAACTTCCAGTAAGTTGCTGATTTCCCAGGTCCCTGCCTTGAGGAAAGCCCTCTGGAACAGGGCAGCCAGCCCCAGAGACACCCACGCCCAGTAGCTCCAAACAAACATCACCTTTGAACATCATGTCAATATTACCCACCTTCCTGCAAGGTCAGTGAAGCAACATCTGGCCAGAGAGCAGGCTTGGATCGGGTTCCACATCAGCACTGAGGCTGCAAATTCACAGGGAGAGAGAGCACTTCAAGGGACGCCTCAAACCTGCTGCTGCTGCTCCCTCTCTGGAAGAGCTGGGAAAGCAGCCAGGAGATGGAGGGCTATAAATCAAGTGGTATTTACATGGAGAAGGAAAAGCTGTGAGCACTGTCGTGACAGGAGGCCAGGACTCATGGCCTTGGTGTCCCTCCATACGACAGGTGACAAAGCTGATGGGAAGGGACCCATGGGCCATGACATGCCCTGTGCACTGACGAATATCCAAAACATTCAATGGCACATCTCCACACACAAGTACCATGGGTAGAGATGCCAGCACCTGCCCATCTGCCATGCCCAGGCTAGAGGCTTGCTGATCTATCACTTGAGCCACTGCAGAGACAGCAACACCTTCAGAGGCTCTTCTGGGGAGAAAGTAGCTTCCAGTCTCATTGGATAACGCTCTGAGGGAGTCTATGAAAATTAGGTCCAATTATGAAAAAGCTGGATCTCACCAGAATCAGGTATTTCTTCATCACAGCAGGTTTCAGCACCCATGCTCAGCACAGTTTGTGTATATGGCCACATAACAGACTCATCCGAGCACGACACCAGGCACAGATCTGGGGCAGTGTGGTTTGCAGCATCCCCCAGCTGCAGAAACAGCTTCACAATACGAAACACCATCAGGCAGAGCAGGGAACACTGAATGCCTTTGTCATGCATTGCCCCAGTGTATCATGGATCATTGGTAAGTTGGAGGGAGAGCTGGACATGCTCACAGAAAGGGAGGCAAACAGCCAGGCTGGGCTCTCTACAGGGCTGGGAAAGGCTGGTGCTTGGAAAGCTCAGCTGTAGGTGAGGAAGCTCTCGCCACTGTGCAGGGAAGGACCTGAGAAAGCAGGGGACAGCACGTGCAACTGGGACAGAAAAACTCACACCCTCAAAACCAGGGTCTTGACCATTTTCAATGCAGAATGGTGATTTCCATCTTGACACAGAGCTGCCAAAGGATGTGGGTTATGTGGTCAGGCCTTCCTGCATCGGTAGACAGTGATAAGGCACCTCAGCTGCAGATGTAGCTGCCAAACCCGAGGGTGACAGAGCTGCTGCAGTCCTAACCAGCGAGGAGAAACCCTGCTTTCTTCTCCCAGGAAAGACCAACTCCCAGCTCTTCCCAGCCAAATTCCCATCAGTCTGCCTGCCCATAAATTTACAACTGTTTATCTAATCAAAGCTCATCCAGATATTAAGAGCTCAGGGGCACTATAGGGAAAACAGGAGGAGGCAGGGCAGCCAACCTGTTTCTCCAACAGGCTGCAGGAATTCACCTGGTTCAAGGCTGGGCAACTCCGTGCCCTGAAGCTGAACGTGTTCAGTGTCATCCCAGCAAGCTGAAGGGAATAGATTTGTGCAAGGATCTCTGAGGAAAGGATCACCAGACCTAGAAACAAAATTCAGGTAGATCTTTGCCTCTGAGACTTCAAAATGTGGGAGCAGGAAAAGGTTACAAGGCAGGGACCTTCAGAAAGCAAATTGACCCCAGGCATCCCAGTAAGGGCTGCTGCAAAGGGTCTGGGAAAAGATGAAACCTGCTCAATAGCATTCAAAAGAAATGCTAGTGGAGAACTCAGCTTCCCTCCCACTTCCCCTCTCCCTGTCCACCAGCAGACAGCATAAAGGTGTTCCCACATCCACAGGTCCTACCAGGCTGGCAGGTCAGCAGGACAGCACCAGCTCTTGCTCTTCACCAGCTTTTCATACTAGAAGTCCATACTTTAGGCAGCTGCCCAGGTCAAGTCACAGCAATGCCTCAGGCTGATGCTGAGACCAATTTGCCAGCTGCAGGGGAGTGTGTGTGCACGGGGCAGGGCGTGTGTTTGCTTTTTGCAATCATTGTCCAGTCTGCGGGGCTCAGACTGAAAGCACACTCAGGGCACTACTGTACTCTGACAGATTCAGCCCAGTAAGAGGGGAGCAGAGATTTGAGGGCTGTTAAATGGTGTGGTGACACCATTGAGGATGTTAGCAACTACAGGTTCCTCTGGCTACTGGGTCTCCTTGGCTTGCTCACCTCCTTGCAGAGGAGAATTGACACTGCTGGAACCAACTGTGCTGCCTCCTACAAAGCCTCTAAATGTCCCATTGCCTGGCTGGTGCTGCTGCAGCCCCCTCTTGCAGACCAGCCAGCACACCACATCTCCTGACAGTATGAGCCTTGCAGTGGCAGTGTTGGGTATCGTTTCTGCACAGGATCCAAGTCATACAGAGCCATTTCTCAAACTGTGTCCTTTGGCTCCCCTTCCCTTCCTTGCTCTCATGCACACTGCATGCACCCTCAGAGCATCATGCTCTCCTTCCAATACAATAAAAGAAGCATCATCTCTGCTCCCCAGCCCATTAAAACTATAAGAGAAACAAAATCAGACCACATGTCCTAGTGCTACCTCCTACAATGGGTGACCTCCTGTGAAGAACGTGGTGGAAGAGTTTATCCAAGCAGTGGCCACGCAGCTCCCGGAGATACAGAACAACTCTTTGCCCATGTAGGGCTTTGACTTAGACTGAAATTTTGGCTTCCCAGTGGAAGCCACAGGCAATTAGGAAATGGAGAACAGAGCAAGTCCAGACTGCAGAAGAGGCATTTGGGGGTTGAACCCTATGTATCAGAGCTCTACAAGTGACTTTACTGGGTAATTTACTGGAATGACATGGAGTGCAGACCTGCAACAGAGAAAAACTGAGATAGCCAGAAGAAAGCACAACAGCCAGACATGAATCAAGAATCCCAGCATCTGGAGATGAGTACCAGGGATGGGAGACAACCTCATAGAGCAGCAGTATGTGTAAGGTGCATTCAGCAATACCTCCCACCATCCAGCCCTACTGGAAGGATTTTACTGCCAAGGGGGCAGTTGTACCTGAAGAAAGGGAAAATTAAAAGATCCATGTGAATCAGTGGGGAAACTGCAGAGGGCTTGTGGTTGAATATAGATCTGTCCCATAGCTGCAGATCCAGACAGGAAACAGAGGCAGGGTGTCCCAGTTTACAACACCGCAAGCTCTGCAGGTACAGGTAAATGTATGGGAGAGAACAGACTGGTCTGAACTGGGCAGCATAGGCTGTGAGTATGGGGTTCAACTCTCCACTGACACTAGTCACTCCCTTCCATCCAAGAATAATTTTACTGGGGGAAAAAAGTATCCCCAGCTCTTAGGGTAGCTCCATTTGCCCCTGTTTTCAGCATCAGTGCAAGCTGTGCCATGCAGGTAAGACCAAGGCATGGTAATGTTAAACCCAGGCCTTTCAGGCCACTGGAGCTACTTGGTGAGATGTTTTCCCCTTCTCAGACTGCAAATAATCCCTAACTGCTTTTTAACAAGGAAAGTTTTTGGCTTTTGCCCAGCTGCGCCTCAAAGCCTCAATGTGAAACATCCCCTCTTGGCCCCACAGAGGTATTTGGGGAGTTAAGATCTTTGGGTATTCAGCTCCAAGGGGGAGTTCTGGGAATTAAGTACCTAATGCCTTTGTAGTTTCTTGGCTTCTGATGTGGAGTCCTGGGAAAGACAGCTGTGTTTGCACTGGAATTAAGATGGAGGGTTTGTCATGCTCTCCATTAAGATGCTCGCAGGAAGTAAGGGCCAAGAAAGAAAACCCGGCATGTAACAAACCTCAGCAGCCCCAGGAGTGCCCTGGTCACTGCATGAGCACTCCCAGCCTCAGGCCTGACTGACCATCACCTGCACCAACACAGGCAAAAGTCCCACTGTTGATATTTTTGTGGAGTTCTTATTGCAGTATAAATAATAGTGTTGGAGTTTTGTGAGTGGGGACAAAACACAGGTGCAATGTGCTGCCAGAGAGGAACAGCCAGGCTGGGATGCCAGAGGTCTGTGGGACCAGCAGAGGCTGGATCCAACTAGCAGAGCCACTGAGACACGAATCTCTCCTGCAGGGACAGAGTTAACTCCAGACGTGCTAAGCCCACTCCTTCCCCGTCCAAAACCTCTCTCACGTATCAGAGATTCTCAGGAAACTGTAGAAAGCCAAGAAGGACTAGAGAAAGCATTCCTCATGAAAAGCCTGGCCCTCGGGAGCAGATGGGCTTCATTACTGCCCTGTTCTCAGCATCGGACTGGGCAGATTTTTCTACCATGATGGGTCACAGCTACAGTATTTCATGTCTTCTTCAAACATAGCACATCTGAGGGCTTCTAGCCTGTGTTGCCTGATGTCTTGGCTGACAAACATTGCTGTACTGTGAGCACTGGCTCCTCAAAGGGCAGCAGCTGCATCCTGGGCATCGCAGCACTGTGACTGGGAATCTGAGCTGGTCAAAACTACTCTATGACAAAACCAAATAAAATAAAAGAAAAATCCACACTATCTGAGGGTGTCTTAGATTTTTCATCCCTGCCTGTGCTTGCACCCTTAGCCAGGGTGAAGGCAGCGTAGCCCTTCTTATCTGGAAGGCTGAGGACATGTGTCAGCCAGCTGGAAGCATGACCCAGTCTTAGAGAGCGTTTGCTGGCTGAACCTCGCTCACGTCCCAAGGCAGCATCTGAATTTCAGCCTGAAAACACCTTTAAACAATGGGGAGGAACTGAGGACTAAAATAGGCTCTTTCCTGTTCTGAAAAGATCTCCCTGTTTTTTGCAAGGGTCTGCTAATATTTAAGTGTGTATTTATCTACATTCAGGCCAGGTCTAGGTGCATTTGTAGGTTCTGGGACTAGGGCTCTACAGGACCTCAGTCAAATCACTTATCAACTCTATAATCTCTATCAGTCTATAATCTCTACAATAATTTGTATCCCCCTGAAGGGACAAATCTTTAGGCACAAGGATAGAGCTGACTGAGATTTCACAAGAGCAACCACAGATTTGGACGCATAGCTCAGAAAACTTGAAAGACAAGATTTGGAACAATGAGAAGTGAGAGTTTCATCAGGACCTGCTGGTGCTGAGAGATGTTAGACTGGGCAACTGAAACCACTGGAAAATTGGCAGAGTGGTGGCAGCAAGTGTCTTCCATTACTCACTTTGGCACATCAGAGGGCTAAGAACATCACAATGATGAGACAGTTTCCTGAGGCCTGTGATACCTGCTACATGTGTTGGTGTGGCTTCTGGCATTGCTGCTCCTCCTCCTGTAACACCTCAATCCTTCTCTCTTGGGCTGGTGAAGTGGCACCTCCACTCCAGGTGAGGCTGGAGAAGGCTTTGCTCTATCAGTGCCCAGAGGAGGTCAACTGACTGATGCAGGGGTAGATAAGGATGAAGAGAGGGATCTTACTGCTTTCTCACTCTGAAACCTTTCTGGACCGGTATCACAACCTTGGCACTGCTACAGTCTGGTATCTCTTGTTGTGAAAGGGTCACACCAAAGGCTGAGTATGTCTTACCTGCAAAACCCCATGAAGTTCAACAGCTCATGCTGAAAGCAGGTTGTCAAACAACATGGGGACTGCAGAAGCCAACATTAAACGAGTGCTGCTAAAAAGACCTAAGAAACAACAGTTGGATGCTGCAGACGGGCAGAACCTGAGCAGAAATAAAGGAGTACTTCGAGATTGAGGGTTTTTCTTTCTTTCTTATTGGAGAAAACCTTCCAGCTCTCTGGAAGTCAGTACAATTTCCCTACTCATAGTTTCCCCAAAGACCTACCATTGGGGTGGCCCCACAGCAGTGGTCTGCAGAAACCTCAGCTGCAGACAAACGCAGGGCTTTAGCACCTGCCACTTACCTCCCTCTACCTCCTTCAGCTCTTCCCCCTTCCCTCTACCCCACATCTGTACTAGCAGAGTCATCCCAGCTCCCCCACTGTCTCTAAAATCTGTGTGGTGACCCTGAGAACAGCAGTGATCAAAACTGACGTAGACAGGGATTGGCAGCCTCCAGTATCTCCTGCTGTGCCAGCCTAGATGTGCTGCTTCCAGAGTGAAATGGAACAGTGTTCTGGGAGCCCCATTGCTTATTCTCAGCTCTGTGCAGATAATGTACAGGGTGTAGAAGTCAGCACAGCTAATGGTGCCCTATTCCTGAAGGAAACAGCAGATCAACTCAGAAGACAGATGACAATCATGCCAATGCAAGGCGGGATCTCCTGAATTGCTGTGGGGTGACACCAAAACAGCCAAGGCCTCCTGATGGCCCTCATCATTCCCTGAATCAAGCTGAGATGTCATGAGGTTTGCCCAGGAGCTGAGCATACCTGCCCATACCACCAGCCCAGATGCAGGAAGGCTGGAGATGCTGCAAGGTGGCTGCTCCAGCCAAACCCTGGAACTACACACTGTGGCAGTGTTTGGAAACTCCTGTGGCCTGTGTGCTCTTCAACACCTTCCTGCAATGCAGACATCCTGCCCTTGGCCATGTGTCTGTGAGCCTGGAGTGAGACAGCCAAAGGTCAACAGGACAGACAGGTCACCACCGACTTGAACTGAGCAAGGGACAGTCCACAGGCACAGCTGCACCTCAGGGCCAGGAGAGAGCTGGGACTACAGCCCCTGTGCTGGCTCACTGGTACAGCCACTGGCAAGGAAAGTCAACAAAAAACAACCAGCGCCACAAAGCCAGGGCACACTCAAGCACACAAGCCCACACATGGCTGCTCTCCCTGTGGAGCACCAAGACTTGTCCCACCTCTCCTGAGTGCCAGTGAGGTTGCCAAACACACCGAGCCCATTTCTGCCTCCAGGAGGTACAACGAGGAATTCTGCCACTGAACTTCACTGAATTCTGCCACTGACTTCTGCCACAAATTCAGCCCAGCACCAAAATAACCAACTCAGCAGCATTTAGAAGCAGAGTTATTTCAGCACAGCCTGGCGTGTGGGTGTTCCTGAGGCAGAACAAGAAAGTCTTATTTCAGCACAGCCATGGAGCTCAGTGCAAACCACTCCAGTGCACAACTGCCCAGATGGAGTTATAAGTGGGCAATGCAAATGGAAGAGTTAATTCCTGCTCCCCACACTGAGTGAGCCATTAGCACTACCAAACTTAAAGGTTTCTGGTTACATTATCTTCCCATATTGTATTCCTTGTCCTGGTCATAGGATGGTTTGGTCTCTATGTGCTGTTAGCAAGGATTAATTCAGCATATTACATGTAATGGGCTGTGGGTGGCCCAAGAAAGCAACCTGCTCAATCCTGCTAATGATGGAGAAAGGATCTGACTGCTCCTGGGGGAAACTCGTAGCATTGTTGCTTTTTTCTAGCATATTTCTTCATTATTATACAAAACCCAAATGACACCAGACAACTAGAACTCCAAATAACCTCCAGGCAACCATCACTTTAAACATGACACTTTTGCTTGCAAATTGTTTACCTATTATTGTAACTTGTAACTTCTAAAATTCAAATAATTGGCCTTGGTTTGCTTTCCTTTGGGATAAAAAAGATGAAGCAACCTTTAGCTTGCTTCTTTCCACTATATGGTAATGACCTTTCCTCTGCTAGTGTGAGTTTTTCACTGAACTGAAGAGGAAAGGAAAAACTGTAAACTGAGAAATAATAAGGGAAAGAAATGGCACAAAAATGAAGGCTGGACCCAAGGAGAAAACTATGTGGCTAGAAAATAAGCAGATTTTAGAGAACATGAATATCACTTTAACACACCCCTTTGGTGAACCTTAAGGGGCAAATCTGCAGATAGTGTTCACCACCCTCAGAAATGGGCTCCCACTGAGTGACAAACATTACTTGGCTCCAGTAGCTGGGGATCCTTACTCCAGACCTATGACCATCTACAGAAGGTTCAAAAGTCACACTTGCCCCATATGAAGGAACATGCAGTTGCAATTCCTAAAGTCTCAGCTGTCCAGCACTTCTCAAGGGAGCGCTCCAGACCCAAAATCCCTCAAACCCCTTGTGAGATGCCATCTCCATTACTGTCACCTGGTTTTCTCTGACCTTTCACAGACTTTCCTTTCACAGAATATGCTGAGTTGGAAGGGACCCACAAGGATCACTGAGTCCAACCCTTAGCCCTGCACAGGACCATCCCCAAGAGTCACACCATATGCCTGAGAGCATCATCCAAACACTACTTGAACTCTGTCAGGCTTGGTGCTGTGACCACTGCCCTGGGGAGCCTGTTCCAGTGCCCAACCACCCTCTGGGTTAAGAACCTTTTTCTAATATCCAACCTAACCCTCCCTTGACACAACTTCAGGCCATTCCCTCGGGTCCTGTCACTGGTCACCACAGAGAAGAGATCAGTGTCTGACCCTCCTCTTCCCCTCACGAGGAAGTTGTAACTGCAGTGAGGTCTCCCCTCAGTCTCCTCATGCAGCTTCCCCTCAAGGCCCTTCACCATGTTCATTGCCCTCCTTTGGACACTCTCTAATAGCTTAATATCTTCCTTACATTGTGGTGCACAAAACTGCCACAATATTCAAGGCGAGGCTGCCCCAGGTCAGAGCAGAGCAGGACAATCCCCTCCCTTGCCCGGCTGGCGATGCTTTGCCTGATGCCCCCCAGGACACGTTTGGCCCTCCTGGTTGCCAGGGCACTGCTGACTCATATTCAACTTGCCTCACAGGAACTCTGTGAAACAGTGTTGAGATCAGGCAAAGGATTAAAATCAACTCAGCACAGAAAGTTCTGCTGACTTCTGCAGAAGTCTCTTTTTGAAAAACAGTCCTGAAAAGAGCCACATTTTTTCCAGTCAGATGCTAGAAAGAGTATCCAGCATAAAACACAATCATCTCTCCATTAGGAGCCTTGAAGATTAAAGCTGATTCAGTGCTGCAGTTTTTACTGAGCAGTCTCAATACAAAATTAGGATGCATAAATTATTTCTTTTTAAAAAAGTTACTAAGGAATACAATACTGATTGTAGTCTTCTGGGATTTCTGAATTCATTTGACAAACTTCACATGCTCATCTAGAAATAACAAATGCTTGCTGAAACCCAACTCCTTTTCAAGCTTACTCAGCCAACAAGTTATGCCTTTTTTATTTTTAGGGAAAAAAACACATTAAAGTGATGGAGCAGCCCCTATAAGAGGAAAATCGCATTTCATTTAGTCCACGCTGATAAAATGCCATTAACGTTTCAGTCAAATCAGTCTTCTGAATTTTAAGATGTAACTTTAAAGGCCCCATTGATGGATTGCTGCTGTACTCAGGAAACATTAGTACATTGTTAAAACGGCAGGAATTACCCAACAACGTCTCTTAGGAAAGAGGAGCTAATTTCCCCAAAAGAGCAGAAATCGGCCAGGGAAATAAATTACCCCTCCAGTACAAAACTGTTTATATTTTAGTTCTGAATTGTTTCCCAATGTGGAAGAAATTTTTAAGAGCGGACGCGAGAGAAGTCCCTTGAGCCATTCAAACCGATTCCCCAGGAATTTTAGTGACCGCGGGTGCAAGTGGGCACTTTCGGGACAGAGGAGTTCCCCTTTCCCGTCCCAACCCCGGCACAGCCTCGGCAGGGCTACACGAAGCTGAGCAGTTTCATGCCCCGCAGGGGCACCGAACGGGACATCCACCCGAAAGAAGGCGGCTTTAGAAATGACACACGAGTTTCGCTGCGGAACAGCATCGCCGGGACGGTACCGCCGGTCACACGCTACGGGCGAGCGCCGCGGCGAAGTTCAGTGGTCTCAGCCGAGGGATGTCCAACCCCCGGCGAGTTCACCCGAACTTCAACCCGCCGGCGGACCGGCCGGCTCTCGCCGACACCCGAGGGTTTCCAGGAGCAAGGCGTTCCCCGCCCCGCGGGGCTCCCCGGCCCCGCTCCGCCCGCCCGCACCCTCCCCTGCCCCCGCCACCGCTCCCGCCGGGGGTCCTGCCGAGAGCGCGGCGCCCCCGGACCCACCTGGGCTGAGGCTGCTCTGGAAGTAGAAGAGGACGACCAGGAACGAGCCGAAGCCGGCGGCCAGCACCAGCCGCAGCACCAGGCTCCGCCGCCGCATCCTCGGCCGCAGCCGGGCGGCGCAGCGCCCGCGGCCAGGGCCCGCCGAGCCCCGCCGAGCCCCGCCGCCCCGGGCGCCGCTCCCGCCCCGCCCCGCTCCGCGCCCGGGGCTCCGGTACGCTCCTGCCGCCGGCAGGAAGTGACACGGGGCGGCTCAGCCGCGGGAAGGGGAACTTCGCCCCCCGAGTGCCCCGCTGGGCTCGCCCCGTCCAGCCCCGCCGCGGGGGCGGGGGCCGGGGGTGCGGGGCTGGGGGGGTTTCCTCGCCCGGTGCCGTGTCCGCTCCCTGCCAGCGCTCGGGAGTGCGCACTTCCCTGCCGAGCTCCCGTCACGGCTTTAAAACTCCCCGAGGGGAAGGGAAGAGTCGCTGATGTGCTGGCAGGCTCGGGAGTTTCCTGGTGACTCTTCTCAGCACGGTCAGTGCTTCGTAAGCACGGCAAAGTTTCGTGGCCTTAAAACACACCTCTTCTTCTTCTTCATTTTTAATATTTTTTTTGGCTACCCTCGGCCCTGCAGAGTTTTACTGAAAGCGATAATGGTTCTGACTAATTCTACCTCAAGCAATGAATTTCTATAGAAGGAGAACAAAATTGTCTACTGCTCTCGGCATGTTTTTTGGAAAGCAGAAGCACAAAGTTCTTACTGCATCCCCTATCCCCCAGGCTCTGTAATCACAGGCAGAACCAGCCCTGAGCTTATGTTGCCCCAGTTTTGAAATAGCAGCAATGCTCTTCACCCAGCTCTGTAAAACACTCAAGATCTACTCAAAGACCACCTGCCAAATTAGAGAACCAGGCTGAGAGCTGGATTCCCACTGACAACACTCATTCGTGCTTCTCTTCAGCCTCCAAACAGTTAACATTAAGAAAAAGAGGACAGCTCAAGGAGGAGCCCCCGGGAATTATAAAGAAAGCCTGGGTGCATGCACATGCTGGGCTTCATTCTGCCCTCATTTAGGGCAGAGTAAACCAGGAGGAGAAATTCATTGCAGTGAAGGAGGCTGAAGTGAAGTAAAAACATGCACAACATCTTGCAGGCCAAGTTGAGCTATGACCGTGGAATTACACAGGTCTTTAAAGTCCCTGTTGGATGGTCTAGAGAGAGGCAATAAAAATGAGACCACAACTGAGACTGTAATATACCTCCCTGCAAGAGCACACCAGTGTGTGCAGTAACCAGCTGGAAAGATAACCTCAGCATCAGAGCCTCTGCCTGTTTGATATGTGCAGGGAGGGACTGTGACCCCTGTCTCCCTGTGACTATCTATCTCCCCTAGACAGATAGTGGTAGGGGAGAGCTGCTGGCTGGGAAGGGCTCTGCAGTTGCAGCTTGCTCTCTGTTGCAAGGGGTGCAGTAATTTTGACTCCTTGGTGAGTGTGCAAAGATTTGGCCTCTGCCTCACCTGTAAAGATGGGCTGAGAAACCCCAGGGCCAAAGAGACTGCCTTAATCCAAGTGGGGAGGAGAGACTGGTGAGTGTGAACAAATTTGGTAACTGCTTACAGGTGTTACCCTCGTAATAGCACTACAAAGTAAAACCTCCCTTTATTTTTGTTTCTGAAGAAGCTTCCAGTAACCTCAGAGGGGAATAAAGACTTACGGGTTTTGTCAGCATTAGAAGAGACCAGAGTGGCTGTATGGGTGTTCTCAAAGCATGTCTGGGGCTGCTGTTCTTGGGGACAGAGTGAGGTTCAGAGCCTGAAGGCATATCCAGCCTGTGCAGTGGGAATCCCCTTCCAGTAGCTTTTCAGGAGGTGGATGTTGTACTCAAGACTTTTGGCGAATTTTTCATTATCTGCATCTCACAGTACTGAAACACCAGGAAATCTAGCCCAAGACTCTTAGGGGAGCTAATGAAAACAATCATCCCTTTGGCCCAGCCTCCCTGGGTTCACCAGGGGAAATAAAAACCGTTAGAATTGACCAACCTTCACCCATAGTTGGAAATTCCCTTTAAAGAAAATACAGTAAAACATCCCAGTTGAAACTCAGACACTGACCTGTTGAGTCCTGCTGCCTGCTGTCTGTATTTCATCCCCGGGGGCAGGGCCAGGGCCATCTGTGTTCACATCAGATATGCGAGGCTGGTCCTCCAGCAGTCCGAGGTGAACGTGCTGCTCAGATCTGCAGGGCTGGAAGGGGAAGCACGCCATGAGGATTTCATGGGATTCCTATGTGGACTCAGCTGCAAACGCACCCTTTTTAGAAGGACAAACACATTTTCCAACAAATCCCTTTTAGAAGGACAAACACATTTGCAAGGGGGAAGAGGTGCCTTATGGTAAGGACTGACTGGTGGCAATGGCATCAGCTGCTGGGAGGTCAGGCCTTTGTTGTTGCCTGTTTCTGTGTGTCTGATAAAGCTCCCTGGTCACACATGCTGCTGCTTCATACCATCCCCCTCACCCTGCAGCCCCACCATACAGAAAAGAAAGAGCAACTCTAGCCCATTAAGGCAGACAACAGTGGCTGGCCCTTACCTGAGAAGAAAGGTGATCCCGGATGTGTAGAAGGGCAGAAGGTCTCAGAGTCTCAAATTATTTTCCCAAGCTATCTCTAAAGGAATCATCAGATTCAGTCTGCACTGGAGAAGCTCCTCTCTCCCTGCCCGGCACCACCGGTGGCTGGAGAACAACAGACGCACAAAGCACACATGACAATACAACTTCTCAGCAGCACACGTGAAATGGCAAGCACTGATCCTGGCTCTATTAATCTGCCACTTTACCAGGTTAATTGGAAGAATCAAGAAATGAGTATTTGCTATGGAATGGCAATGGCTCCTTCCCTGACAGGCTGTGAACTCCCCATGGAAGGGCCACCCTGCTCCTGATCTGCACTGCCTCACACCATGCAGTTCAGACCGCGGCTGGAGCTATTTATGACTGCAAAAGCAACACTGATAACCAAAAGTAACGGTCAAAAGGTACTAGTAACATGGTGCAGAAGAAAATTACTTGTTACTGCTGAGGCCTGAACTGCAGCTGACTTGTAGGTGAAGAGGGAATGCTGTTTGCCTGCAGAAAGATGCTGTGCCTTTGATGCAGTGAGTGTTTGATTCTCTCCCTGCTCATTAGTAGTGCTCGTTACTGTCTTCTCAGCAGGTTTCTCCCACATGCCTTGCTTTTTCCCAGGACCTTGGTGCCACTGAGTGAGATTAACCCCAAGCTTTGGTCTGGTGACCATGTTGAATAGAAATTAAGCAGCGTCCAGCTTCAGCTGAAAACTGAGGAATCTATTGAACTCCTCCCCGAGTTCTGGTTGACCAGCAACGGTGAAAAAGAGCCTTTCTAGGGGATATTTTAATTTTGCACCCAGTTATTTAATTCTGGAGCCTGGATGCCACAGAAGCAGTTTACCCTGGCCTCATGCCGGTGAGACTCCCATCTGCTGGTGGCCCAGCACCGGTGCACTGACTGCTGCCACAGCCCCGGGGTTCACCAACTGAGAAAAAGCTTGGGCAGAGATGTAGAGAATGACACTGATGCAGTACAGGCTACCCTCAGACACCAGCAGCTGGGGAGCTGCTCCCAGAGATGACTATGGGTATGTTTCCTAAGAACTGTGTTAGACATCGTCCTACCTCCGGGATTTCCATGGGCCCCAGTGTATCTTGATACTCAAGGCTTTGTTTTATATTTTATGGCATCACTGTAATGTGCTGGCTGAGAGGGATCCTGCAAAGCCCCAGCCCATCCCCTGCTTGAGCAGATGTGTGTGCAGCTGGTTCTGGAAATTTCTCTGCGAGGGACACCTAAGATCTTGCCAAGCAATCCCTTCCAGATCTACAAACTCATAAGAAATTTTCCTATCACCTTATCTGGAACATCCTTGTCAAAACTGGGACCCATGACATTTTGCTCTGAAAGACAAGCAGGGTGCCAGGTTCTGTCACGTTTTTTTATTAACCAGGAAAGGTCACTGCTGATAGCACTGAGGTGGAATACTTGCTTTCTCAAACAGTGCATTGATTTCCTATCATTTCCTTTAGTCCTTTGCACCTGCAGAATGCAACTTTTTAAATATTATTTCATAAAAACATGAGTGTTTATGCTCACTTTGCACTGACACCTAACAGCCATAGTTAACAGCAGCAGAGAATCATGCTGGGATGGACCTTTTTACCATTAAGTGCTGGAGTGAATATTTCCAAGGTCAGTATATAAAAGAAACAGCTTGGAGAAAAGGTAGAAATAACATTAAATACCTCTGGAGAAGTAAATGGAAAATTAATAATAACATATAATAAAACAAGATGCTTGATAGATCTTTTAAAGTCTGTGGCCAGATTTTGACACTTGTTCATACAAAGTAACATTGTTGCCTTGAGAAATCTCCCTGGATTTAGGGGTACAGGACAGAGAAAAAACGGCCAAAGGCATTTCACACCCTCAGGAATCCCTCTGATTTGTAGGCTTGACAGTGTATGTTTCCTAAAGTTAAGCAGGTTCATATGCCTTGTCAGACAAAAAAATACTAAGAGTGTAATTATTTACACTAATAGTGTAAATAGCATCTGATCCAGAGTAGTCAATATTGTAATCTGATTAATTCCATAGTTTGCCAACCTTGCTATTCCCACTTCCCACTCTCCTCCCCTTGAAAAAAACCACCCTAATGACTTCCCAGGAATCCTTTTGCAATTATCCCCTGATGTCCTTGAAAATTTTCCTAGAGACCAAGAAACTAAAAGCTGGTCTGTCTCTTCTCATTTTGAAATGCTGGCCTCTGTCAAAATAGATTTCAAGGGATCATTCCTTTAACTTTCTTGCTGCCACAATTTAAAAATAAAATAAAATAAAATAAAGCAGCAGCTGTTTTCTTTTAAAAGCACCAGTGGTGATGGGAGCAAACCAAATTATAGGCTCTGAGGACTATTCTCTGCGTGCATCTACTGGAAATTCCATTGGCAAGATGGAAACTCCCATCAACCTTTTTATTCAGTGGTGGCAACGAGGGACTTTGTTGCCTTTTGTACCAGGCATTTATATTTCATTGGTTTATATACTGTTCCCAGCTGGGAGCTCGTTTTCTGCTGATGTCTGATTTAGATGCTTGCATGAGGAAGGGATGTGATTTACAGGTACACACTGGAAAGCCAATTGACCTTGATCTGAGCACAGCATTGGGAGCTGCAGTTACTTCAACAGCAAGAGCAGCAAACCTGTCAAGCCTCCCGCTAGGAGCAGGGTCGGTGTTTGCTTCCTGCTCTGCTGTTTCTTGCACGCTCACATCAGAAAGCCACTGCCTTTGTCCCTGCTGCCCAAAGCAACTGGTCGGCTCTGCCTGCCATCCCTGTAAGAGCTTCTCAACACAACTCAGAGGGAGGAGATGGAGGGAAGCAATTTTCCTGCTGTGTTACACAGATCTCCTGCGAGCAAGGCTTTGCACAGAGCAGGGACTTGTACGCTCAGTGCTCGTTTTTACAGTCTGATTATGGTGGCTGGGAAAGAAGACTTAGAGCATTTCAAGCCCAAATAGGTCTTGAAGGAAAAACATGCATTTCAAGTCTCCTCTGGAAGTGGGAATTTTCCCCTCTCTTTCCTTAAGCTGTTGCCTCCTCCAAGGAAGGACTGTATCTGCAGTATCGTGAGGGCTCTGAAGGGAAGGATAAAGACTGTTGAAACAGGACCCATAGGATCTTACCTGGCTCACAAACACCTAACTCAGAACAGGTACATTGTCAGACTTTTCACAGGACCTAAATTACCTTCTCTTGCAGATTTCTCAGTATTAGTGGCCACTGAATATTCAATATTTATTAAAAATATTTTCTGTCTTAGTCTTACATTATGCTGCAAATCCCAATAAATAAGACCAAATCCTGTTGTGGGGAAAAAAAATACAAATACTCCTATAGTTATATACCCAAATCCCTCTGGGCAGGATGGACTTTCAAGGCCCCAAGCCCATAACATTGTTCATGACCAGAATCCCAGGGCCAAATAATCTGGTCTTGTCATCTTCTACATCCATCCAGCCAGGAGCCAAGATATAGCACAAGAGAGACCCTGGTTTTAGTACCTCATCTGCAAAGTCCCCTTTCTTAACCTAGCACCATCAAACATGAGATTGTGATCTGGGGTATTTCATTCTCCAACTCCCCAGGTTTGAGCAAAGGCAAGTTTGTCCCTGAGAGTGGGGTGAGGGGCTGTACTATGGGGATAAGTGCTTGTGGCCAAGCAGAGCATCTTCTCAGCCTGGAGGGGCATTGCATGCTGGAGAGAGCTCTCTTCCCTGCAGGTTTGTGCTGCTGTAATGCACACAGCCATCTGAAGTGGCTCCAAATGCAAAAGGAAGGGAAAAAACCCTACTCTGTAAATGACAACATAAATTGCCAGCAGTGGTCAGAGCAGTACTGTAAAAGTCTCTTAAACGAGAGAATGAACATGCTGAGAAACTTCTCTTTCTCCTTAAAACCTTGTGTTGTAGTGAGGGACAGAAGTCCCATTAGTTCCTGTCCCTCTCGCATCAGAGAAACTTGGGAAGGTCTGTCCCTTCTCCCCTCAGCACCCCATGTCCTGGCAGCATAACCAGATCATCCAGAAATAGTGACATTGCTGAAACTTTCTACAGTGATGCAGCCTGGCCCTGGGGAAATGAAAAAAGACAACTGAGTAAAATGACATTTTCAAAGAAAGTGTGTGTCTTAGGTGCTGCCCTCATTGACCATGTCTAGATGAGTTTTTGGGTTCCTAAATCTCTTTAGAACTGCTGAGACATTCCCTTGTGATTAAAACAGAGTTTCTTATTTACTGAAGGAGGTACGATTAAAATAATCATCACCATCTAAATACCATTTGGGAGGCCGTACCCTGCACATACTGCCACAAAGTCAAACCCAGGTTTGTTACTGCAGTTTTAGGCATAAAGAAGTAATTGCATATGCCTGGACATGACAGGGCTGGTCAAACCCAATTCAAAGAGCTTCTATTTCATGAAAACCCTGGCTGAAAAGGCATATAAATATTCTTAGTCCAGCACTCGTTCATGACACTCTGTGTTTTCACTGTTCTAGGAAGCCTGAGTTACTATTTCTATTTAGACTAAAAATAATAAAAGCTTTTCTCCAATCCTCTGGGTGCCCTAATTTAATTATATCTGCATTAGGAAACTCCAGCACTGCTAAACTGAAACAGCCACTGTCCCATAATGTCTAGGAGGTGTATCAAAGAGGTGTGGTGTCTTCCTCCACCAGAAACTCTATCCAGAGACGTCTTTTTGCAAAAAGTTTGGTCCTGGAAAGGTACCAGATCAGCTTAGTATGGAGTGGAGAAAGCTCATTCCAAATCTCTGAGCCACTGCAGAGAAAGCCAAGCCAGATGGCTTCTCTCTTTCATAAAGGAATCCTTCAAACAAGGACTTCACTCCAGTGCCCAAGATGGATAGAAGGGAACAGGGCATTGGATTTGCAGCTGGAGCTCTTATTACTGCCACAATTAGTTAGGGAAAATCAGCCCAAGTAGCCCTGCAGTCTGCAGCCCAAACCACTTAGATCAAAGGTTTGCAGGTAATGCCTTAGACTCTTCTTGCAGATGTTGGCCCTGGAGTGATGATTCATGAGTTTGTGCATCATATGCTCCCAGGAATTTTAACCTGTGAGTCCCAATCTTAGTTTGCAAATGTTCTTAGTTGCAGCCCAGTGAGAATATGGCTGTCCCCTACTATGGGTGACCCTGGAGGGGGTACCAACATGACCTACAAGGTGACCTTCAATTTAGGCACAAATAGTCTGGCTGGTTGAGTTACTGGTGCTCTGCACTGCTCAGGGTATGGCCAGACTTCCTCTCAGAGCACTTGGCTTGTAAAACTTATACTGCTGAAAATGTTCAAGAACAGCCTGACTGCTACCAAACCTATATATTGATGGCAGATAACTCGTGTACTTTTTAACAGGTTGTTGTATTTCCAGCTGTTTACAATGAGACAGGCTCTACTCTGTTCCACAGAGGTATTTCATTCTCCAACTTTATGAATCCACAGCAACACCCATGAACCTGACCTTCTCTGAAGTTTACCATCAGGAAGGGAGGGAGAGAAAAAGCTAATTCGTTTCTACAGATGTTTTCAGCAATAGTGTGATTTCAGCAAAGCCAGAGAGAATTCCAATGCCTCTCTCAGCTGAGGAAGAAAGAGCAGTCATATGCCTTGCCCAAACCCTCTTTCCAATGAACAGTGGAGCCAGTGTCACTGGAAAAAAAATTAAAAATGAAGCAAGCAGGGTGCTGGGTTTTTTTTTTTTTTTGCTGTTATTTCTGTGGTTACAGCTACAGCTAAAAGCAGCAGTAACAGGTTACAGCAGAAACTGAATATGCTACTGTGCAGAGTTCAATTCAGTGGACTGGGCAGCCTTAAATTGCTTTTTAAACTTCATAACTGAAACAAAACACGATTATCTCTTTCAGTGGGGGCATGTTCAGAAAACACCAGCTGGACACAGCACAAGATAGCTCAGGCGTATGTTGCAAAGTTTAAAACCTGAAGCAATTAGAACTGCACTGAAGCTTACTCTGTTTTACTTCCATTTGGCATCCCGGAGCTAATGGAGTGGAGGAGCTTGAACAAAGTGCTACAGTCAGCCTCTGTGGCTTATGCCCTGAAATGCCCCTGGCCAACAATACCGTACTGCAGTCCTCCAGTCCTTCAGAGGGATCTCCCAAATGTGGCATGGGGGACTAAAGCCACCCCCCAGCCTCCTGGTTTTAACGAAGAAAGACTAGGAATACCTAATAATTAGTGAGGAAATAAAAAACTGCTGCTCAAATTGCAGGGGTGGCAGAAAAGAACGTGCTCTGAATGAAATATAAATCTGTGCTGTACTGCAACATGGCTCTCATCCAAGCTTGCATGGAGTGTGCAGGCTGAAGTCCCTGTTCAGAGCTCCCCTTTGCACCATGAAGCTGGTGAGAGCTGGGGCTGCTGCTATGCCTCAGCTTTCTGCTAAAGGGGGGTCAAATCCCTCTGGGCTGAAAGCACTGAGTTCATGTCACTTTTTAATGATGTCCACAGACCATGTGGAAAAGCTTCGTGCTGCCCAGCAAAGCAGCTGAAACTGAGCTGTAAGATAATCAGTGAGAGGGGATCATGGTTATACATTATCTAGAAATATGGCTGGCCCAGCATATAAACTCTGGCTCCATGCAAGGAAAAGATTAGGAATTGGGGAGAAAATGTAATAAAGGTCTGTTATTCTGACAGTTAATTCTCATCCACACTGCAGTGCAGTATATATGGCTTTACTGTAGTCCTGTACCTTTTATTCCCAGTCCTCTGTGTGTGTGTCTGTGTGTGTGTGTCTAAGCAGCTGTGTGGTGTTTAACTGTCTGCCAGGTTAAACCATGACTATTGTCCTCTCCTATTCTGCTCCCTTAGCTGCATTTTCTCTGCTAGTTGTTCTGTAGCCAGCCAAACTATTCCTGCAGAGTCCAGCAGAGATTCATGGTGCTAAATCAGCCAAGTATGTAGTCAAGACAAATGCTGGCTTTCCAGAGCCTCCGCTGAAGATATCCAAAGCTTGACAAAGTGGGCATGACTCCATGGATCTCGTGAGCTACTGCCTGACTACACAGGAATTTATAGTTATGTGGTTGCTACAGCTTTAGCTGAAGAAGAGACATGCTTAACTCGTTTTCCAATGAAATCTTAATTGGACTATGCAGAAGCCAAGAAAAGAAAACCATTTTCAGCTGGAGTCTCCCAAATGTATTCTGCAATCAGTCAGGACAGAAGAGAGAAACCTAATCCTAAGTCACAGTCTTTGTGACAAAGGTTAGGAATGGCAGTGAATGACACAAAGCAAAATCTTATCTCGAATGCAGTGTCTCAAACACCTGTCCTGCATTCAGAGAAGTCTGATCTGTGATTTCATGTTGATGTTTGTGAGTGTGACAATGAAACTTGAAAAATTGCTATGAGGAAACTGTAAAGGAAAAGGTATCAATCAACAGCAGAATGAAACCACTTCATGTTCTTCCTTAATGTGTTAAATAATGTCTGAATAGAGCAAAAATATGTAACAGCTGAATGAAATATTAGACTGTACAGAAACAAATGGCAGTGCTAAAATTATCAGCTTTTCATGCATGGAGAAGTAATGCTAGTTCTATATGGACTTAGCCATCACAACTTTCCATCCAGTCCAGCTTTTGAAACAATTAATCTCATGGAAGCCAGAGCAGGAAATCCTGCTGAGGAACCAAACGTTTTAAAAACAGTACTTTGATGAAAGATCCAAGAGCAGTGAAAGCAAATACACCTGACTTTCTGGGCTACAGTCAGCAAAAGCCCCCATTAGTTGCAGTGACAGATGTGAGTATCTCTGTTCTCCTGAACCAAGTCTCTTTTGCCAACTTTAAATCATATTAAGTGATATTTAGTAAATATCATATTAACTAAGTAAGGGAGAAAAAAAGTTTTCTTTTACTAGTTTCAGATATCTGGTTTTCTCCTTATCCAAAAAAACCCTTCCACCCACCTACCCTCAAGAATATTGGCTGTAAAATCAATCATCAATCTGAAGAAACCTGAAGAAACTCATCTAGCACAAACATGTCCCAGGACATTGGTGTCTATACCCTCTCCAGATACAGAAGGTGCCATTTCTAACAGTACAGGACTTGGTACTAAATCAGCATCTGAATAACCCCACTTCCCAGAACGCCAACAGACACCTGAACAGAGGCAGGTGCCAGAATGGTTCTCTGAGACAAGAGTGAACTTGTCCAGGGAAGATATTGAGAAAGCAGGAAAGGCAATGTCATCTCCCAATTATAGTGGCTGGTTCCAGAGGGGTTGTAATAACTGGGTAACATTCAGAATGTCCAGACTCATACAATCAACTAAAATCAGCCCATTTGTTGAGTTCAGAGAGGGTAAAAAGGTACATCCTGGGACAGATTTTCAAGGATCAGCTTTGCCACACAGAGGGGAAACAGATGTGAAACCCCTAGTGTTTTCAATTAAGAGAGGTAGAAAGGGGACACAGCAAGCTGTCCAGCTTGAATGGCATTGAGGACAGAAGCAGGGAAAGCAAGTTATGCAGGAGACAGACTGTAACAGGAGGCGATGAAATGGGCTGTGATTTTACCATTTGTTTCATACAGGCTCTCAGGGCAGCCCTGCCTGACACCAGAAAGCACATCCAAGACATGACAAGCTTCAAGTTCAACGTATGTGGGTGGTAGAATTTCTTTTACAAAAGGGATAAAAACCTCCACCATAACCCAGAAAGTAGTAAGAACAACATTCAATAATACATCTCCTTAATCTTGGTCAAAGAACAGCTGAAACATTTTCCTGAAATCTAAAGGAAATTAATCAGCATGAAGCAGACACTCTGTTTAGAAAGTTTCAACCCAAATAGTTGCAATTTGGCAAACCTATAAGCAGCTGAAATGAATTATTGGTTCTGGAATTGCTGGTCCATTTTAGCAATAGGTGGTATACCTGCATCACTTGCCATATGCACAAAATCCAGTATTGTGATGACAAAAACAGAAATGAAGGCTGATGATGTTAATCACTAAAACCTAAAGCATTGTAAGGAAATCAGGGAAAGCAGGTTTTTCCTTGGAGTTAAGAGGTGGTAATTTCACCCTCTCTTGCAGGGGAAACACTTGTTGCTGAATTTAAATTTTCACAGATCAAAAAAAAAAAGCCCTCCAGGTGGTTTCTAATCCATACAGTTAACCAAGTCTGTGAATTTTGAGACCCCCTCAGATAGGCAGCATCTTATTTTCGGAGCCTTTTTGAAAAGCCTAATAAAGATTAAATGAGCAGCATTTTTATTATCCATTCCAACACAGGGGCCAGGAGTGGAAACAACAGGGGACAGCACTGGGTCAGTAGGCAGGTGCTGTATCTTCTCTACATTAGAAGCTCAAGGATGAAAGGGTAGGTGTAATTTGTTTATGACATATACAGAGCTGTGTAGGGGACTGAGTTTGGAGAAGGAGGTGGTGGTGAGCATCGGTGTGCAGGAGGAGCACACAGTGAATGCACCAGCCTACAACTTGGATTGACAGTTACATAAAAAGAGATTAGTATGATGACAGCATCCTGGGTTTTGAATTTAAATTCTTCAACCAGATTCTAGGGGAGTATTATAGCTATTACCTAAGCAAGACAGGTGAATTGTCAAAGTAATTTCAAACACAAAGAACCCCGAAAACTCACTGAGATGGATGTTTGCTGGGTGATACCCTCTGGGATCAGACTTTATCAAAGCACATCAAAAAGATGTGCAAAACTCCCAACTATCTCATCAAGCAGTCCCCAAAGTCACACCCAATGACAAGCTCTGTTCCCAGTTTACCATACCGCACAAGTCCTGAGTAAAACCCATGGGAATCAGCTGGGAATGCAGAGCTCTGCTCACACACTCTGCAGAACTTCCTGAAGCTGGCACAGGCAGGAGAAAAGCCCACTGGCCATGAGGTGTCAGCATTTTCCCCCAAAACTTCTGCTTCAGGAAGGGGTTGCTCAAGTCTTCATGGCAAGCTGCAACATGGTTTTAGTGATGCCGCTATAAAAATACTTGATTCAGAGGAGACTACATTGCCAAACTGGTTAATGCAATGAGGAACATGACACATTCATAGCTCTTCATGGTAAAAAGCATGCAGCCAAGTGTACAGTGAATCTTGAAAGCTTTGTAGAAGCCCCATAAATGTTTCTGTGTGCTAATGTGGTGAGAAGTATGCCCTACTAGTAGCCACTGGTAGGCTCTTTAACCAATTATACCTTCACTACCATTTTATATCACCTGTTTGGCTCTTTTAACAAGGACTTCCAATCTACACTACCCTCTTCCAAACATCAAGGGTATATCTCCAGATCAACTGAACATGGACAAAGTAGAAAGTAAACAGAGCCATTACCAGAAAGGAATGAGACAGACTTCTCCTGGAGGCATGTTCTTACAATCGTCACATCAAGATGAACTGACTTGGCTGTGATGGAAGAACAAGTCAGTGGCAGAGGGAAACAGGTGACTTGATTCCTAGTAGTTTGCTCCAAAACGTTAATCCTTCCTGATGTCCATCTAGAGAAGTTTCTCTGACGGACATCCATGTTTGTTATCCTGGTAGTTTCCCTCTCCTACCTCTGGGAAAGCAGGTGGTGCAGAGAGCCATGGGCTTAGTGCTGAAGGTCAGTCTGAGGAAGAGCAGGTATCACTTTTTGAGGCTGTTAAGTGTTGTCAGGTGATCCCTGCCTGTCCTGCACCCTGCTAAGGCACCAGCAGCAACATGCTGCAGGAAGACAAATGGTTTCAAACATGTGCTACAAAAAGCCCCTCCATGTTACAACAGAGGATCTCTCCAAAATAATATTAATGTGGAAAGCCCCATGCCACAAACTGGAATGCTGCCATCAAAAGCAGCTGGCTCTTGGCTTGAACACCCAACCCATGTGAGAATCAGGAACCTGGAGGGGTTTTCTGGCTGTTTTGATGACCTTTAACTACTAATCCAATGTGAGTTTTTTGTTCCTTTCAAGTGTTTTACTTACACATTCAGAGTGTAAGTTCACTTGCAGTTCACTTCCAGAGTAAAGGGTAAACCTGTCACTTTGCTCCAATTCGCCCTGGGAAAAGTTACATTATCAGTGCAGCCAAACATGAGCATGGGGGCATAGCCTGGGTTTTTATCATTTCAGCAAGTTCTCTCTTGTGCACACCCACAAGAGGGGGGACGTTCCTCCAGAGGTCATTAATCCATGGGTTACAGAGCTTGTGACTGCCAGCCACATTGGGTAGACTGCCTTGGCTCTTGCAGAGCCCTTCCCTTTGGCTTTTGACCTCTCTGAACATTTACACAGTCTAAATATTTCTAGTATTTATTTCCCAATGCTCTCTTGGATCTTTGGAAGTGTGCACTGTCCTCGTTTGGGTCATCTCACTGGTGCTACTGCAGAGGAATTGTTGGCTCCTTGGCAGACACAAAGTACTCAGATCCTCCATTCCAGCTTGAGCAACCCTTTGGGGCAGCCCATAGTTTCTCAAACATATCTGTTATTCAAGCTTGCATTACACAAAAGCAACCATCTCTTGGCTTGTACTGAACATCCCTCTGAGCATCATGGACCTGAGGGGGTTTTCTGGCTGTTCTGCTGACCTGCAAAGGAGCCTGGAGGGAATGAGGAGTCCTTCTGCAGCACAGTGCACAGATGGGAAAGGATGAAGGACTGCCTGGAGCAGCCAAGTAGGCTGCAGTTGCTCTCCCCACGATGTTTTCAGAAGACAGGATGTTTCGCTCTGAAGGAAAAGGACAGAGAATTGCAGAGAAATCAGGTATCTGGTTGAACTTACACAGATGCACAGGCTGTGTATGTTACATCTCAAGATGTAAGAGTAACACTGATCTCCATGTCCCTGAGGGGAAGGGAAAACATTCAGCCTTCTACTGAATTCTCCTTATTTGCACATTTATTTTATTTATTGAGGGTCTCTCACAGCTCAGGAATATACAGAAGTGTTCATTTAATTTACTGTCAAGTGCCACACTGTGGTATGTAGTGTTTCATGCACAGGCAGGATTAAAAGGTTTCACTGAACTGAAAAGCTGAGTTGCATTTGATCACCTTCAAAGGGACCAAACTCAAGAGAATGGGAGGAAAATAATTTTCCATAGGTTGAAAGGCGATGGAAGTTAATGATCCCTCATGGTTAACTTACAGCCCCTTGTTCATTGCGGGTGTTAATGTTAAGTCAGCTTCACTGATGCCAACTTATCTCCTGCAAGACACCTTTAGCTACTAATCCAATGTTTTTTGTTCCTCTCAAGTTCTTTGACTTACACATTCAGAGTGTAAGTTCATTTCCAGTTCACTTCCAGAGTAAAGGGTAAACCTGTCACTTTGCTCCAATTTGCCCCGGGAAAAATTATATTATCACTGCAGGCAAACATGAGCATGGGGGCATAGCCCGGGTTTTTATCATTGTGCACACCCACAGTTCAATCCAAATAAGCTCTCACAGGGGTTTAGTTCTCCATTGCAGCACACAGGCTAGTCTGCTTAGATTGTATTTGGATATTGAAATGAAGTGTGGCTGAGAAACTGGCTCAATTTCAGCAAATGAGGCATTTCTGCCTGGGGAGCTCACCTGCACCATGCGAAATGAAGCATCTTGCAGAGGTGCATGAACTTTTACCTACAATGGGAACACTCTAACCCCAAAAGCTACACTTTCCCAAGGATGCCCACTGCAGCAGGGGGCCAACCCCAGTGCAGGTCAAGACCAGGCTATTCAACTGGAGTGTTTGTATCCGAACCTGCTCAGAATGCTGCTAAGGACAGAGAGAATAATGCCATTTCCAGTCCAAAGGCAGCCTCTATCTGCAGAGAAGTTCTGCTGCTCTTTCAAGAGCAGCCAAGAGCAGAGTGTGCTCTGCAAACCCCCATCCGCCCACAAACAGCAGGAGCCTCTCCCTCCAACTGTCTGAGTGCATCCAGGGGGACCGAGCCCCCAGCAGCTGTGCTGATGCCACACTGAGCTGCCAGATCTGCTCAGATCCACAAAGGCACCACGTGCTCCCAAAAACATCCCCTGCACGTGCCTGTAATTTTGTCTAAATTCACCTTTGAACCTCGTGGGCTTTGCAGACTCCCCCTTCTCACCCCTCTACAGTGTAATGCAGACAAACCCCTCTTCACTGCATTTGAGGGAAGGACTAGATAAATAAAAGCTGTAGCAGAGAGGAGCACACTTCCCTCGCTGTGCATGGGGAGCATCAGCTGGAAAGAAACCAAGTGACTACTGAGCCCTGGAAGAACAAAACAGCAACTGGTTTTCCTGAAGAAATACAAATTGAGGCTGAAAGAGATTTGAATTAAATGAAAATCCAAAGAGGACCAACACAGCTACTGCAAAGCACCCAGCCCTCGGGAGGAAGAGCATTTATCCCCAGCAGTGCTGCTCTGCTGGGAGCCTCTCCAGCCACTCCCTTGTCAGTGCCACGGATATAACAAATTCCCATAAATGTTCTCCGTGACTTGTGCTGGCCCATCGATCACAGCTAGCTGAGAGGAACCACATCTGAGGGTGTAGGGCTGAAATCAGTCAACAGTAAATCATGCACTGGGGGGACATTCCTCTGGAGGTCATTAATCCATGGGTTACAGAGCCTGTGATTGCCAGACACATTGGGTGGACTGGTCTGGCTCTTATGCAGTGCATCCTGTTGGCTTTTGACCTGACTGTACATTTACATAACATAAATATTTCTAGAATTTATTTCCCAATGCTCTCTTGGATCTTTGGAAGTGTGCACTGTCCATGTTTGGGTCATCTTCTCGTTGCTGCCGCTGCAGAGGAAGTGTTGGTTCCTTGGCAGAAAACAACGTGGTAACCCAGATCCTCCATTCCAGCTTGAGCAATCCTTGTGGGCACCCCACTTTCCCAAGTGTATCCATTACTCCAGCTGACCTTACACTGTATGCTAGTATTTTGCTTTTTGTCTTTTCCCTCCCTCTCTGTAGTTGTTACAAGCAGTCACTGACAGCCTTTGGGCTGTGATTGACGGTGTTTGACAGCGTAAGACTGCAAGACCTTTCGGTTCTAACCCCTATAAGTGGGGCAATGGTACAGCTCTGAAGTAAAAAAGGTTGTTCTTTTTTTCTTTTTCTTCTTGAGAACATCAAATCTTCTGGATCAGACAGGCCTTGCTCAGGGCAGTGTTCCTAGAAAAAAAGATTGGTTTAGCTTTAACCTCAAACTGCACCCTGAGCAGTAACGGGCCGTGGGTGCAGATGGATATAAATTCCTCCGGCTAAGTTTTGAGCTGTCCAGATGCAGGCAGGCTCCAGGCCAAAATCTGTTGTGCTGCATGAGTGTGGCACTGAGCCCGGCACGGCGGGTCAGAGCCCTCCACACTCAATACTTTTTGTTTTTTTTTTTTAATTTGACTCTCTTGCAATTTCACTCACAAACACTTGGCTGCCAAGTGAATTGTGATTTACAGTGAACTACTTGCAACACCATCCATTCAGGGGAAACCCCTCCAAAAAAAAAAAAAATTTACAGGGTTGCTTGAAGCATGCGCCACGTGAACCCAGCTGTGGAGGAGGCGGCTCACTCCTTTGTCACCGTGCCTGGATGCCAGGGATGAACAAGGCAGCTGAGAAACTCCAAACGCTGTGTGAAGCAGGGTTTCATTAAAATAAAATACACCAAGCGGGTTGCGTGTATTGATTTGTAATTCTCACCAGTGGTTGCTTTCATAAAGTAATTGCAGATGCTTGCTCTTGTCGCCTGCAAAGAGAGCAGTCAAAATCTTTGTCTTGCTTAACAGCCTCTGCATCAAAGACCTCGTGAGAGGCTTGGACACTTTAAAAGGATCGGCAATTATCTGTGGTGCTGGCTTTGCATTTACTTTCCTTGCATATTCATGCCAGTGATATTTTAGCATGCACATAACAGGAGGAAGCAAAGACTGACAGTGGGGGATCCAGCTGAAGTGAAGCAGATGTCTTTTAAATTCAGAACACATACAGCACAGTAACACTGAGTGATCGAACACAAACTAGAAGTGAAATCAGAAAAAACAGATTTTTATACTTGAAACCGAGCACTGTAGAAAGAACAAAGAGTCTGAGCGGTGCAAAACAAACTTATATTAAAAAATTCTTCACTCTGAGAACCCTACTGCATTGCCAAGGACAGGTAAGGAATTTCAATAAACTTAGTTTTATGTTGACTGTGTCCCTTTAATTATTACTTTTTGGCACAGCACACAGGACACCTCCAGGCCAAAACACAAGTGATGTTGAAAGTACAACTGTTCCTTCCCTTTGGGAATGAAAGTTTTCTGACTGTTATATAAACATATTTGGATCTATTTTTTAGAGATTCCTCCCATTAGCAATTATATTATTAGCAGTGAGTCAGAGAGCTTTTTGCTGATGTTTTAAAATACTTAACTTAGGGTCAGAACCTACTAAACTTCACCAAGCAAGCAGACCTGGTGTGAAACAGCCTTATTCTCTCCGGTGGGATTGCTCTAATGAGCAAGGGTTGGCAGCATGTGATCTTAGATTGTGAACTATATAGAGCCACTTCCTTTTAATTGCAAGGCACTGGGCACATCCAGGCAAGAGCAAAACGTAAGGAAAAAAGAGCAAGTTAGAGAAACAGGAGATAATTATAAAATGAAAAAGAACCAAGGGTGGAGGGTTTCTCTTTTTCCTGGTTAATCTGGGAAACTTATTCAACTGAGGCAGCAACCAGTGGTCATTAGAGGAGTGCTGTGACACACAGGCAGTAAAAAAAGCTCAAATCCAGGCTTTTACAATAATCACAGACCTGAAGGCAGACATGCAGTTTCTCTCGGATCAGCCTTCTTCTAAAAGCAGACCTGAAATGTAACCCACATGCCTGAGGCTATCTTTGGTGCAGAAGCCCTTCTGGATAAACCAATGTGATGAGTTCCTTGGCAGTGGAGCAGAGTTACTTATAGTTTTGATTTGGCTTTTGCACAGCACAGATGAGGCTGTGGGGAAAGGCCAGCAGGCTGGGGAGGCTCAGCTGCTTTGTTTTGCTGTTACTCACTTAGGATTTTATGAAATTTTAATCCATACAGATTAGACAACTGCCTCTCCTCCCACAGTTTAATTTCACTTGGGTTTCAGAGAAAGCCGAAAAAATGGAAATAAAGCTAAGCTTAAAGCATAGCTTCTGTTTTGGGCATGTGTCCACTGGCTTAAATCACGTAAAAAGGGTCGGCTTCCCCTAGTTTGGAGAACATTTCAAAATACAGCTCACACTTTTCTCAAAAACCTTTTGATTTCCCAGGCCATTTGAATGGTCAGGGGCTGGCTGCTGGTTATGAGGCAGAACCACATGGGGTTTACACAGTTTTGCTTTTTGCTGGGGTACGTTTCTAGCAGAGCTTTTTCCTGCCAAAACCACAAAGGATGAGGCAAAGAGGAAAAATCTCCAAGGCTGTCAGTGAAACGACTCTTGAATAAGGTGACACAAGCCTCGCACACAGAAGATTAAGCCTAATCTCTGAAAAGGGACAGCAGAAAGGCTGGTAGGCTTCAAAATGAGCTACAACAGCTGTGTTTTGGTTGGCCAACAACTGCTCCTGCGTTGGCTGCGGCTGGCTCAGCTCATGTGAACAAGTCAGATTATGAAAATACAGCGTTCAGCAATCCCATCCTCGGAGCACTTGACAGTGCTGCCTTCTCCTTTGTATGTCACTGCTTTGGATGTGGTAACAAAGCAAAGCGGAGCGATAATGCGACGTGACAACAGTCGGTGATAATCGCGTGGTTCTGTCTGTGGTTCAAAGCAAAAGATACCATTTACTGGCTTAAAGCTTGTCTTTTTGTTTCAAAAGTACCTTCTGCTAGGGAAATGCATGCCCTTCTCTTTGTCTAGTTTAACTGCTGGGTTTAATTGGCCTTATTTTAGAGCATAATAGATAAATCAGCAAGACACGGCAGAATTCAGAATAAATCAAGCTAAAAAGCTTTTCATGACTTACTAGTCACCACAAAAGGAGAGAAACTGCCCATTTTCCACAGTAATAAGCTATGCTACCAACCTGAGGAGTAGTTTAAAATAATTAACAATACCAAAAAAGAAAGGGTGTGTATATGAGTGGTTCAGCAGAGCCACTCCACCCAGTACAATGGGAAAAAATTAGCTGGGTGGACCTGCATTCCCGTGGCAGCTCAGAATGTCTTGTCTTTATATTTATGTGCCTGGAGATACACATTTCTTGCACATGATCACAAGCATTGAGGTAAAATAAGATCTTGAAAAGCAAAGCAAGATAAAACAACACACTCAAGGAAAAAAATGGAAATATTTTTTACAGCAAGATAAAGAGCAACTCACTGTGTTTTCAAGAGTGCTGCCTTCCTCCTTTGCAGTAATTATATCATTTATTAGGTGATGTTTCCTGTATGATATTTAGAATTATTGTGGGAGGATGTGATAACATCCAGGTTTATTAGATAACTTTGGGAACATTGCTGTGGGAGACTAAAAGAGAAAAGAATGAAAGAAGTAAATTGTCTAAGAAAGATCAAGTGCTCTGTTTGAATGCAAAAGGCACCACACACTTAATGGAAATGGGAAATAACTGTGCAGTGCCCTTTTTCCTGCAGATGTAGGATGTCTGATATTCAGCTCTAACCTGGTATCTAGGACATCTCCCATACTGACAATAATCAGGAAAAAAAGGGATACAAGTCCTGCCAGTTCCTTCTGGGAAGGAAGGAGATCAAAGGAGAAACACGTGCAGAAAGGCCAGGAGATCTGGAACAGGAGAAGACTGGAAGGAACTCGGGGGACAAAAAAGCTCATACTATACACCCAAAAAAGCCCACAGTGCCCTTAAGCTGTTCTTTTCATGGAGGAATTGCTCAAAAGGATTTTCCTTCCCATTGAAGGATTTCTGTATGACTCTACTCTGGGGCCTGGACATCTGAGGTTGATCAACAACCCTGCTGTTGATGGCAGCCTGGGGACCGCAGAGCTCTGTGCCACCACTTTGGTACAGGAGCTTGAGGCTAAGGTCAGCCAAAAAAGTTGGCTGGGCTCTGCATAGGTTCAGACAATGTATTGTACCTTATTAGAGTTCTGTTAGTCCAGGTCTGGTCACCATTACCTCTTTGTTGATAATTTTGTTTCCTCAGGAAAGTCTGAGAATGAAAGGCAACATCATTCATTTCACCTTCATGACAAAGATACTGAATTAATACTTATTTAAAAAAAGAAAAGCCAATTGAAATGTAGTTATTGTTTGGAAAACAAAAAGAATTATATCAGTTGTACAGAAAGAAATTCAAAGTATTCAATTTTTTTTTTTGGAGCCAAATCAACTTGATTTCCTCTCCCTCAATAGGATGTCCCTTTGGTATTTGATGTATTTTCTGATTTTTGAAATACCAATTTTGTTGTTATTGTTAGTGAAAAAGATGTTAAGAATCCTCCCAGAATACACTCATGAATAAGTGTTGAATTCATTCATTTCCTTAAATCCGTCATCTTGGCTGTGTAATGTTACTTGAGGCAACACTACTGCAAGGTTGTGTGGGGCTCACTCCAGGTCTCTGCTCAGCTGGTACTCCTGTGCAGAGCTGAAAACATCACTGAAAACATCCATTGAATGTGGACACTGTTGACATTAGCTCCTAGCTGGGGAAAGGTTTAAGCTCCACATGAGAGGTCTGTGAATAGATGTCAAACTCTTCTGTCAAGGTGGGTTTTTCCATGGCAGCATCATGTCCTGCCCCAAAGAGCACCGCAGATAGAGCAAAAGAGAATAGCATCAAGCTCTGCTCTGCAGCAGCATTTTAAAGCTGAAGGCAATTCAGATTTGTTCATCTGGAGAGAAGAAATTGTTCTTTGGTTTTTGAGTGCTAGGTTTGTTCTGCACCGCTGCTAAGCTGAGGGTTTTGCCTTTTTTTCAAACTTTGTCATCTGAGGAAATCCATATCTAAAGTAAAACAAGCAAATTCATCTTACAAGGTGAGTGTAAATGGAAGCAGTCACTAAGGAGGCTCTGTCTTAATGCAGAATTTTATTTTTACCTTTTCTTCCATCTCCATTCACTGTTGGCATACAGCTACTCAGGCTTGCCATTTTCAGTGTCCCTTATTAACACTTTCTGCTGGAGTAATGCCATCTGCCTTATACCTGTGTTGTCTCCAACATCGGAGCTGCAGAGCAAAGGTGTTACTCCAGTAGTGCAGTTGTATAATCACAAACTCTTTCACTGTGGTGTGGAATGGTGGCTCTCTCTAAAACTGCAAGTGTAATTTGCTCTAAGATATTTTGATTTTCGGATGGAGAATTGCACATGTGGATCTGAAGTCTTCTGGAGCAATATTTCCATAGTAAAAATGAGACTGGTGGTGACAGTTTTCATTATGGTAAAGGAGATGAGTTCTTAAAACTTCTTTTGGCAAAATTAAACCCTTCTGCTTGGCCCACAAAAATATAATTTCTCTGACTCAAATGTAGATCTGATATTTTGCTATTCAATTAAATATCTCTGCCCTCTTAGAGAGTCTGCAGTTGTTACTCAATTTCCTAAACGTGGCACTCTGAGAGAGGGAGGGACTTGTTCACTGCTTTTTTTCACTGAGGCTGTATCTAGGATCTGCAAAAATTAACCTATAAGTGAGTCTTATGGTGCAGCTGCCTTGTATTTGCTGTGCCATCGCCCCTGTAAATACAATTTTTTCATAAAAACAAACCTATTAACATCCGTCAGTTCAGTCACTTCCATGACCTTGGCAGGTCAGTGTCCTTGATAACAACTTTCCTGTTTGTTTTAAGCTGGTTTCTCACATGCTGCTATAAGTGACCCCAAACAGCAGAACATGGGAACACATACATGCTAATCACTCAAAAAAGCCCACAAAGTTTCATTTTAGGTCAATCTGCCTCAACAGTATCCTTTGAAGAGACCTGACTTCGGTGGGTGGGTAGGGTGCACTGGACTCTGACCATAAGTGTCTTTCTGATTCACTTCCTTCACTATCCACTGCAGGGCACATTTCCCTGGGGAGTTTTCCCACAGTCAGGAGGTGATTCTACAAGTAGCAGCCTACATAGCACCATCTGACCTTACCATGCACAATGTTTAAACAGTGTTGAGCAACTGACTGTGTCAGAGATGCCAGAGCTTGAAGCAGTGTGGAGTTCCAGGGGAGACATCTCAAACTGGAGATACAGAAGGGATGAGGGATTAGTTACAAAATCGAGTGATTTGGAAACTTTACCCCTTTCTGATTTAGTACTGATTTAGTGAAGCACTTTTTTTCTGCACTGCAGTTGTAGCCAGCAGCACATACAGAATAAGGATTGAAATATTTTGAAGTGCTGTCACAGTGTGAATGATTTTCTTTAGAGCATAAAATCAGTCTGCAAAGTTATTTTCTGTCTGCAGTGACACAAGAAGAATTTGAATGTCATCATCTCTGGCCCTGGGCATACAGAAGAGTAGAACTGGCCTTAGCTGGATTCTCTTTCATTCAATCCTTCCAAGGAATATAAAATCCAAAAGAAACTCTAAATCTGGCTAGGTGTCTCATAAGAGGAACAGGATTTCTGCATAGCTGAAACAGCATGGCTTTGATAATTTAAAAACGCATGATTTAATAATTTCATTATGCATACCTTTTCTCAGCAGGTGCCACAGCCTAAAACAGACAGCGACAAGCATTAGATAAAACAACATGCTTTCTAGCTGGAGAGATTGGAATCAAAGAGCTTAATCTTGCAAGGTGCTGATATCCTCAGTGCCTTTAGACTTGGCTGCAAACAGCAGGTGTGCCATGCACAGCTGAATTGAGCCTTAGCAGAGTCCTTCGCTCAGAAGAAACATCCTGCGGGACTACTTTGATGTTTCCTTTCCTTAGTGCATATCTGCCCATGTCCCACTCTCCTCCCCTTTATCTGCACATGAATGGTGTGAGGAAGAGTTCTGCCAGAGTCCTCATATGCACTGTCAATTCATGCTGCTCCAACCGCCCCCACCTCCTCACCCATCCAACATCTGTCCAGGCTGTGAAATCATCGTGGAAGAGACACGGATCTCAGATCTGCCTCCCCAGATACCAAAGAGAAAAGAGATTGATTGTGCCAAGTAAAGTTTCTGCACAAAGGCAGGTTTTAGCTCTTTAGAGCATCACCCATTCCAGACAGAAAGCCACTACCCCCAGCACAGCCCAAGGACAGGTCCCTCGGATCCCCCAAAGGACATGGGACACACCAGCCAAACCTATCTGAAATCTCTGCAGGGGACACCCGGGGCATCCCAACCTATCAGTCCGCGCTAAATTGCTTTAAACTCTGTGGTTGAAGCCCCCAACAGGAAAGAGCAGGGACTACAAACTCAGCATCTTCACCACGACTCGGCAGGTAAGAGAACCAGAGCATGCAGCCCTCTCTCTGCTAGAAAGGAGGCTGAGAACACCGACCAGTTTCCTGCAGACCTAAACTGAATTAATCCAGTGACCCAAGGAGGCAAAGCTCAGTCCCAGGTCCTGAAATGTGGTCTCATGGCCAATTAAATGCTGTTCAAAGGGCAATAGAGCATCAGAGAGCGCTTTGATCTCAGAGATGCCAGCCAGATGTGTAATATCTACTCAGGTGTTTGCCAGGGATCAGTTTACAGTCCTTGCACATCAGACAGACAGGCTTCTTCCTGGGTTTGCTAACAGAAGCAGCAATTCTCACAAATCACAGAGAACAGAAATAATCCCTACCTTTTTAAACATCAAAAACTGTAAAGCTTCACAGCTGCACGGTTCTGAAATTGAATTGAATGACTTGACTTGCCAAAACCAGAGATCAGAGTTCTAGGTCTTTCATGCCCCAGCTGAAAGTATCAATAGCACTCAAAGAAGAGCACAGTGCTGCCTTTCAAATACCAAATGTGGCTTTAGAAGCATTATTTGGTCTTTACCTTCAAACACGGTAACCTCAATTCAAAATGAATGTGAAGTAAAGAAAACTGACTTTCAACACGAACATTTTATTATTTAAAGACTGCTTTTCTTTTTTTCTGAAGTTACATCTAAAACTAGCCAAGGAATCTGAATTTTGATTAGGTCTTGAATTTAAAATAAAAAGCATTTGAGTTCATCTTCAGGTGTCTAGGCAGTAATGTGAGTGTTTTCTCTGCAAGCAATGCAACAGTTCAAAAGCAATACCCGTGCAAGCACAAATCACACAGGGATCCAGGGAAAAAGGCTTTTGAGATGAAGTATTCAATTCCTAGAAATTACTTTTTCCACTGATCCATAAGAATCCCACGTCTGTTGACTTCTCCTCATGCTGTAGGACCTCATTGCTCAACCAGAATATCTTCCTGCTTAGCTACAAATCCCTTGGCTTCATATATTGTCCCAGCACCTGAAATACCTGAACAGCTCAATGTAAATCATGTATTTATCTTTCTAACATCCCTTTGAGTTCTGGCACTGTTACTACCTACCTTTTACAACAGCTAAAGGCAAGGTAGAGGGAATCTAAATAACTGGTCAACAACAGCTTTTTACTCATTGGTCACTGCATTATTCAATCAGGTTATTATAGAGAAACAAACTGTTATTAACTGCTGAATAACATTAAAACATACCAGCATTAAAACCAGAACTATTCTTCTTGAAAACACACAGAAGGAGATCAGTCATCATTTTACTTACCACAATATCTCCCTTGTCAGGATGAGCTGGAGAGCTCAGCCACTCTTAGGGGGGCATGTCCAGTCCTTCATCATCTGGGGAAAACACCTGTGGGGACTCTGACAGCAAAGACTAGATTCATACATATATATAAACCATACCTATATTTTTTATGATTTTATATATATAAATTCTCTCTATATATATAAACATGTATTTAGGTGTGTATGTGAAATGTAAAAATGTAAAATCCATAATTATCTTCAAAGCATAGCATCCTGAACCCCATGGAAACCTGTTGTTTTTGACAAATACTTTCTCTTTTTTGCCTTTTTATCACATCCCTCAACTGCAAAACCCAGAACCACTTTGTGTCACGGCAGAGAAAAGAAAAGAAGTGGGAAAACCAAAGCCAAGGCAATTAAAAGTTTTAGATCTGCCTCTGCTAATGTTACCAGCACTTTCTCAGTGATCACTGGTGACTGGTGTGTGTATTGCATCTAGTGCTCATCCGAAAACCAGTGCTGATAATACAAAAAGTCAGGGCCTACTTAAAATGCTGAGTGGGGAATCTGCAGAAGGGCATGAGCTGGTTATGCTGGCTCTGAACCAGAAACATCCCAAGCCACCGAGCTGTGAGCTTCTTGTAAGTTTTGCTGATGTCTGGTCCTTGTGTTCATAATACCCCAGGTAAGAAGCTACATCCAAGCTTCTCTGCACCTGTGTGGTGTTTGAAAAGCACGATCCAAATTTTGCATCTTGAGACCACATAGAAAGTGAACAATTTAAAAATAAACAGAAAGAATCCCCCCCCCCCAGCCTGCTGCTTATTTTACATTCTCAAGTCTCTCTGAATTTGTACAAATAGTAGGAACCAGTCAGGCTACGGATGAATCAGGAAATTACCTCATCTCTTCCAAGAACACACATTAAAATGAAGAAAGAGATGAAGATCAGGGGACCTGATGCCCTTCAGGAACTACTGCTGGAAGCTTTGCCTCTAGGTGATGAGAGGGGAGGTGGTTAATCCAGGGCAGACTGAGGAAGATAACATTTCTGTACTTGTACAACATTAGTTCAGACAGGAGTCTATTAACAGTGTCTGATGGAAGCAATTGTATTATTTATTAAACTGACAAGATCAATTGGCTGCTTTGTACCCATATAAAGAGAACTATTGTACTTTCATGTCCTTTTAAACACAGAGAATAAAGCACTCCCCAGGGTGCTTTCATGGGCTGCCTTCGATTAAGAGTTCTGAGAACATCTGATATTGTCAGAGATGGCTCGCCAGATCCCCAACTGGATTCACAGTCCTCACAAAGAAGGAAGATGGTAGCAATTATAATCATCAGTGCTCTGAGAAGGAAGGACCTTACCTGACTTAGAGGAGTGCTTTTACTCAGTCTTCCCAAAGATTAGGCTCTCAAACCTGAGGGAGACTGACCCGCTTTGATAGCACCAGCAGCAGTGTCAGGACTGGCGTCGTGGCACGAATAACTGAGCACAGGATGTTAATCCCCTTCTTCACCTGAAAAATGGGATGAGGGAAGGAAGATGGCAGTTTCTAGGACATGAGTAATTTTTACTAGGGCCCCTCACTACAAGACATATATTGAGGGGCTGGAGTGAGTCCAGAGAAGGGCAACGGAGCTGGGGAAGGGGCTGGAGCACAATTCCTAGGAGGGGGGGCTGAGGGAGCTGGAGGTGTTTAGCCTGGAGAAAAGGAGGCTCAGGGAGGAACTTATGGCTCTACAACTATCTGAAAGGAGGTTGTAACAAGGTGGAGGTTGGTCTTTCCATCTGGGGAAAAGCCCAAGTCCATTGTTATTTAGTACATGCTACTAACTAGGTGTGTTAACACACATTTTTACCTGCAGAGTATTTTGAGGAGTACATCCAGAGGCTGCAATTTTATAAACTACAAAATAAGCAATTTCAGTCCATTTAGAGTGGATAAATATGCTAACCGAGTGGCACACTTGATAAATTAATAGCAATGCTGTCTCAGAGCAGCTATTTCTGGGCAGTTATGGAATTTTCCAAACATCTGAATGCACCTTTTACTATGTGCTCCTAAACAGAGACGTGCACTGATTGCACCAAAGTTGGCACCAGCTTATGGAAGGAAAAATTCTTCATGGGTACCAATGCAGTGTTGTTCTGAGTTTTATTGAATCACACTTCTGTGTTTATCAACATAGAACTAAAGCCTCCTACAAGCTGCCAAGTATTATTGTGACACATACATCCTGTATGTGATGAAGCTCAGACTGAGTCTCTCACAGCTTGTCCAGAAACTGGGAATGTCTCTGCTCACAGTTAGAGCAGAATAAACTTGTAGCAACTCTGTTAGAGGACTTCCATGGTTTTTACCTAAATTTACCTAAGTGTAAATGAGTATGTTTTGCCTTATATTCAAACCCAGCTTTTATATTGGATTTTGCCCAGTCTTTGCCATCTTAATACATCTATTTTAAGATGAAATATGTACAGCCCAGTGTTCTCAGTTAATACTGCTCCAAGCAGTTTCAGAAAGAGTGGAAAATAGAGCTACATGAAATTTCCCTGCTGTTCTATTTTTCCCTGTTTCTTACCTCTGCCACCTGGATGTGCCAACCTTCACCAGCAGTGCCAAGAGACCTCGTGGCCAATCAGCCTCAGTTTTGGGAATAATCCTAAAATCTCTCATTTTCTACTATTTTACTCATGCAATTTTAATCTTCAGTCTGCTGCTTCTTTATCTCTGCTGAACCTTACAAACCTTAAGCTGATGTTCAGCATCAGGCCTGTGCACAGTCACCAACACAAACCAGCAAAGCCCGTGCCCCACCTCCCGGCTGCTGGACAGCACTGCGGGGATCCGGCTGCCAAAGCTCCGGGGGGGAAATCGGAACCCTCAGCTACGGTGTGTCAGCTGCTGCGGCTTTGCAAAATACTGATCTTTCCCGGTTGGAGAAGTAAGCAGTGGCTAAATATAATATGTATTTATAATTATAAATATGTAAAGATAAAATTATAAATAAATATAAATATACACAGCAGCACCCTCTGCACCCACTGTGGAGATCTGTATTGCAGGACAATGGTTGTTGTTACCAAATTTAACAAATCTGCGGCCCTATTTATTTTTACATTCTTTATAACCTGGTTTCCAAGGTACCACAGTGTGACGCTGTGGTCAGTCAGCGTCACAAGCGGAGAGGAAGCTCAAACTCTCCTGATGTGGAGCATCTGATCCTCTCAGGATCAGGTGACATTAGGAAAGAGCTCTATAGGGAAATTATCAGACAGTGGAAGGAGGTGGCAAGGAATTACCAATAGAAATGAAAGGAAGGAAGAGCAAAGTAAATATTTGTAGTGGGGAAAGAGGACAAGGAGCACAAATGGTGCAATACACAGATAAACATTCAAACTTGGCCATCACACAACACCAGTCAGTGCCCACTTTCCCAGTTCTACAACCTCCCTAGATTTTAGGACAGTCAGTCAGTGTAGACAGGCTCTGTAGTGAGTTAATTACAAAAGTTTTCTCGTTCATGTTTAAAATACCTACCAAGAGATGATTCATTAATTTTCTTACAAATTGCAATGAGAAAATGAATTCTTAACTCTACTAATTTGTGTGTAAATTTGAAAAGAATAGCTGACCTTGCCTGCAGGAATAGCTAAATGTGCTCACGAGAGTCTTGATGTCTCTAACCATCCTGTGATCCTAGCCTGCACACACAGAAAAATAAACATATTTCAAGGATATAACTGTGTGAGCACACAGCATAATTTATCCTGCTATGGATCATTAAAGTCTCAGCATAGTGACAAATGTGTCATTCCCTGTAAGTTATACTGAGTGGGTAAAAATTGTGGAAAATACCTATTTAAGGACGGAATAGTCCATCTGGATCACAGGAACCTTCTTCTCACAAGCATTTCTCAGGAGTTCCCTCTTTTCTGTAGGACAATTTTAGGAAATCTGTAGGACTTGCTTTTTAGATTAAAAAAAAAAAAAAACAAACACAATGAGGCCCGAAAAACATACACATACATGTGTTTTGTTTTGGTTTTTTTCAAGAACTATAACATCAAAACTTTCAAAGTCCTTTCCTATGTGACTTCATTCCAAGAGACATATCCAAAGAAAGGAGCACTTAAAGGTGAGTTTATCTATTTTATCATCTTTCATGAGTCTTCTTTCTTTATCCAGCTGCAGAGTAAGAGCATGAGGGATTTTTCATATCCTACACAAAAGCAACGGAGGCAAACAGAGAACACTTCTGTGGAAAACACCTGCAGTTACAACACTGAGTACCTGCATCACTAAGGAAAGTCTTACTTGTTTTGGCATTTGTGTCTTTCTGGGACCAGCACTTCCTGGTTTAGTAAACTTCCTGGACATAATCTTCTAAGCCATAATTAAAAGACAAGTTTAAGCATATATTGGATAACGAAGTGATATTGTGAGCAAAGCAACATCTGGCTTAACAGACAGGTATAGTCTAGAGTACACTTTTATAGAATCATATCTAAATTACTAGTTATTATAAATGAGACCAAACAGAATCTAAGAAGTCTTTACATCTTGTGGGTTCTCAAAAATCCATATCTATTGTGACTTTCTATACTTGCTTGTTGCCAAGCCAAATGTATGAATGTAGTAAATACCAAAACCAAATTTTTTGTTGCAATACTAATTTGTCTTCCAGGACCCTGTGATCCTTTCAGTGTTTCCCCCACAGGATCATTTCTTGCTCATGGCACTAAATCTGATTTAGAGTATTCATTGACTGGTCTAAGCTCCAGTTCTCATCAGGCCATTCAAATTTACCTCTGAATACAGAGAGGTTTAAATTCCTTATCTCTCCCTCTGCTGTCCCTGGCAACACCCTATCTCAGCTACTGCCTTTAGAACTCTTGTAGGAACTTATTAAAAGCACAAACCACTAGGAATGTCATGCCAACTCCAGCCCTTTCAATGACGGAGAATATTTTTTTTCCCCCACTTGAAGATCTTTCTGTCTTAGAAGCCTTTTCTTTTCCATTCTTTTTTCAGAGCTTCAGGATTGGTAAGAACTTACTGCACAATTCGTCTCTTGTGCTTAATTGTGTGCACATTGATACGTGTGCTCAGGAGAACTGAGCAAGCCTGAGTTCAGCTCTTGAACAGGGGGGGTATTGCATTTGTAAAGCATTTTGAATAAAGCTCTGATTTTCCTCCTCTGCCAATAAACATCCCTGTGAGATCAGGTTTTATGGGAGCAAGGTGCATAGAATTTGGACAATGTTCACACTGTGTCTTCAATCAAGTACTTTGAGATCAGCAGAAAAATGCCTTCCCTTCCTCAAGAATCTCACAAACACTAACTAAGCCATATAGTACCTTGTACAAGCTTACATGGGAAAGACAAGAAATGGACAAGCAGAGAACTTAACCCTGTGTAAAGCCAAATCAGCTGCAGGCACATGAAGAGAATTCAACCTCCCCAAACCTAAACCATTACAGTTACAGAAGCATTTTTCTTCTGAATTCATAGACCAAAGAAAATATATTCACAATAATAATAAATACCTATTTTTATTTTTTGATGAACTCTTGTCTTGTCCCAATAGAAGGTCTCAAAAAAAAAATCTGGTTTGGCTCTTTCTCCACTTCTAACTTCTTGTTCTTCGTTTCATGTATTCTGAAGCTGTCTCTAGCAGAGGATCAGTTTTCAGTGTCAGTAACCCCGAAAAAAGACACATAAGACAAGCCATTAGCACAAAGAAAAGCCTGGTTTACCCTTGTTTCCTAAACCAACAGCCTGTGACATGCCAAGGCCAGAAAGCATTGATTATAAACATCTCAGATTTCCATAGTGAGCCTGGTTTTCAGTAACCTCTGGTAGTGTAACACTCCTTACCAACAGCTCCTTTGTATAGGGAAAGCAGAACAAGCAAACTAAACAAAACCACAAAAAAGCCTTCGAGGCAGCACCAGCATAATCCCACTTGTTCATAGCTCAGCTGAAGTGCTGCCTATAAAACCCTCTGCAGTGATTTATTCTGTTCTCATTTCAATATTGCCAAGAGCCCTGCCTTCCTACCACAAATCTGCCTCCCTTTGCTTACAGAATAACCCATACAAATACAGAAATGTTTACAGTAATAAATTCTGTGCTGGATTTAGGTGCATATATTAAACTTGATGTGTATATCTAAGTTACCTCCTGCAAACGCACAAGCTGAGATCGTTCTACCAGTAGGTGTCACCAGGAGCAGAGAAATGCCCGTTGCAGCCATGGAGAATCCCAGCTATCCCACCTGTGTGTCAAAAGGCACCCAGCTCCCAAAAGAGGTTTGGGAAGGAACCCGAAGGGGGATGTTGCCAAAGCAAATATGATTCATCAGCATTGCTGCTCTCTGACCCAGTGGGTGCAGGTCTGGGGGAAGACACGCATGACACACAGCTGCCCTTTGTACAGCCATGCAAAGTGGTTTCATACAAACCTGTTCCTCAGGCTGTGTCTCCAAACATACCCTGACGGAGGAAGAATGCAGGGAGATTCCAAACTCAGGTGTTTCCCAATCCCTGTCACCTCCAAGCTTTGGCCCCAGTGATTATACAAATTCTCTGTCACAATCATTCCTTCTGATAAGGAAAAGGTAATCCCTGAGTTGATTTTACACTTTGCTGCTGTGGGCTGAGTCTAGAAACATCATGACGAGGGTTTCTGATGAAGAGTAGATCGGTCTGTGTAGTGGAAATGTGGAATTTTGGGTTGTTTAAAAATCAACATTCCTATAAGAAAGATCCTTATTAAAAAAAAAAAACAAAAAAAAAACAAAAAAAAAAACCCCAAATACCTTTGAAACCCATCCCCACCTGCACCTAGAAGCACAAGAATCCAGTCCACACACCTGTACCTGTATGATGCACTTACCAGAAAATGGTTCACGAGAGCAAAAGACTCACTGGAAAAAAATACTTTTTGCATCAGTGAGAAAAACTCAAATATGGAGTTTAGGTGAGATATAAATGGTACACAGGAGAGACCATCAGCTGTACTAAATAGTCTAAGGAAAATGTTGTGCTATGCCTTTTTATATCAGAGCAAGCAAAAAAAAAGTTATTTCAGATTAAAAATGCAACAGTAAATCTCAAGGCTTTCAAGCCCCTTACCTTCCAGGACACATGCATATTTCATCTTGAGTACTGCTTTCATCCACAGCATCCTTCTAAAGAAGTATTCTGAATCTTTTATTTTGCTATACCTTGGTTATTTGTATCTGGTACTATAGAAAAAAGTAAAGGTTTTCTCCCATAATACATAGAAAAAAAATTAGAGGTTGAGTGAAGGACCCATGATGAGTAAGTGAAACCTCAAAACTCTATTAGACCAAAAGATATTTTCTTTCATGAAAATGTCTCTTCATTATCATTCATTCATCAAAATTTAAGTTTCAATGAAAAACTTCAAATACAAATTACTTTTAAAAATAAAAGGCCTATGGAAAATACAGAAAGAAGCAGAGAACTTTTGCAAAAAAACCACAAATTAAGTTTTGTGTTTTTAGTGAGCAGAATGTAGAGGGAACAAGAGTATCAGGGAGACATCTGGAAGGAGAAAGAGGAAGAAATAAGTTTGAAATATGAAACATTTACTTTTCAATGGGCATCAATCTCTGCTTTGGAAGCAACTCTTTACTAAAGCAGGATAGGAAATCTCCCAGTCATTGGCCAGAGCAGTAGCTTTTCTTGCAAAACTTGTGCCCTGACGCTGGATTTCACAAAAGGTTCCTTTCTTCCTTCCTTCTGCTGCCTACAATGCAACTCCAGATATCACCTCAAAGGATTGTTCGGAAGTATTTTTGGCACATGGTGGCAGGCTTAGCTGCTGGGATCAGTTCTGCTTCACTCTGAACTGATTCTTATGTTTCTGAATGCAGCAGCTCATTCAGAATTCAATTCCTTGTATTTCACAGCAGCGCAAGTTCAACTAAATTTTTTACAGGTTCAAAAATCAATCAGGCAAACCCAAGACAGAAAAATCCATAAGATGTCCCAGTCAAAGCTCAAGTAGCTGCAGTACTACAGTGCACTGGATGCTGTGAAGATGTACTGGAGGGCTGTCATGGGATGTTTTCCCTATTCTTTTCACTTCCTCTTCATTGGCCTCTACAGGAGACTGTATAGACCTCTGGTCTGGCTTAGTATTTCTGCTCACATCTTACATTCTCATTAAGAAACCTTCCAGATGGGAGTTAATGGCAGTGACCCCAGGAACAGCAGCTTTTTCTCTCTTTTGGCGTTTTAGGATGGGTTTTAAGATGGATGAGTGTGGTAAGGATATAAAAAGTGTAATATTTTATGAACATAATAAAACTGGACATTATTAAGTTTAAAACCACATTTACCTGCATATGAATATGCTTGCAGAGTTTCAAATCAAGATTCCCCACTAGGAACCCCATCCCATTCCAGCTTTATTTTTCCTCCAAATGATGCTCTAATTTTCTTTTTTCAGCAGCTCATTCAATGCAGAAATGAAAGGAGTGTGATTTATTCTGGGTTCTCCACACTAAATAGCCGGGTGCTATTGTGTATGGACAGCGAGCACTTCAGAGGATGATGAGAAGCAAAAGCAATTTTTTTTTAAATAAAAGTAACCCAATAAAACATTCAAATATATATTATGGTTAAAAGGATTTCTTTCCAACTCAGGTTTGGATCTAAATGGAGCTTCTTTGACTTTTACATTTAACTAATCTTGCATATTCATTTATTTGGGCACTTATTCCAATTCACAAGCACTGTATAACTGTGAAATGGCCAGCTTTAAGGGATTCAAAAAGCTAGGCTTGGATCTTGTGGAAATTCAGATCATCCCAATTTTCTACAAAGAATACATTTTGATCAACTCCTGCTCACTGATGCAGCAGAGTGGTATATTTCAAATATGATGAAAACAGACAAAACAACAGCTGAAGAAAAGGGAAGATCCACTAGGTCAAGAGTTTTTTACACATTCCCTTTTTCTAGTAGTTACCAATATCCAAGAAACATCTTTACACGCTAGTGGGAAACTTAGAGCTTTAGCTGCACAGCAGGATATAAAGATATTTTTTAAAAGCTTCTAAGATATTTTCAAAAGCAGTCAGGAAACAAGCACAGGAAAGTTATCAAGAAGGCTCTCAGCCAGCAAATTCTCCTAAATGGCCCAGAGCTTTATTGAACAGCTTGCACTGGAAGATCAAGGAATCAAGACCATCTATAAAACAATCTTAATGCTGATTTAGTAATTGCCTGTGAATACAACTCATCCCAGACTAGATGAGGCTCAGGAGACCCAAGACCCATCAGCTCCCCAAAATAGGTCATGAATGGAGCTTTAAGTGATGCAGATCCTGTGTTTGGATTCCTCTCTGGGGAATGATTTTTTGCCATGTTGCCACAGGAAGAATCCATCACCTGGTAATTTTATTCCATTTGTGTGGCAATGAGCAACTTCAGCAAGCAACAACCAAATTAACCTTAGAAAAGCAAAGCCAATCTCAGTTGAGATGAGACAGCATTTTACCATGGGGACTCAAAGACATACACAAACAACTGAGCCTACTGCCAACACTAAAATGTACCATCTTGAGCCAGCACAAAACTCAAATATCACAGGTTGAGCTCTGACTCTTTGGAAATACTAAACTTGAGCTGAACTTTTACCATTTCCACCATTAGGTGTGGACATTGTAACACTTAAGAATCCTGTGTAACATCTCCCAGAATGCTGCATTCTGGTTCAAAGCCAGAAATATGCAAATAGAATATTCTACCACCTTACTCAGTGACCTTGTCTCAGAAATGCTCCAGTCTCCTCATTTGCTACCACAGAATTTTCAGAGCTCTGCTGTTTCTTTTGATCTGCTCCTCTCTAGCTTTCTATCTATTGCCAAGTATTTTCTCTCCATCCATAGGTTCAAAGCACAAAGCTGAAAACGCAGAAATTAATCACTTTGAAACTTCTCTGTGTGGATGAGCACAGCCTGTCTCATGTGAGGATGGGCAGATTAATTTGCTGAGCCATGACCAGAGAAACTGGGAGGCTGCTTTCCACAAACAGCCCAGAGCACTTGCCAGGGGCACAATGTGCTCCCTAGTGCTAGTGGTATATCTCCTGCTGCAGTACAATCTCATATGTGCAAGCAAGAGGCAGGAAGAAAGATTGTACTCCATGTAAATTTAGCCAGAATGTTCTTGGATCTCATTGCTTTAGGTGGCTGGCAAAGTTGACAGAATCTAATTGATGTGGAGACTCACTCCCAGCCTCCTGACAGGCATTTTTAGAACTGTACCTGCTGACTAGGGACAAAAAAAAAATGTTAGGAGTCCAAAATCACCTGCCATTTGCATGGGCTGAACACCTTCTGGCCATGAAGCAATAGGCTTGAAGGCCAGAGGACAACTTGTCGTTTACATGGCACAGCCATGGCACAGCTAGGCACAAAGTGCCTAACACAGTACCCCAAAATACTCACTGTGAAGGACTTGAAAGCAGAGAAGGCAACCTTACTCAATTCTCTAAACAGCCTTTTAATGTGTTACTATAAAATATCAAATGTATTTTTAAAACGTAGACTTTAACCCCTTTAAGATCCACACCTTCTTATCTACCCAACTGCATGGCTGTGAATCTGTGAACATGCTGCTGCCAGCCAGGGAGGCAAGGGACACACATCATCTGTACAGAGCAGGCAGGACCTTGTTTTGGGAGTATTCCCAAATACCCCCAAATCTGTGATGTAGCATTATTTCTCTACAAACCCTCAACATACTGGAGATTGGATCAAGGTTAAACAAATCAACGTGTTGGAACACATTTTGGAGGTAGGAGAGGAAGGGAAATAAGCAATGTTCAAGGAGTTGCCTTCCATCCCCTTTCCAGATAAAGTTGAAATGCTGGCTGGCCCAGCCCATGTAATTGTGTCTAAACCACCACAGGCACACTCCCTTCACACATTTCTGGGAAAAACAAAAAAACAAACAGAAACCCAAACCTCCCAAAACAGTAAGGGAAACCCAGGGATTTACTAAACAGTAAGCACCAGACCATTACTCTGATTTCAAATAAACTATTCAGAAGAACCAAGGCCGTTAGTTTTAAATGCAAAAGAACCCACCAAAAAGACCTCAATAAGGATCAAATATTTGCTGATTAACCTTGTATGTAACATAGCTCTGACCATGGAAAATTGCATCTGATCAGATATGTTGGTTAAACTGCATGTGGGTGGAATTTCAGTGGGTCGTAAGCAACTACAGTGCAGAAATCAGATTAAGCCTGGGAGAAACTGCAGTGTGTGATTATCATGTGATAATTACTCAACATTTTGACAGAGCTCAAGACTGGGCTCAGCCCAGCCCTTGACAATAAGGAGGCAGCATAAACATCAGGGCACGAAACTCTGTCACTTCTGTTAATCCACCAGCGTTTCCTCTGTGGGAACTCCATGAGCTTCTGATGAAACCCCAGGGCTACTAATTCACGAGAGCCCCTGGGGTTCAGAAACAAGGTCCAGACCCCTGGAGAAGGTAATGTTAAGTCAGCTACAGTACAAATCTGTGTTGATAACCTTTTGGAACTGGGTCACCACCAATTGTTCACATATGTGGAGTTCTTAGAGAAACCCATCTGGTCCTGGCATCCATCTGATATGCTCTTCATGCTGTTACCACAGCAACTGATACTTAAATGAAAAATCTCTTAGCAAGCTGGATCTACAGGCAGCCCAACCAAATCACAAGGTAGCAAAAGTGGATGCTTGAGGCAGGTCTGGGAGGCATTTAGATGTGTATTTACCAAAAGGGTTTTCAGCCTTGTTTTCCATTTGTGCTTTTATGTCTGACAGAATAAACATCAGCACACCAAAGTTGCTTTACCAACAAGTCACTCTAGGTCAGTCACAGCAATGTCTTTCCATTTGGCCTGTGCTGTGCAGTCTAAATAGATCTTAAAAATTTTGATTTCTGCATTGTTTCCATGTCACACACAAATTATACATTTTTTTTTCTGTAAACACTACTGCTGAGAGAAGCAATAGTAGCAACATGCCTTTTCAGAAATAAAAAGCACTTCACAAAACTATAAAATCTAACTAGGTCTTCCCAATGGCATTTAGATTTGTTCTGTTGAATTTGATCCAAATGTTTCTAATACTTTGGGGGATACAGACCTAACACATAAGTTCTTTGCAGGATAATTTCATGTTTGACAATACAGGTTCTAAGAGTCATTTTATTTTGAGAGAGTGAAAGTCTGTGTTTATAGTAGAGGATATTACATGAAGTAACCATCCTTAATATTCTCCCAGCTGACTAGCTGAGCTAGCTCTGAAATATGCTTTATTTCTGTCTCTGGCATAACAGAAACATAAGAACTAAGTTTAAGAACTCGATCTTTGTTCTGAATGGCAGGACAAAGGAGGGAGGGTTTTGCCCCAGTACCTGAGCCAGATGTAGGCAAAGCTACACCTACAGAGGTGCCCTGTGTAATACAAAGGGAAGGAGTAGCTGGTGCCTGGGGACAGGAGAGGTGACACTGGAGTTGGCACTAGGTTTCGCAATCCACATCTTTAGTCTTTCAAATCAATACTGAATCTTGTCAGTGGAAGGTAAGTGGAGGAAAGTAACACAATTTAAGTGTTTTTTTCTTATTCTTTGAATGAGTCTTTGAATTTTTTTTTCTTATTACTCAAAATCTACAAGTGAGTAGGACTATTTCATGTGTAAAACATTCTGTGTCAGAGGTATTATTTCTTTCAAAGACCAAGAAGGAGAAAGAAACTCAGGGACACTATTGAGAGAAGTGAGAAGCATAAAAGACAACTGAGCCTGAAATGGAGAAATGCATTTCCATAAAGCTTCACTATTGTGTAATATTTTGCTCACTAACTTCTTGCAATCAAAAGAATTGAAAAAAACTTCACACACAAAACCCCTCCCAAATATTATTTTGTCACTCTAACTTCCTTTTTTAAAAAATTCCAAATTAATTGTATGTTATTTACTCATGAGTCAAATTTCTTTCATTTGCCTATTTAAAATTGACAACAAAAGTCATGTTATGTAGATTTCTGTTTGAGAAAAAGTCAGAGGGACTTCTGTCTTTATATTTCCAGTTGCAAATGTTGGGCTGACAGTCTTCCTCTCACTCAGTTCTTTTCTGCTCCGCCATTGGTTGCCAAATTTGAAAAGAGGAAGAAAATTGGAGTAACCACCATGATTTACTCAATCAGCAGCAGAACAGTGACCCATAATATTTTCTGGCATAAACTTTCCTGTGAACACATTTACATGTTTATTAGCTAAACTTTGCTGCCTGCAACCACTCTTGTGAAAAACCAACAAATCATTAGTACAAGAAACAGTAGAAAACACTTTTTTAAAGGTCAGAAAACCGCAAATTAACTGAAAATCTTTACTGCTGGAAATGTTTGAGAATTGGCTCATCCTTCTTAAAGCCCAAAGAGGCCTAAGATACAAATTCTGTCTGAAGACTAGTCTGAGTTTTGTCAGAGACACAGAATATTCTGAGTTGGAGGGGACCCACAAGGACCATGGAGTCCAGATCTTAAGTGAATGGTCCATATGGGATTGAAGCCACAACGTTGGTGTTGTTAACACCATGCTCTAACCAACTGAGCCAGCCTCAGGGGGTTCAGAATTTGGACTAAATTTTGAAAATCCCAACATGCAAATCTAGTGTGGATCTTCTCTGTCAAATGGAAATACTCTAAGTATGAGAAAAAACCGATCAGGAAGATATGGTGTACACACTACAAAAATTCTGAGATGTTTTGGATGAAACAACTCTAGAAATGCAATTAAACCTTTTGTTGACCTCAGTCAGGTAAAAGCTGTTGAAGTAACTAGTGAAGAAACAAAGTAGTTAAGGAAGAAAACTCCAAACCTTACTTTGACCCTCTACTTCTAGTGATTAATTTAATAATACTTATACAATAGTATTGAAAATCTGATTTGGAAAAGCAATATTCCGTGTCATACCATGATGACCCCTTTTCCTCAGCAGTAAATCACAACCCACCACTTTCAATTTGTGAGGGCAGAGGACAATTATTCATATTCAATATTCTGTTAGCAAGTGTTTGTTCTTGTCCTTCTCCAGTGACTTCACAGAGTTTTCTTTAATTGACAGCACAGATGCTTACAGTTCCTGTCTCCAATCCAAGCAATTGTTTTAAATGCTGCTGAGTTATTTAACTGATGGTGTTGACAGGAAGCTGGACATTTCTGCTCTGATGAGGGCTTTGTTTTAAGGTGTCTCAGTCCATCTTACCTTCTGTCTCTTCGTATCTTACATGCCTAAAAACACTGCTAATGGCCATGCACACAAGACTCTCCATTTCAGTATCATATTTGCATTTTACAGGAAGACTCCCAGGAATTTTTGAGGTTGCCCCAGATTAGAGAGAGACCAAATCCATCAAATGACAATCAATTTTAGCGGAGGCAGGATCACAGTCTCAACTTCTCCCTGGGTGTTCCCACTAAGGTCATAGTGCCTTCATGTTCTCCCAAAGTCAGCTATTAATTAAATGCAGAAAAAACCCCAGATGCTGCCAGCAATTTACTGGACATTTGTATTCCAGACAAGATCCTGTTAACAATCGTGGTAGATGCCACAGTCTTACTTCACATATTGATCACATGGAGCAAGTACAAGGCACGTAAACTTCTGGTCTGTGTTAATTTGTACTATAACTCTTGGCACAGTATCAGCTGGCAATGGTCTGAGACCCCCATGTTTTAAATCAATTACCTAGAGTGGTAATTGTCTGTTATCAGTAAGGGGGATTTAATAAACAAACACTTGATAAATCAAGGCACAGACAAACACAGACATACATGTATAAATTTGTTTACATGAACTTACTAAAATGAGACTACTGGAATGATAATGTTTCAGTACATCAGAAAAACATTACCAGTTCTCATAACTTTGCATGATAGATACACCTCTGTCCACTTTTTGATCTTTATAGCTTTGCTTCTGGAGAGACAATTCAGTAAGACAATTCGTAAGGAGGTTAGGCTGGAAAGCCCAGATTATTCATATTGTCTTAATAGAGTCAGTGAAATAAAATGATGAATTATGTTTTTATATCAGTTGAACAGCTTATATACTGTACCTCTCTTCCTACAAAATTGAAATCTAGTGTTTTAACAGTGGACTTTACTCTTCCACTCACCTGTGAATGAGCACTACTGGAGCAGCACTGAGCCCAGTTCTGCCTTCTCACCAGCTAAATCTGTTTCCTCCTCTGTGAAATCACTGTTGCTTTACATCATTATGAATTAGGTCAGAAACAAAACCAGTGACTGCTCATTCCAGCTAGTGAAACATATGAAGAGTGGCTGCAATGACACATCCATAATAATGCTTCTCATCTGCAGTCAATTAAATTTAGACCGCGCAGAACTACAAGAAGCACACAGTGGAAAATTTTGGCAGGGTGAATGGCAAGCTGTAGCAGATCTAACAAACCTGAAGACTTTTAAATTCATCTTTCCTCTGAACTTTAATCAAAGGCTATAAAAAAAATCCAGATGAATACAATAAAAATTTAAACAGTGAAGATCATTAAAACAGACACTTCCCGTTACCTCATGGTGACTTGCAGAAAAATCTTGTCAACGTCAGACTCTCATTCCCGGTGTTACAATCATAACTCACCTTCCTGGAACAAACAGCATGGGAATGTCTGCATTTGCTGAACGTGTGTACCCAAGGCAGATATGAGAGGAGACCAAACACGTTTTCATAAATTACAAAAGAGAATAATTGTTTCTACCGAAGGGGATAGGAGCTTTTGGAATGTGCTTTTGGACATAGGAGTGTCTTTTGAGAACTATTCAATGTATCTTCAAATGAAAGCTATAAATTAAGTGTAATTATTTCTGACAGCTTGCATGAGAAAAATAAAGCATTTATCCTGTCATTGACATTCTCCATCTCAGTACACTCTCAGGACTTTGGAATCATCCTTGTGACATATTCACAGTGCCCTTAGCACAGACTCCCTTTGTTTTCTTTTCCTCCACCACAATTTTTTTTTAAAGCACTTAATTTTCCTTCAAAAATTTGTGACTAGAATATTTGTCAAAAATCAAGTAGTCGAAGGACAGCTTCCCCAGCAAACCCCCTCCCACAGTTTCAATTCCCCCCTTTGGTCCCTGCCCAGCACCAATCATGCCCACATTGTCCTCCCAGACCCGAACCCTAGACCTTTATATCTCTTCCCTGCCTGTCTCTAGGTACCTTTTATTTCCTTTATCCACATGCTCTGCCTCAGAATTCCTCAGAATTCGTCTATTGCCCTCTTTGCACTTGCCAGTCCATCCTTTGCTTCTGGTTTTGCCTTCATTAGGTGCAGACCCCATCTCTTTGCCTTTTATTCAATCAGCCCTTAGAGGACAGATCCTTTCTGTAAAGGCCACAAGTGATTCCTCTGCAAGATCTGCCTCGCTAATTATATATTTAGCATATATTTATCAGTTCCTGCAGCAGGTTCCAGAGAGCAGGGGCTTTTCTTCTGTGCCTTGCACTGAGCTTGTCATTTAAAACACTGCCACTATCAACCACTTCACAACGACATCAGCAGCACTACTTTGCTGCAATTAGGAGGGAAACATGCCAGCAGAGGATGGGTTTTAAACTCTCCTTGACAAAGAAAACTACATGGAAAGAATTGGCTAGGGCTCTGTTTACAGAACCCAACGGGGTATCTAGAAACTCCAGTTCAAACACGGATTGTCTGTACAAGTGACAGGGCACATAATGGATGGTTTGGTTTGGCAAACAACCAGGGACAAGGAAATGTGCTTGTGTAGGCTGCAAAACTGTGCTCCACATAAAGCAAAGTGCACTACCTGAATTTAGAGTCAGGTTGTTTTTTGAGAGATGGTGCTTTTTTTGATTTCTTGAAAGTATTTTCAAATATTACCTCTGACAGATAGTACCATATATTACCATATTCTGCTTCAAAAAATAAATAAAAAGAAATACTGAGGATGACATTAAAAGCTGACAACACAATATCTTTACTAACCTGCTTTCCTGCAGTGTTGTTACTATGAGATCAGTCTGTCAGATAGCATAAAATCTAAGGCAACCTGTTTTTAATATAGAAAATATATTTTTCAGGAGCAGGTTTTCACAGAACTGCCATCCTCTAAAGCAGAATGGACCCCTCTTACCCAGCCATGACCATGAACCAGCTTGTCCCAGCAGACAAAGAAGACAAAGCCCCAGCAGGAAAGAAGCAAGGAGGAGAGAGGGTGATGGAGTTCTTCAAAGCAAAGGAATTCCTTTGGTGTTCCTGGTCAGTGGAATAATTTTCTGGGTTGTCATATTTGAAATAAATAGAAAGTGAAGCACAAAATCTGTGCCTAGAAAAGGCCAGAAACATTTTTTCCAGAACAATAGTTCTTTCCTAGAAGGGAAGCCACATAGCCTGCAGACCAAAACAGGGTAACAATACTCTGATTAGAGAAAACTAGCTACATTTAGGGTTTTTAGGTTGGACTAATTGTTAGATGACAGAAAAAAAAAAAAAAAGCAGATATCTTGCATTGTTTCTGACAGAACTTCAGAGGCTTTAATCAGCGTTTGCCCCCCAGGGCTGCTACAAACAGGTTTCATGCAGTATTTCTGGTGGAGTAGGATGTGCAGGGTGCTCTGGAATTTTCAGCAGGCATCAGCAAATGCATTTTAAGTTTGCATTTGAGAAACTAAATATAAAAAGCCTGTTTTTTGGATCACCAGGAGATTCTGTTGATAACAAAATAATTTACTCAGTGTGTTGCTTTGGGTTTAGATGGTATAATACTGCACATTAGAGAAGCTCTGTTTACCATCTCTCCTTTATATAGGTCTGCTTACATTTATTGCACTGAATTTTCAGGTATATCCTATAAGTAGCAGAACAGGTGCACAGGAGACTCCAATGGGGCTAATAATGCAGCAGAAAATTCAATGCCATTATCTTAAATCTTTGTCAATGTTTTGAGAGAAGATAGTTTATTAAGAGATCAAATCCTACATCTTTAGGATAGGGTAATCTGACCTGAATTAAGACAGCTAAATTCAAACTTTTTAAACAAGAAGTTTATCTTTACATGAAGTTTCAGAGGTGGATCTGCATAGGGTTTATGTAAGTTTCTCTCTAATAGACAAGCTGATGAAAGAGCATATACATCTTGTAATTCTTTCAGGAAAGTATTAAAACAATAATTTTTTATATGGGCTTATTTCAGATGAACAAACTTAGAATGTATTCAGTTTTGCTTACCTTAAGCAACACCATTTGTATAGGTCGACTTTCAGCTAATGTCTTAATTACTTCCTCAGCACAGGCTGAAGCCATTTTGCTTTACATGAAGATTGGTTACTTGGTTAATTAAAACAAACAAACAACCTTCTAATATTTTTAAGTGTCATTCTGGTGTTTTAAAGAAAGTCTCACCATCTCATTGATTGCTTTCAGATCAATTTTATGTGACAGCACAAGGGGCCAGTTGCCATTATCTCTGCATGGATTGAAACTCATCAACACTGCAGAACATTTTGTAAAATAAGTATCAATGATAACACTGGAGATTGAAATCATGCATTGATCAGCACTGGACCTAATTCAGCAAAAAACCCCAATGAAATATCTGAACAATTCTTAAAGCTGGGAGCCATGCTCCAGGGAGACTCTTGGTAGTTTATTTCCTGTAAGTTGTATCTAGCTGGATGGAAAAGATGCATTAATGTACAAGGAATTACCACTGCCAGTATTGGTGAGAAAATAATGAAAATGTGATTGGCATAAATCATTCAGAAATCTTATTACACAATTCTGATCCATATATTAGATTGTCTGGCATTCCAGAGCTGAGAAGTACTAAGGTCAGACTTACTCTGGAGTACTGTATTTCTTTACGCATTTTATTGTAAATAGAAAGTGGAATTCTAATCCCATGGGAAATTCCAACATTTTGACATTTATTTTCAGTGCAAATAAAAAACATACTGAGTTTAAATCACTGAAACTCTTATATGAAATAGTATAGGAATACCAAAATAATGTAAATATCATAGAAGTTGAAATTAAAGGAATAAAATGCCAATATAAAATATTTCAACATTGCCAGAAAGAAATAAGGTACTATTATTCATTTTGATATTTTCTCATCAAATTTAATCTAAATCAATGTATTCACTTAAGATGATCCCTTTCTGATGAAATTGCATTGTCTGAGTAGAAGATTGGTTTTTTTTTCAGTTGACTCTCATTGTTAAAGATTGATCAGATTGTAAAAGTGTTGGGAAAAAAAAAACCCATTAAGAATTCAGCTTATTATATTGAAGTAATTTTGATTAAAGTTTCACAATCCCCAAGAAGGAAAAGAAAATAGTCACAGTAATTGTCAGTCATATTCAAAGGACTTACAGGTGGCTCTGAAGTGACTTCATAAGAGATAACTAACTGAATTGCTAGCACGAATATGACCATTTGAGCACAAGTTCTGTCTTTTCCTCTGCAGGTCCTGTGCTTATCCACCCTCAGCAGCAGCCCATGCTTTGGTCTCTTCTTCTCCAGTGTAATCCTGCATATGAGCATTTAGAGCTGCTCTGCTGCACCAACCTGCCAGTGTCCGATTTACTGTCCTGTCAAGGAGGAGATGTGTCTACATGTCTGATTTTCTTTCTATCATTTCAAATTCAGCTCCTGCTCCTTGTTTCTGTGGCCTCATGTATCACCTTGCTCCCCTTGTTCTGTTCTCATTGTGATTTTTTCATTCACATCTCTTTTTAAACATTGCCCACCTCCTCCAGCTTTTCTGCTTTCTGACAAAATACTCTAATTTGTGTAGTCACAGACCAGAAAAGTTCTTCCCTCTCCCCAGGAATAATCTCCTAACTCACTGACCTGTGTCTCATCCTGCATTAAGCTTAAACATTTCAAGGTTCTTTGAGGAAAAAAAATCCACATTTATATAAATGGTAAGACTTCAGTAGTATTCAGAAAACAAAGAATGAACGAGCAGAAACATTTTTTCCACATGGAAAGCGACCTAATTCTGTGATAAGCTAATTAAGTAAACTCATGAAAATAAGGGATGCCTTCTGTTCAGACATTGCTATATTTTTATCTACAGTGTGTACAGTTTTTGTACATACATTGTACATCCACTCACCAGGTGCAAATGGAGATCAGACCACAAGTGTTTCAGTGTCCTCAGATGGTTGTTACAGTGGCTCTATAACTAATCCAGCAAAATGAGAGTAAATGTAGTTTGAAACATTATCCTGGAATTGCTAATAAAACAATAAGGAGGACAAACAAAACAAATGAGTGTAATGTACTCACTGTTAACCAACTTGGTGCTATTGTGCATGGAGAAAATCATCTTGGAAATGCAGTTGGACCTATTCATTCATATTGAACCTTTCTCATCTCACGCACCACTAAACTTCTTGCAGATGCTTAAGTGACTTAAGGAAAGTACTAAAGAGAGCAAAAACATCAGTGAGATGTTTAGTTAGATGTTAGTTTCCACTCAGAAGCACCGCATTTGGCCCTCAGATTCAGCTCTGTGAACGATCCAGTACATTTTCCAAACCAGAATTTGTAATTTTAAACCACCGTAGGCTTATGTGAAAGTATTTCTTACTATACAGTCAGCATTTCTCTGATGTATCAGTTTCAAAACTTCTCTCTCAAGGAAGTTTTCTCCTCTCCCTAAGTCCATGTAATTGCTCAAGGGTGGCTCTGCCTTGTTCCACCCTAAATTCCTGATGGTATTTCTATACCATAATTGTGGACATTTATCACCGTCTGTTCTCTAGGCAGTCTTATGACTTGGACAGCAGAAGTATCTGGTGTTCAGCATTTGCTTTGTACACTTCCCAAGTGCTAAACAACCTTTCATTACCTGCCTTTGGCAGCTGCCCAGAAATCTTCAGCTTTTCAAGCCCATATGAGGATGGGAATATTAATACAGTAGTATTTCCAGAATCCTGGATCTACATTTACTTCTGCTGCAATTCATGTTTTTCTCAGACAGGTAAGAGTCCCAGAAAGCTGCTGGTGTAATTTCTCCACCTTTATACTGGGTACCTTGCAGTGCTGCATCCCTTCAACCCTATTGTGAACGAACTAAAGGAGTCAGAGAGCTGTGGTGACTGAGGTATTGAATCCAGGTGAAGAAGGTGGGCTTAGAGGGTCGAGGTATCAGCTCAGGCCTTTACAAGATGTCAGTGTTCCAATTAGAGTGAGCTTGAACCTGCCTAGAAGAGGTTAAACAGGAACATCCATTGCTTACTTCATCCAAACACACAGTTGTCAACCTGGAGACCCTCATATCAGGGCTGATGATCATCTAGTGAGCTGGAGATGTGAAGCAAAACCTTCCAAAGAGTCCTTCAGGTCAGTTTTAGAGGATGAGGTTGCCTAACAACTTAAAGCTTTCCGTTTTGCAGAAATCACGTAATCTAAGTGTATTTTTTGTGGTTGTTCTGGAGTAAATCAGTTGAACGCCTTCTCAGGGAAAAGGGATTCTTGTGCTTCAGTCATTAGGGGAGGCCACAGTCTGTACATTTCCAGAGATAAATCACAAATGGCAGGATTCAGTGATCTATCATTATGTTAGGGGTTTTTCCCCACAAAAATCACCACCCAGTCTACTGGCTGCTGCATCAGGGCAGGAATGGTCTCAGCAGACAAACTACAAGCCCTGGCACAATCAGTGCTTAAAAAACAAACCAAACAGGTAAACAAAAACACAACAACACACAAGCAAGCACAGAAGAATGACAGAGGGCTGGGAAAATACTTGAAATGCTTCTTGGCTTAATGTGTTTTTCTGATTTCACACTGCTGTCTTCTCATGCTATACATGAAGTGTTGTTACATATTATTACTGTTAACAGCAATATATAACAGCACATCAGAGAAAGGAAAAAAATCTAAAAGACAATCTTCTCTCAAGAACACCTAAGTCTAATTGACAGTGACTAGATGAGTTCTTAATTATAGACGATTTTTAAGTATCAAAGCACAAGTATTTTTCTCCTGGTACAAGCAGCACACAAAATGCAACTCATTCATTTATTCATTTAAAGGATTTTAAATTTTAAAGGGGAGGATTCTCATCCATTTAAACTGTAATTACTCCAAAGATACTTGCATGTCCCTTTAACAAGGAAAGCTGATGAGGCCAGTGCCTGGAAAGAGTGAAAGGTCAAAATTCCCAACTGTTTGGGATGAGGGAAACACAGATTCAAGCACCCACACTGAATGAGAAAAAGCAAAAATGTGAACTTGCACTACGCCCCCTAGATTAAATCTTGACCACCGGGACAATTTCTTTCTCAGGACAAAATAGTAAAAAAAATCGTCCTGGTCTTTGGGATCTTTTCTAACACAAATTTCAGCATAGCTGGTATGCTCCTAGGAAACACTGAAGTTTTGGCAATTCCACATCTCTTCCTGACTGCTAATTTAGTGGTGAAATGTTCATCTTGCTCTAGTTAAAATCTCCTTAGTTCTACCTCAGTGCTGTAATTTCACGCTCTGCCACAATCTTCACTATAACTTTTAGGTAGTCTTTTCTTTTCCTGCATACCCATAGCGTTGCACGATGCTGTGATTTTACCTCCCCATAAACTTTTCCAGGAAATGGAGTGTCTATAATTGTGACTATAACTCATACCTTCATCTTCACATCTCAGGTTGTAACTGCAATAAAGCTCAGGACAAGAAAGCTGCCTGGAGAGATCAGCCCTGTTCACTCCGAGTTCTTGGATTGAGCGTTATAAAAAGCTTTTCATATGCAACGATCCCTCAGGTTGCACAATGTGACTCCCAGTACCTTTAGCATCCCAATAGGGACACACCCATTCATCCAGAGCCACGTATAAGTCAGCAGAATAATAATGTTCCCCACATTCAGCTCATCATGAAGATGTAGTAAACTTCTGTGAACTCCAGCTGTGCACGTAACCAAGCCTGCGAGAACGGCGCGTGAGAGTGTGTTCACCCACTGAATCATAACAAACTGCCGGCTTTCAACAGCTACACAGTGCTGCAAAATTACTGCATTATTCATTTAAAGCCATAGTGCAACTTCTTCTTATTGATTCTGAGTTTAATGCCTGCTCCAGCAAAGGGAAGGGTCAGATAACAATTACGAAGGGCTCCACAGAGCCCCCACAAAGCTACCTTAGGTAACATAATGAGTCATTCCGTGTACTTGCCCTTTAATCTCTGCCTGGGGCCACCACTAGTCTCCCACTAGCATTGGCAACTAAATAGGTATTATTACACCTCTGGCTGTGTGAGTGTTGTGTATATGAGTACATGTGTATAAGAAGGAAGGAGGATTGTTTTTTTCCTATTGCTACATAGGCAGTTCTCCCACCATTTTCTGGGAGAAAATATTCAAATCACTGCTGTGTCTGAAGATTAGATTTACAGGCAGAGGCTTGCACAGTATGTTTTGAAATAAACCACTACTAAAAAGCAATGACAAGCAATCATATAGATCTGTGCTTGCAATCCACTTCTACTCACTCATTTTAGTGAAAACAGATGATTTAGTAACATTTTCTTGTGGACAGCATTGCAAATCATAGAGAATTCAGTCTGTATTTTGTAATTTCTCATATTCCATCAATACAACTCTTAAGCAGCTTTCAGAGGCAGAGCCAAACTCCATTGCCCTCTGATGCACCTTCACACACCCTCTGAGACTTCAGGTGTTGCAGAATTCTTACTGAGGGCAGAGTAGGAATTGCAGTGAGAACTGCTGTGACAAGAGTACAGTGTGGAGTTTGTCTAGCAGGATTTTCCCTTAGTGCCCAAAGCACTGTCAGCTATACTGGTCAGATTTAACAAGCCATGACTGTGTGGCTGATTTTTATTAACAAATCTAGCAGACATAGTAGTTACTGAGAAGTAAACACACGTCTCACTAACTGTACACTGTAACAGAGCCACAGGTTAATAAAACTTTGTTAATTTACTAGAGAAGCTTGAAAAACAAAACAACCTCTAAGATGCTAATCTAAACCTGCTTTCACTCACTTTCTGCCACTTTACTCCTAAGGGAAAGCTATCAGTTTTCACCATGGATTTCTTCTATTTGAGAAGCTGTATTATTTTTTTCCTCCTTAATTTTCCCTAGATTCACATGACATTTTAACATCTTAACCACAGAATAATAGTAGCCTACTAAAATTCATGAAGGACGCATAGGCCATCAGACTCCATATGATTCACCCTCTCCTGCCTATCTTTCATTAAGATCATCATAGAATCACAGAATGATTTTAGTTGGAAGGAACCTTAAAGATCATCTAGTTCCAGCCCACCTGCCATGGGACACCTTTCACTAGACCACGTTGCCCAGAACCCCCTGTCCAGCACAGCCTTGAATGCTTTCAAGGAAGAGCCATCTACAACTTCGCTGGGTAGACTGTGCCAGTGCCTCACCACTCTCAGAGTAAAGATTTTCTTTATAATATCTAACCTAAACCTACTCTCTTTCAGTTTAAAGCCTTTATCCCTTAGTCAAGAATTCCACATTCAGAAAGGATTGGGGATAGCCATCTAAGCAGGTTTCAATATGGTATTTGACCTGAGACAACACACTTGCATTTTGTTAGGGTTTTTTTCAGATTTTTAAATACAAGTGAGAAGATTAACATTATAAAATCTAGCAAAGAGAAGAAGAATGGAGTCAGGCTTCCTGATTCCTAATGTTTATCTTAAAAGCCATCTGATTATCCCATTCTATTCTGGTCTGATAACTATATGAGTATTCTACAACAAAGTAGAAAATGGAAGTAATAGAAAAGAATAGAAAACAGAAATAATTCTACCTAGAGAAATAATTTTACATAAAGAAATTCACTGCCTATATTGCTGTGAGATGCAGTCATGAGGGTTTTTTCCTGCAAATACATTGTTCCAATGTCTGCTCTGAATCAGTGGAAAAGAGTTTTGACTCTGATTCCACCACCCACAGATCTGCACCAGAACCACAAGAACAGAATCATCAGAACCAGAGAGAGCAGATCAACCTGCCCTGGTTTGCTTTGGCAACTCAGGCCCTGGGAAGGAGGTGGAGGTTTCTTTACCTCTGATGGTTAATTAAAAGACGTTTGTGCACTTATTGAATGACTTTGGTTCCTTGGGAATGAAACATGCAGCTAGACATGTCAGATAATCCATAACACATTAGCTTCTTCTACACAGCACTCCTGAATATGCTTGCAGAGGATCAGAATAACAGCTTTTTGAAATAAAAATTGGTCTCTGAAAGACAGCCTAGTTCTCAGTGCTCCACTTCTTTATCTATAGGTTTGGTACTCTAAAAACAGGGGAGACACCATGCATGGATGCAGGTACAAGCACCAGAGCAGGTCACTTCACCATCCCCAGCCCTCCTGCCTGCTTAAACTGTTTGCACTCTGGCTGTCCAGGGCACCAGCCACCAGCGACAAACATCAATGGGGGACTAATCCAAGCTAATCCTCGGCATTATGGATGAATGACACCTATTAACTGTTATGCTGATGCTTTAACTGAAATTTTGCAACTCATTGAGCACACCAGCAGAAGTAATGCTTTCCTGGCCAGAACGAGAGCAGTAATGCAGCAGCTTTGCGGTTGGAAAGGGACATGAGAACTTATTATGACAGAAAGAGACAGTAGAAACAGTGGTCCACCCTGTGAGTGTTGTAACAAATTGGTCCACATTTTATATTTTAAAGGCATCCCTTTTTTAATTTTTTCCTGTTTGACATACACAGGAGATAATAGAATTGCTGGTCTGGATCACTTGTGATTCCCTAGGAACACATTAGAATAGCCTTTGGTAATCAGCTCCACTGCAAAGCCAGTGTAAGTATCTAAGAGTCACTATTATATTACACAGCAAACACAATTTAGCAAGATTAGAATTATTTAATTAGACAGTAAAACAGAATCTATTTGGAAATGCTACCTGTTTTAAAATTCAATGATTACCTGAATTGATATTTTCTTTGTTGCTTAGGAGAGACAAGGGGGATGAAAAATAAGTATTGCTTTTGGGTTTTTTTGTTGTTTTGGTTTTTTTTTCAGTGAAACTCAAGCTCTCTCTTTTTCTTCCTTATGACTTCACTGTGGGAGAAATTATAACTTTACTGTTGAGATAAAATAAAAATAAAACTAATAAGTTTGCTAGATTATTTGTAGCAGATAAGACCACTGGATGCCTGTGGGTACAGCTCATGCAAATACAGCTCTCTGATTACAGTATCCCCACAGATATTTTTTGGTTTTCTTCATCTAATGTGCCTTCACATAACCCCAAACTCTCTTCACAATACAAAGAGAGCGTGCACTTAGAGTGACGCTTCTAAGTCCCACAGCAACCTATGTAAATAAACAATTACACAATCCTCTTTGCATACACAATGCTACCTGTAGACTGGTTGCTTCAGGAGACAACACACATATACTTTCACTGAAAATACAACCCTATTTGTAATATGAGCTTTCTAAGTGCTGGATTTAGACTTGAAGCATATTCAGAACGCAACTAAAATCCCATTAAAATGGAAATGAATTTTCTGACTCATATTCTTTTATCAAAACTTTCTTCTCAGTTTCCCTCATCGTTGGTGAGGTTACAATTCAGTGTTTGTAGCTCTGTATTTAGTCCAGCAGAATAAGCAGTATTAACAGGGTGAAAGCTTATACTGATGCATAAAATCCTTGGTATTTTTAATAGTATTAGGAAGGGAAATGTAAGGCTACAACAGCACAGCTTCCCTTATAATCATGTCACAGCTTTTACAGAATAACAACTTCTATAATGTGAGGTTCATAAAAAGGGATGTTGAAGTATTTGGTTAATTTGAGACTCTCAACACATTATTTGCTATAAAACAGGTTCAGGTAACAAGTTCTTACACAGAAAACAAGCAGCAGCAGTAGCAGAGAACCAATAATTCTTACTTATTGAAGCACTCATTCACCCTCTTTGTCTTTGTACTTACCTGGTCTGGGTAAGATGAAGTGTTTCTTTCATGTCTAATCTATACTTTACGGGTTATCACCAAATAGCATGGAAATTGCAATCCTTTCTCTGGTTCTGCCACATGCTCAATCAAACCTCTCCCTTTTTTCTCCTTAGCAACGTTTCCTAATCTCTTTCCCACAATGCAGGTGTAAATACAAACAACACCAGAAGCAGGGGCATTTCAAGGCTTACCATAGGTCAAGCAAGATCATTTTCAGGGTAGTTTTGCCTACCTTAAATGAAGAAAATGCACTAAATGAGCTTCAGAAGTCTCTTTCTGTTTTGTTTTCTGCGGCTTCTCTGGTGTTTTTTCCTAGAGAAGGAAGAACTTCAATATTGACATTGCAATCACAAGTCACTGAAAGCTGTAAGGTACCAGTACAGGTATATACCTTATGTACATTCATATATACACACCCCTACACCACCATCTTATCTGGTTTGAGCTAGAAAACTACATTTCTAGTTTTCCCCCTGTCAAGAAAGTAAAGGAGAGGGACAGGATAGGACTCATCTGCAGCCAAGGGCAGAATTTGGAACAAGCAGCATTTTGAACAAGGTGCATATGAAAGGGCAAAAGTAAAACCAGGACCTTGCTGTGTAGGGTCTGATGTCCCACAGAGGTGAATGTTCCACTGGGGTGTTTGTACAGCAGGTTGATGGTTGGCTGGAGTAAGGACACAAAGACAGATATCACATCTTGCCTGGGTGCAGAGGGAGCGCTTTAAACTTAGCCATGGAAAAAGAAGAAATGGATAACAAGGGAAAATTATAATGCAAAACTAAAGTTTCATTGAAGGAAAAGGATTACCTAACTCAGTGCTAATGAGCTTCCATTCTACTAGTCCTCTACTGAAGGCCTTCCTTTTTCCAAGGGAAGTCACACAATTCCGCTCTGTGCTGAAAGCTGGTCCCCACTGACACACTTCAATGGGTAGCAGCGTATGCTTTATACATTTTTAAGCACTAGAAAGTATCAGAAGCTTTCAAATATTGATAGAAGTGTTGCAGATGATGAAAGACCAAATGTATGTGGAGATGGCCAGCTCCAGCCTTGCTGGAAGACGTGTTTCTACCCATAAGCATTAAGAACTTACTTTGTTAGTTGGGACCTTTCCCAAAAATGTCATTTCTTTGACAAATCTCTTACTCATTCAAAACTTCAGAGCTTTACTCAACCGCACCCATGTGAGGTTCCTTTCTGGAATATGATGTTTCAGGGTTTTGCAAGTGCCATTAAATCCACAAACCTCCTGTCAGCTCCCAGTACTATTGCTCAGCTGGATTTCTCCACCTGCATTTTGTGGACTGGATGAAATCATTCAAATGCTTGGAGGCTGCAACAAGAACAGCACAGCAGCTTCTCCTTTGTCAGGCATCAGCTTTCTTTCACTGTGGAGGGCTGGAGCACAGGCACAGAAGAGAAAAATCATGAAATAACTGTCAAAGGCAGCCAACATCAATTACAATAGACTGCAGGTTAAATTGCACATGACACTTTTTCAAAGCAAATCACCTTCTCCTATAAAGAAGTTTTATGTCGTTTTTAAATTCTAATGATTTGCTGAGAACTCAATATCAGGAAAAAAGAAAAAAAATCAATTATTTTCTACAGATGGCCAGTGGTCTCAGATGCAGCTGTGGTACAGATGGGATGATCACAATGACATGGCTTTTCCCCTCCTGTTAGTAGAGATTATACTGCATTAGATGGTATTAAGAGGGTGGAGAGAACTAGAATGCTTCTAAGACAGTGATGTATTGTAGAGATGGATGAGGTAATTTTAGACCATTTAAACTCAAAAATTGGCAGCAGTTTTTCTGAGAGCTCAGTTAAAGCTAATTTACCTCAAATCATGTACTGAACTCATCCTGCAGATCACAAAAATGTAAAACTATCATGTACTTAGAGGATAAAGAAAATACTGTGCTAGTTCCTGCAGGTTACATAAAAATGCTTTTAGAAGCGGTAATGCCAAGAGGACATGACTTGCATTTTTATACTTATGAATGCTCTTCCACAGTAATTAAAAATGACATACCCTATTAAATCACTTAGTACATACCTTAAAGCATATGATGCAGAGGTTTCTTGAAAAAGCCAATTACAGAGTGTAGTTCTGTACAAGGCCAATGCTTCAAAGCAATTTTCAGATTTTATGAGTTACATATGCTTCATAAAGGGACATTTTTTTTTTACTGGCAAGAAGATACACTGCAAATAACACTGTCTCTACTTCCTTTTTTTTGTTGTTACTTTGAATTAAAAATCCATTGCACATTTTAGCTTCAGCACAAATAGTCACAAATTAATAGAGAGTTCTTTTAATGGAAGAGGCTCCTCTTCAAGCTGAACTTTTTTGTAAATAAAGCAGTAGTAATGATTAAATGATGGAGAAGAGTTTTGGTATTGCTTGCCTGTTTCCTCTGACATTACTGCTAGAATCCATGAGTAGGCAAAGCCTTGAGTCTTTGCCATGAAGCAGGATACTGTATTAATATTGCATGACTGCAGAGTCTGTGTATGTCATAGGAAACATTTAGATTTTTTTCCATCATCTCTGTTTAGCCAAACACAATTTTGCTCTGCTGACTCTAAATGAAAACAAATCCTAAAATAAATTTTTCTTCTACATAAAGATAGTTTTCTTTCCCAAAATTGAAACAGTGGCAGTTTTACTTAAAAATTCAGTTTCATCTGGACAAGGTAGGATTTTTCCCTTCTGTTTGAGAAACGAAAGATAACTCTCAGACCAGAGGGCACTGTCAGCACAGGCCCCAAAGTTACAAAAGCACAGTGTTAGGAGAAATGATCAAGTATGGTAAGATCCTTCTTGAAAGGCAGCGGACTTTGCTGGCAGCACAGCACCAAACACTGAGGTGGGGTCAGACTTTAATAAAAATCCATTTGCAAATTATAAGCAGAAATAATGACAGGATGATCTTTATCTTGTGAGCTGAGGACACAGAAGGGACATGTCCCAACATCAGCACCAAACCTGACTGTAGGAGTTGAACAGGGAATCTGATGCTGCTGTTTTTAACCTCTTACTGAACAGGGAGTACATGGCACCTCAAAAAATCCTCCTTTAATGCTGAAACTCACAGGTTTATTATATAAATATTTTTTCTCCTAGAATCACCTCCTGTCACTCAAAATTCAACCAAATGTTTCACCTTCCAATACCTGTAAAATCTCTGCTTTGTGTCCACTGATGTAACCACATTGCTTCACTCAAGAATTCAAAGATAAACAAAAATGAAATATTTGAGTAGAAAAGGAGATTTGTGACAGCCTAATTATGTCCATGACACATGCAAACAGCCCTTTTTACTCCAGTATTCTGTTGTTTTTAATAAAAAACTATGAGATCACACAAGATTAAGTCCCAAGGAAGACAAAGAATACTTCCAACCAATTATTTTCCTGAAAACACTAGTAGAAAACAGACAGGATAAGGAAAAAATTAATTTTTGTGATGACAAAAAAAATATTAGAAGCTGAAGTTGGCTCTTAGCCAGAGGGCTTTTTAAACCTCTAAAGAAGCTTTAAAAACTCTCAAGACCCTTTTTCTTGATAAAGTTCATTACAAAATTATATAGTGACATTTTTCCAGTGTTTATCATTGGCTTTGACAGCAACAACCAGATGTTCCTGCTTATTAGCAAATGCAAAGTCTAGCCCAGCCTAAGAGTAAGTTTATCATGAACACTTCCCTCATAATTTTAAGGGAGAGTTTCTTGGGTGATTATAGACAATTAAAAAAAATGACACCTTTTTTTATAAGCACTTGAGAGGATAATTGAAAAATACAAACATATCTGAGTTAGGGCACACTAAATTCAGTTTCTTGAATGGGAAAGTGCTTTCACTGCCTGGGTTTAGTGACTTGCTATTGTCCCAGAAAATGAGTCCTGGATGTCCTTTTGAAACAGCACTTTTGCAAGGTCAAATGTTAATATAGAAAGGAGAAGAATGGGACTTGCTTAGCAGCTGGAGCTGAAGGATCAGTTCTAGCAACATCCATATTCATTTGAAGTCAACATCATACATCATTTTGGTTTCAAGTATTTATAGACTCACGGGGCTTTGTTTCTGAAAATTAGGGGAGAGACAAATGGACTGGGGATCATTGGTTCCAATACCTGCCCCTCTGCCCAGACCCTCTTGAAAAGCTGACTACAGCTGAAGTGGTCATCTGGCACATGCCAGCACACACTGCCACGGTTTCGTTTAGAATTAAACCAGATCAATCTAAAAAATGATAACTCAGTAAAATAGTGTCAACTGTTGCCTCAAAAACATCAGGTAGATGACAGAGTGCAATCCATGGACTCATAGTGCATGTCCTTTCCATTTCAGGGTCCTTGGAAGAAGACAGGAGTGTAACGATTAGGCACAGAAAAGGATGGTACTGGGATGGGCAGAAACAAGTTGGAATGGTCTATTCCCTATGCTTTCACAGCAGATGTGACATTCAATAAAACCCAGTAAGCTTCCACATGCTGACAGCAAACTATGCTCATACACCAGATGTTTGTGTGTGGAAACTGTATTTTACTTAAAAATAACATTGGTGAGATCAGATCTGTTCAAACTACAAGGAAACACGTAAAAACATGCTTAAAAGGCCTTAGTTGATACGCTTTTTGTGGTGGCAATAGAATTTGCTTCTGTTTCCATCAAAAATTTATCCATCTTCTCAAACTGCAGGAAAGGACTGGAGCACTGCTCCATGCTGAAAATGTCACATGAAAAATAGTTGTAGAGCAAAAAGTGCCTGAGAGTTATTACTTGGCATTAAAAATCAAATACCCTAATTATCAAGTGACCAATCCACAACTCTCCAAAAGCCATAAAACTATTTTAAACACTCATTCTGTGCTTCAGATAGTAACATCTCAGGGGTTTCCCAAGGCAAGTCCTCAAATTCCTTGAATACTTGGAATCATTCACTTTTCAAAGACTAAAATTAACTCAGTTGTATTTTAACACATTTTAAAACTGAATATTTCTACATTAAAAAAAAAAAAAAAAGGGATAGCTTTGGTCCAGAATGGAGATTTGTCTATTTAATGTACTTTTTTTGAGACTGTATCACTACACTGTGGGATAGAAAAGGGCTATCCCATCCCTGGTTAATCTGAAATGAGAACTGGCTACCGTATTTTAGGAAAGCCAGACAACATCACAGAAAATTTAAGATTTATGAAAACACAGTTTCCTGCCCTGTTATTGATTTTCAGCTCTCCCAAATTCTGCATAAACAGCCCAAGGTATTTCTCTTAGGATGAGAGTCACTTGGTACAGACAATTTCATCATGACCCTTATGCACTTTCACTGCTTTCTCTGCCATCTGACTGTGGATGAGAAAAATAACCCTTTACCTCATCTCTTGCATTTTCATTATTTTTTCATCATGATGAACTAAGTTTGACTGAAGTTTAAAGAACAGAGAAATATTAGATAAGTCAGCTAACATTAACATCACTTTTTACCACAGAAGTAATCCCAGTTTCTTTCTCTTTCTTCAGTTTATTGGCCTCTTCTTTGGCACAAAAGCAAATATGCAAAGACTTTAGGAAAAAAACAGAAATAGAACAGACAGCAGCAAGAGTGGTTCATAGTACTTGTCTCTAAACTGCTATTACTAGTTCTAAAAAAAAAACCAAAACCCAAGACAAGGCTTTAATCAGAAAGGCTGCTATTTTCCTCATTTTCCTGCTGCCTAAATGCTGGATGCTACAGTCCTACATACAGGATTCACAGACTTCCCTCCATCTGTGGATTAATCTTACCTTCAGAGCACACAATACAGAAAAGGAAACACTCCTCCCCTCACTGCCAATCCTGGGTAACTGTAAGAGATTTTACTTCAAGCAAGTGATCTTGATGCAAAATGTACATCCTAATTTTGATGAGGTTGCATATCTCACTTGTTGAAAACCATTTCCTTTTCACATAAGAACCCAAAAGATCATAATTCACAAGTAAACACATTTCAAATAAGCTTGTGGTCTTTCTGAGCACAGAAGATCATATAAGCACTTTACCTACTGTTTTCCTTATTATAGAAAACAGTCTATGTTTCCTTTGCTTTAAAAAACCTGTCTCATTTTTATAGCAATTCATTCACAAAGCAGTAAAATATGAAGAATTTGTTCTACTTTTTTTTAATTCAGGAGACTGGAGTTTTCCCATTGTGGTATCTTCAGGAAGATAAGATATACCTGACAAATTACAGAAACCTTCCCAGAAACACAACTGAGAAACAGATAAACTCATTCTTTTACTAGGAGGAGGCTAATTCTATACCCCATCAAGATTTTCAGTCCTTTTCCCGTCTCTGTTTGGGACCATGGCATGCATTAATCCAGACATTATTGTTTTAACAGCAACCACAGAAAAAAACCCTCATAAAACAGAAGTTTGCTTATGTGTTTTGGTCTTGTACAGAAGATTCATTTCAGTACCTGCAAATGATTTGACAAGGCATAGTTTGGAAATTGGGAAGACAGTAAACACCTCTGTCTTGCTTTGTGGGAGACTAACATCCAAAAAAATCGGTACCCTACGTAACAATCCAGCATTTAGAAATTAGTTAGAATAATTTATGCATTCTGGTTGTTGTTTTTTCTCTGAGATGCCCTGTGGTCTTCATAAATCAGAAGCATCGATTACTTATTCTACATTAATTCTACAAAGCTTTCAATATGTGGGCCGTGAATGTTCCTTCAGGATATTTTTCTGCTGTTCAGATACAAGCTGTGGACTCTCCAAGCAGACTAACTCTGCTCTCTGCACTGACTGCTGAATCTCTGAAGAGAAAGATCTTGGAAGGAAAGACTCTTAATGGCTACTTGAGCTCACCTAAAAAACAAGAAAAGCAAAGAAGCAACTGAAGTTGAAGAAGGGCTCCACACAATATTTTATCTTTGCTTCGGCTACTGGTATCTTAATTTTAACATAACACAAATCAAAGATGAAGAGTATTAAACTATCGCTTAGTTTCCTTCGCGGTGGGTAAGAACTCCTCAAATTAAAGATTACAATCTTTCATGTTGTAATAATTAATGAATACATTTAAAGTACCATCATTCCAGAAAAGGATGACTTAGGAAACCGCAAGAATAAAAAAACCTCCAACGTTTTAGTGTAAGAATTACCTTGACATTGTCATATTTCACTTGGAAAATCATTAAGTTTTTAAATGCATGTTACCATTTTTAGGGCTAGCTGGAAAAACTCTTTTGATCTCAATCACCTACTTACAGCACAGAAGCAATGAAAAAGCAGCAAGGTGCGCACTCCATATCATAGCCCACCAGAGCAAGGGGTGATGCCATGTAAGACATGGAAAAAAGCCACAGTGTTGGCCAAAGTCAGAGATGAACGTGGCCCATCTCTAGTGCATACTGTCTTGCCTGCTTCCTGATACAAATCACAAAGTTTTGGAATAAAGCTGCATTTAGAGCAATTCTTTGCCTTATGCTGTCCCCTCCCGGTTTCCATTTCCTTCCTTCCATTTCTTTGGTTGTTTCCCAAAACAACCAAACAAAAAACAACCAAACAAAAAACCCCAAGTAAGTAATATAGCAGATTTTTATAAGGGGATGTAGTGTGAGTAGCTAATCCCATTTGTTTATGTTAGGTTTAGAGATGATAAAATGTGTTTTTTCATCTTGCATGTTGTTATACATAAATATCACTTAAAAAATATTAGTGATAACAAGAAGTGTGCTGAAACCAATCTTTTTTTCTTTTTTTTTTTTTTTTTTTAAGAACAGAAGAAAACAACTATGTAGGGAAAATGTGCCCAAACTCTACTCAGGAACTCATTCTACCTTTAGAATTTTCTGAATTTTGAAATGTATTGCTTTCTCAGTATCTGACAAATACAGCTGTCTTTCCTACTGAGCTGGAAGAAAGTAACTCAGGGCTCAACAATCTTCTGTAGTATTTAGGGGCAACCTATGCTTGCTATCATATGCCACTAGGATGAATTGCACAGGTAGTTTAAACCTGGATTACAGGTACAGACTCTTGGAATACTGGAGCAATGCACGGATGGTGTGATGCTAAATAACAGCTCTGCCATACCCATGGTATTTTGCGGACAGCAGCAGGACCACAGGAAAAGTGCCAAGACATAAAATCCCATCTCAAAAGCATTAACTGCCTACTTGTAACTGATATTATAAAGGGGAGATGAAGGCAAAAGTGTAAACCCAAGTGTCTGCGGGAATGACACACACTGGGGAAGTTTGTGGAGGACTGTTTTCCCTGGAACAAACCCACACTGTAGCAGTTGATGAGAAAGGAGCAGGGGAAATAAAGAGTTATGACTTGACCACAACCCTCCATTCCCCACCTCCCTGTCCCCTGGGGAGGAGGTAGAAGAGTTGGGAGTGAAGTTGAGCTGGGGGAGAAGGTGGGTTTAGTTTTTCTCTCTCACTATCTTACTCCAATATTGATTAACAATAAGTTAAACTTTTTTCCCCCAAGTCGAGTCTGTTTTGCCTGTGACAGTAACTGATGAGTGATCTCTCTGTCCTTATCTCCAGCTCTAAGCTTTTTCATTGTGTTTTCTTCCCCTCTCCTGCTGAGGAGGCAGAGTGAGAGAGCAGCTTGGTGGGTACCTGATGCCACCCAAGGTTAACCCACCTCACCTTGCTAAAAGAATTTGAGTAGGGAAGTCTAGGAATTCGGTTTCTCCGAGGGCCCCCAACAAGACCCAACACAACTGCAGGCCATCAGCCAGAAACAGATCTGCATCAAATAGATCCTGTCAGTGACATTGCTCTTAACACATCTCATTTTATAACTTCAAAATGCTGTGCAAACAGCAACTAACCCTCTCACTCATGCAATATAAGCTTATCCTCAGAGACTTTAAGTAACCAACTCAGTCACACCACAGATGTAACACAAAGCAGAGCTCTAACCTTTGCTGTCACTGCCCAGATAACAAACCCAAGTACAAGGCACAAACACATTTTAAAAGTCTGCATTTCCTGCTGATTGAGGTCAGGATCAGCGAGGTGAACTTCAGCCCCTGCAGAGTGCAAATTAAATTAAATGTGAACATCTCAACAGCAGAATCTTAGGCTTCTTAATTTAGAAACTCAACTCCTTTACTAAGAGCGAGAGGCAAACAGGAGCCTGAAGGGAAGGGGCTGTTTAATGATGGTTCATCCAACGTGGGAGGCAGTTGGCCTGCTTCCCAAGCTTTTTTCCTCCACCTTCCTGGCCTAGCAGAGACCTTCAGTGTTAGGGAGATGCCAATCTGGCAGTCAAGGAGTACCTTTCATCACCTTCGAGAGGAATAATCCTTCTAAAGCTTGCCCCTCTGGCGGGAGGAGGGAGGGGATTGGCAAAGGTCACTAAAATTAACATTCAAGAGCAATAAAAATGCAATGGGGAGAACAGGACTGTAATTGAAAGCCTAGAAGTGCCAGAGGAAGGGGAAGAGAATTAATTTGTAGGGGTGTTTGCTCCAGGGAAAGAATGGGGCCTCTTATTTTATGGAAAGAGAGTAGGAAGGTCTCATATCCCACTGGGATATGACAATAATCTTGTCAAGGGGGACAGATGGGTAGAGGAACAGAATGAATCAGGTTGAGGGAAGTTCTGGATGTAAAGGGATGGAATAGTGCACAGTGAAGTCTTTGCTTCCCAGTCTGCTTGCTGGTATCACTGCCCAGGAAAAGTCAGGATGGAAGAAGCAGACACATCACCTGACAACAAACCTGGCTTATACAGTCCCAGCACAGGGTTTTAACCACAAGGTGGTAGAGGCTCCACGATGATTTTTCTTCCTGCTTGAAGTGAGGGAGGAAAAGAGAAGTAGGTGAAAAATCCCAGATGAAACCAGTCCTTCCCACCCCCAACAATTCTTTCCTGTTCTTTCCTCCTTCCCCCAGCAGTGCACAGTGCCAGCCCATGACTTCCACTCCATCACCATCTGCAACAGTTCAGACACCAGTGCTCTAAATTGCCCTTCGCCCACACACCACACAAGCCCCAAGTCAGAGCACGTCCAAGGGAAGATTATGTAAGGAAAAGTCCGTGCCAGGTTTCCAAGAGTCACACTTTTACGAGGCAAGAAGGTAGTGAACCAAGCCAGCATGCACCCACAACCAGCAGCCTCTGCTAAAAGCAAACAGCAACAACAGTGCAAGTGCTGCTTAAAGGGAATTTCTTGTCAAGACACTCACAGGTTCACAAAACCCAGTTCTCAGTCCACTTAGTTACAACTTACGTGTACCTGCAGCTGGCAGGCACAGAGCAGCAGCAGAAAGAGAGAGGTCAAGTGGATCAGCAGGGAACTCAGCAGGGTGTAGAGGGAAAGGGAGACAAAGTTAATTCCTTATAGGTCATGGTACATACAGAACCCCCCAACTCTTGTATTTCATCAAAAAAAAAAAGAGACTGCAGTAATTAATTTTTATTCAAGTTAACTAAAGAAACAACACTTCTGTCCTTTCAGTGGACAAAACAAAGCTGCCAAATGGTCATAAACCTCGTTTATTACAAATGAAATCTTCCAAAAACTCTGTTAAGACTTTTTCTATTTAGAAGTCAGAATTTTCTATTTAGAATCTAAAATCTATTTAGATTTTCACCACGACATTCAGACTGTATGCATTGTAAGAGTGGCAAATTGTTTAAAGAAAAGCTAGTAAAAAATACTATAGCTCAAAAACCTCCAAACTTGGCTGTGTCTACTTGAACCTCTAGATAAGACAGTCATTCTTTTCTTCCCTATCCAGATACATCTGCTGCAGACACTTACACAGCTGGTTTTGGTAATTTGATAATTTCTCCCTTTGCAGACCAAGCACCACAAAGCACCCACCAACATGACAGTCATGTTTGCTGGTCCAAGAGGAACCACCAGTAGCCAGCAGACCAGTGACATTGGCTCTGCAATACAAACAAATGGTATTTTCTATAGTACCTTGCAGTTAGTGAGCAGACAATCAGTATTGCCTCCCAAACATCTCGTCATTCTAACACTTCTGGGCCAGCAAAGCTCCTGTTTTTGCCATGCAAAGAAATTATCTTAAAGGATGGTTGCTATTTTTAGGGGCAACACTGGAAACTGTGCAACTCAGCTCCAAATTGTGAGCTCACATACCTTAATGGAGGTGAAGATATTCCATCACACACTGACTGTGTATTGACAATTAAAAAGGAGTTCTAAACCTGTCTCTTCATTTACTTGAATGACAACTCGGAGGATAAATTATATAACGTGGTTTGCTTCATTAGATCCACTATTTTTAGTTAAAACGCTTGATTCTTCCTTCCTCTGCTGTTCTCACTGCTTCTAAGGCACATCCAGGAATTTTTCCTTTGCCAATATTTGGGGGAGGCTTGACAAGCACAAGATTTAAACAAGTAGGAACTCCAGTTTAGAGCTAATCACCCCCTTCTATTTTTCAATTTTCTTGCAGTATGAGATGTGTTGAAAAAAGGTAAACACTTCAAGACTTTGTCAAAGCAGCTCTGAGGGGATTTGTGAGAATCTGAAGCTTTCAACAGTTCAGTTACACAGGAAAAATCTTTCATGTCTAATTCTGGAATTTCAATGCTTATTACAGAATATTCAGCTTCCCCTTTTGTCTCTGACTTGCCCCCACAGCTTTTGCACAGGCCAACAGGCTGCTTGTGTTACTCAAGGCAAATTACAGTGCTCAAAATATAATTAAAACTCATGTTATGTGGAAAGCCATCTACTAATTTGATGATTAAGTGTTTTCCATGTTTACAATAACTATAATCATAACCACTCCTGGACTTGGAATGGATAAATTTCACCAGTAAGTTAAAAAAACCCCACACAGCTTTGCTGTTTATCCACTGTTTCAAGAGCTTCAGTCCAGATACAGAGTGCCATAATTATGAGTGATCTAGACAAAACAGGTGAGAGCAGATTCAGTCACAACTGAGCATTTTCAGATGAAGCCTATAAAAGGTTACTGGCATTACAGCATGAATAAACACCAGAGTATTTTCAAGACATCCCTTCAGAATTTGCTGAACATCTAAACACAAACGTAAACACACCCTTTTGCCTTTAATGCACTGCTGGAGTCTTTACTACCCAAGCTCAGGGTATTTAATTGGTTGTTACAGGTTCTGCTTCTCAGATTGTGTCTTCTTCTCCAACACCTACTGTCCAGCTTAAAATTTTGGCTTTGAACTGTCTTGTCATAGGACCTTTTATTTTACACAAGTGACATATTCACTTCCTTTTGCTATTAGTAACTTATTGTATATTTTAACTGGAGAGTTTAAAGCTTAAAAGACTAAATGCACAAAGTTCTCAATGCCATCACTCTAAGTATCACCTAGAGCTGACAGATTGGGCAAGCTTGACATAAGGAACATCTGCAATTAGTACAGCTACAGATATGTAAGTGGTAATTATTGATCAATTAACATGAACCTGCAAATCAAATCTGAATTTGAAATAAAACTCAATTAGTGCTTACTAATAGCAAATTCAGGACTTATCATTCATCGACTTGGCTTCCTCCTTCACTCCCTTCCAGCAGGGTCACACCAGGTAAACTTTGCCATTCTGGGGCAGTTTCTGCTGATATAAAGCCTTCTGAACACTCCACTGTTCACTAAGTTTCATTCCAGTCGTTTAGATTTCACAAAGTCTCCATCATATTACCCGCTCCCAGCCGTCCACCCTCATCCACTCACCTCCCCTGACTTTTTACAACAGCTCAGATGAGTCTTTGGTTCATCCACTGCAACTCAGTTTTACACTACTGTTGCACCTACTTTACTCCAAACTATAACACCAGATGTACTGAGGTAAACTTTCAGACACACAACGTTTTGGCAGCACCACTCTCAGGGTCACTGCTGCAGAAGTGACAGCAAGATGTGGCTCTAGCCAATGAGACCAGAACAAGTAACTCCCCAGAGCTCTGCAGCAAAGCAACACCAGCAGCTCAGTGTCTCCATAGTCAAATGAAAGTATTTTTCAGTACTACAGCCCCCCCCCCCCCCCCCACAACCCCTAAAGTCTCCAAGAGTTATTAAATTTGAACACCAGCAAGAGTTGTTGCTCACACTTTAACTAGATTCTACTGAGCATCTCTGAGCTGTGTAGTGGTTATATGATATAACATAGGTATTTAGGATCTTCTGGAATATACAGAAGTGGTATAAAATTGTTCTCTTAGTCTGAGAAGAGAGAATTCTGTATAACAAAAATAGAAGCATGTTGGATTTCTTGAGCAAGGTGTGACAAGACAACTTGTTTCTCCATTTAAAAGATTACAGTATGCACAACTCTAGAGGTTTTGGTACTGCATGGGATAAACAACATAACTGAAGCACAATAAAATCTCGGGCAACATAAACCATGAGGTCAGACAACACAGCGTGTTGTATTCATTGTTTATTGAACTTCAAATTCCATGGTACATCACAGATTAAATAGTTAAAAACTGTTTACTATCATACAATGTTCAGAATAGTCTTTCAAAACATCCCTTTGGACAAAACTAAGCCAAATTCAAGCACAATTCCCCCAGAACAGTATGCCAGGGGTGGAAGAAAGCTTCAGAGTATTGACTGTACACAACACTACACAAAGCACACCAGGCCATTGCTCTGTGCTGCCACACATGATTCAGAGAGCAGCTCTAGACAATGCTTCACTACCATCACGGGCAGGCACCTACTGTATTAGTGAGGCAGTCTGCTTCCCAAAGACTTCAGTACTCCACTTAAGAGCACAGACTTACAGCTGTGGGTTCTGTAAGGTTTTTAAGTTACAGAGTTGAAACCAGGTTTGGGCAAACTGACGAGGTCTTGCGCTTATGCTCTTCAACCCTGACACACAAGATGCCTACAACTCAAATTTTTATTCTAAAGACATGTCCTCACCTGAGGTCAAACAACTATGAATGTGAACAACAGCAATGTCTCATGCTACTTTGAAGTTTTAGACTGGTTGAGGTGGGAGACTAGTGCTTGAACTGCACTGCTCAACACTGCAATCTATTTGTGGCATCTTGTCTCAACTGAACATACAAGTATAACAAAATTCATCAAAAAGATAAATCTGTCAACTGTAAACTGTTGGCAAGAATCATTCAATTATATATTTGTCTTCTGTTTCAAGCATTTGTACAAGACACTGGAACCTAGAAGCATCAGCTTTAATTTGTGCAATTTAAGAATTTCCTTCAGGAGGAGTTCAGTCATGTGACCAGAGGAAGGATCTCCCAACCTTGCATGGAGCCATCAGTCGTAGCTCACCTCACAAGAAGGTTCCGAGCTAGAACGTCAAAAAAGCACCGTAGTGCTAATTCCAAGCAAAGCCAGGATTTACAGTCCAAGATTTTCCTGCTGTATTACTGTTTCCATGTGCAACACAACTTACTGAGGAAGGCTCTCCAAGGCACCACTCCCAGCTGCAGCACGTACAGCGGTACTGATGCAAACGTTTACTTTGCTGCAAAGCAGTTGGATGTATTAGAGTTTCCCCAGAACTGAGTGTGAACAACATGGAAACATGTAAAACAGCTGGTTTAACCTCAGCAGCCCTTCTGAGTGATGTCTTGTCCCGAGGCCTTTGTAATATCCATTGTAGTGAACACCTGTAACAGATCAAAAGAATTGCTTATTTACTGTTGTCTGCATTATCATCCACATGGCTACTGGTCTCCTCTTATAAAGTAACAATGCTACATTTCTTTGAACTGTTAAAACAGAAAACAGGTTGTAGTGCACAACTAACATGTTTCCTATCACCTGTCAGTATCTTATGGTTAGGAGCTAAACAAATACTAAATAAACTTCAAAACACAATGTAGTAGTCTTTCCTTGCATCTAAAGGGTCTTCAAAAGCAGTTTTTAAATCGAGCTGTGCCTTGACCCTTCCTTACCTCTGCACAAGTAGGATGGATACCAATTGTTTCATCAAGCAGTTCTTTGGTGAGACCACATTTTATTGCAGCAGCAAAACCTTGGGTCACTTCGCCAGCATTGGGCCCAAGAACATGAAGTCCTATCACACGATTCTTTACAACACATGAGAGAAGAACATGAATTAGTACAAGGCAAAGTGCAACAAAAGCTCTAGTATGTAACTCCCACTACACTAGAAATGTATGTTATGAAAGCAGGTCAATAGCAGAGCCCTTAACAAAAAATTAACTACTTAAATGAAGTAGATCTGTAGTTCTTTCCATTCCAGTGTAGCACAATGAAATAAGTTTTAAAATGATTAGTCAGCACTTAATCAAAGATACTGTGTAATACTGAATACATTCTAGTTTTATCAATTGTTTTTATGATTTTATAGATATACAGTATCTTTAGTACATTCAGATTTAATATTATTTATCTATGTTGAAATTAGGTCAGATTTTATACTGTTTATATTGGAGAGCTTTCACTGGCTGTTTCCTCCCTCTCCCAGCAGTTAACAAGAGAAAAAAAGAAAACATAGGGTTGAACTTTGTCTTTAGCCAGATCTAGACTGCTGGCAGTAGGCTACAAGTTAAAAATGGATGTGGTTTGTTTCAATTTGTTTCCTGAATTGTTTATCAAGAGGCATACAAGCTGTGTTTTAAAACATTTTCCCAGGATGTTCCTACACCTTCAGGTCTGGCCATGATTTGCAAGAGAAGATACAAATTCCTCACAATGAGTGACTTTAATACACTGTTTACCTTACATTCTCCTCCAGCATCCTAGGAAAAAAACCTTTCATATAAAATCTAAATAAAGTCCCTCCTTCCACTGCATTATTGTAATTAGGATTATTTCCAATGAGGCTCCAATAAATCAGAAGTTTGAGCCTTTTGGCAGTCTTTGAGAAAGTGTTACGTGGACTAATTAGAAAAAGAATAAGGTTTACTTCCTCTTAGCTTAAAAGCCATGCTGTTTCATACCATTCCTTCTTTGTCTGTTCTCCCAGTTTTGGGAAAATGTATTAGACAGTATTGGCACTTTTGCCACAACAAGAATCTGCTAATCACTGAAAATTCCTGTATCTCATCAGTTTTCAAGGACCAACCACATATTTTCCAAGTTTCTATGAAACATGCAAAACTGCACTTCTCAAAGGACAAAACCACAAGGTCCAGAAATCTAAAGCAAGACACCAAGTGGCACAGTTACTCAAAACTCACTTGGAAGAAAAACTCTGGCAAATTTCTTCACAAATCTATCAAATAAGAATTCAGGGTGAAGTTTCGTAATGTACAAAGCCACCATTTGCTCAAACAGTTGCTAAACAAAGGAAAAAAAACCCCAAAACCCTAAACAAAACCATCAGCTCCCTCCAAATTGATCAGCCCTTTTAAAACAATTACTTATGTTAACAGATTGGGTAGAGCTGGCCTCAGGCAGGCCAAATAAAAGATCTTAGTCTTTTGGTCTGTCTAAAAATATTTCAAGAATACACTCAGCATATCCATTCCAGTCTACTACTTACATTGTCCTGTTTATTGCAGATAATCTTTGCATAACAGGTATTGTTATCTCTGCCTGGTACTGTCCATTCAAGTGGCCAGAACAAAGTGTGATAAACCTGGGAGAATGACAAGAAAAAGAGCATTAGAATTTCACAAATTAATTCAGTCAGACATAATTCTAATTTTTAGTACCTTTATAAATAGGTGGTTTGACATGAAGCCCACCAGATGTTTATTACATAAACTAGACAAGACAGTCATTTCTGTTTCACCCAGCCCACAGAGGCCATCCTCCAAAAGTCAGCAGAAGACTTGACTCAAACCATGTACCTCTGTTTAAATACTTAATTAAAACAGCAACAGATACACAGCATTTAAGATCGTACTTCTAGAAAGAGAAGTGTAAGGTTAATATCCAGTTTCTGTAAGTTTAAACCTATTCTGCAGAACAGCTAACAGCAGGAGCTAAATAATGCCAAGTGATTTCAAAGACATAAAGAGTTAAACACAAGGCATGTAAGCAGCTTTACTGCAACCCCCCAGGGAAGTGCAGAAGCCAGAAATTACTGTAGAACGTGGAAGTTATGCCCAACCCTCCTACAGTCATATGATAAGGTCAGGAAAAACTGATTCCCAATTCAAGTATAGAGAACCAGCAGAGAACAGCCAGTTCACCTCAGGAGTTTGGTACACTTCAGCAGAAAGTCTTTAATTCATGACAACAAGTAACAGTTTTGCAACCCAGGTTTGGCCTCCTGAGGTCAAATGCTTCTCAGCTGCCTGCAAATAGCTACAGGCAATTCTAATGGTATTAAGTCCAGTCCTGGGTTTCTGTGAATCCAGTATCTTATTAGCCAGATGAAAACACTGCCAAAACAGTTCTACCTATCTTGCTAACCTTCTAATCTTGTTTTAACACTATGCCTTGGGAGTAAAGCAGCAAGGCCCAAGAAAAACAGTCTCAAGCTACCAGTTAAATGATTCTTGAATGCTCTTACCTCCAAGTTTTGCTCTCCAAATTCTTCTACGGCTCTTTCTTCAGGAAACCCACAGCTGCCATACTCTAAAGGAGTAAACACTGTCGTTGGTACGTTGATATAGTCACACTAAAAATAAAAAAAATCATATTTAGACTATACAAGTTCTATACGTTTCATAACAGAAAAAGTTGTATTAGCACTTTTTTTTCTTTTTTACAAAACACTTGTAGAACCCACAGACAAGTGGACAAATGAACTCAAGTTACTGCAATTTTGAGGCAAAAAGCATAGAAATAAGTTGAAGATGTATGCTTATAGTTTTACCTTTCTGGAACTACCCCCATACAGCCTGCGGGCCAGCAGTCTCCCTGCCTGAATGGCAACTGGGGTAAGTTCAAGCTTTCCATCCAAGATATCCCCAATAGCATAAATATAAGGCACATTGGTTTGTTCTTCATCATTTACAGGTACTTTCCCATTCCTTTAAAACAAACAGAAGAGAACAGAATTCAGCATTACAACACTCCTCAGAGCTTGGCAAAAAAACAGAGGGGAGGAGCTCTGCCACAAAGGTGTTATTCTACCTACTGAGTACATTTTATTGAATATGCTTATGCCTTTTGTCACTTCAAAAAAGGTTTTAAAGGTTCACATAAATGCCAGGTATAAGACCATTAAAAAAAAAAAAAAATCCATCAGTACCAGTATGTACTGTTAAAGAGTTTAAAAATCCTTGCATTCAGTGGTTTAAGGGAATTGAGCAATACTCACTTCTCATTGATTTTCACACCAATCGTGTCTAAACCAATATTTCTGGTACATGCATCACGACCAATGGCTATCAAAACCTAAAAAACAAACCCCAAAATTAAATACAATAACTTCATGCAAGAGAAGCATAACATAACACTTCCTTTGGTCTTCTACTGAAAAAACTGAAGCATATGAATGAAGTGACTTTTTCAAAATTTTTTTCAGAAGCCACCAACAGGTCAGTCTTCCCCATGTGCAACTTGTTTCAGAGGTGCAACAAACAGCAAAACAGTACTTTCAGAACAAAACCAGAAGCAACTGTTCATATGAACTAAATTTCGTGCACAAAGTTTCTTTCGCCCATTCTGCGGACAGGGTTCAAATGAAGATGAATATTGAATTTTCACATATTTTTTTACACCAGTAATTTAGTTTTTTCAAGCAGAATTTCCCTTGAAAAGTTGTTCAAGAAAAAAGTATTTTCATACATTTTCACATGTATCTGTATTCAGTTATTTCAAAGCCAGAAATGCTTACAGTGTTATATTCTCCTTCAAAGATTTCCGCTCCCTCAGTAGACTTTGCCGTCACTTTCAGCCTTCCTGGCATGCCTTGCTCCAGCTGTTCAACCTGTGCAAATTATTGTAAGCTTAGAATGACCCACAGAGCAGAGATCATTTACACTGTCACTTCAAGCCTTGACCTGCTAATCTATCACTCAACAGTAAAACGGCTTAGCCTCATAAAACATTTATTTCTGCCGAGAGCCAAAGCCTTCCCAGACAACACTTGCATTTTACATGCGCTGTTCAAAGTAACCTTGTGTGGAGAGAGGAAACCTAAAGAAAGCACTTGCCTGAACAGGTACAAACTTCCTGAGGAACTTCACGCCGTGTGTTTCCATGTAAGCACCTACTTTTTCGGCCATTTCTTGGTCAAAGCCCCGCAGAAGGATGGAACGCACCATCACCGTGACATCCAGACCTAGACCAGCAAGAAATCCTGCACACTCCAGAGCCACATAGGAAGCACCCACAACCAGAGTTTTGCCAGGACAGTAAGGCAGGGAGAAGAGGTCATCGCTGAAAAGGAAAGAAATGTAAGTTACAAGGTTCTTCCAACACAAGCTTGTTTGTCTTTGCAAACACTCGAGCAGACAAAGTTCAGTCTACTATACCTTTTTAACCTCACCTTGTAACACAGAATTCTTTATCTCCAGGGATACCCAGATATCTAGGCCTTTCTCCTGTTGCCAGGACAAAAGTCTCTGCTGTGTGATAGGTTACTTGTCCTTTTCTATTAGTTGCCTGTTGATGAAGATGCAGTTAAGACAGTCTTTTTCACAGGTTTTAAAATAAAAACTATGTTTAAGAATGAAGAACAAGAGGTTTAAACAACAGACTATCAGGTTTTTCTCACATTAGAGCACTTAAAATCACTTACTTTTTGAATCCTGCCCATTTCAACTACCCATTTATATTGAACTATTCGTAACAACTTCACTTTCAGGTCACAAAAAGCCACAACAAATTAAGACCCTCTCTGCCCCTCCCAATAAAAGGCCAACATAATGCTAATGACAGAATAATATCAATTAGTTCTTAGGCTAATGCAGAAATTAAAAAATTAAACTAGTTGCATGATTTCAGCGAGCCTAAGATCCAACCTTTAAGTGAATTCAAACTAATTTAACCTCTAGAGACCCTTGGTCTTTCTCTCCCAAAATCTGATCTTCATTTTTGCTCTTTAGTTATTTTCCAACACAGACAAAGGGAAACTTCCCCCCCATTGAGTCAACAGATAATTCAGGTTGGAAAAGACCTCAGGAGGTCATCTAGTCCAATCTCCTGCTGGAAATCTTCCTTTTCTACTTCATTTATTGACTAAGGACACTTAAGCAGATGACCTGCATGCCTGGACACTACAACAGTTGGCACATGAGGCACATTGAACACACTACTATCTTTCACTGCTGGTCTCTGGGTTTGAAACACTTGTAGTTCAGCCTTGATATTGAAAACAGACAATTACACCCACTGAACGCTACAGTTGCCTTCAAGATGCACTCTTCTAGGTTAACCTTGCTACAGTATGATCATTTACAGCAAGATTGCCAGCACATGCTTTGTCTTGCAAAACTGACAGTTTAATTTGTATGCTGATGCAGCATAAGGTTCCAGCAGTGCTGTTACGCAAGTGCTTAATCTGAACTTAACTTCAATAGTTTTTACGCTTTAGTATGAAGGTTTTCCAAGTTGCAAAATCATACAGCTAAAGCTATTCTTTTTTTCCCCTCCTCACTCAGGCTGCTGAACTCAGTCATGAAGTTAGAGACCGAGACCACCTTACTCTATTCTTGCAAGACACAGGTTTAAAGATATCCACATTACTCTTACGTAACAGTTACTAGGTTTGCAGGCACTGTGGAATGTACTAAAGTACAATAATTATTTAAATCAATAATTTATTTCACAAATGAGTTTTTAACTTCAGTTGACCTAAGTTGGTAATATTAAGATGAAGCCTTTTCTGTGCTGGATTTCAAAAGGCAGTTTTAGAACACAAGTTTTCCCTCCCAATTAAGTCTTTTAAATGCAGGGCATACCTTAATTTTGTGTGGTTCAACGAATTCTCCATAAGAATTGAGATATGTCACAGACTTTTCTCTCAAGGATACTCGATAGCCCCAGTTTAAAGAACCAATGTAGTTCTGAATTGCTTCTACCATGACCTCCCAGTTGTGTTTAACTGAAATAAGACATTAATTTCATATTTAAAGAAACAAAAGTGCAGTGAACCCTTAAAAAAAACCTTATTCGCTATATATCATGCTAAGAAAACATCATTATCAGTAATGAGGATAATTATTAAGGTCTTGTTCTACTATGCTAATATTTACTTGACTTGCTACTATCTGAAATAAGTCCATTCTAGAAGTTCTTTCATTTATTTCAGATAATATAGGGAGCAAAACACAATTAACTTTCAACCCTAAAGGTTTTTATGACTCAAGAATGAGGATGCCTTCTGATTCACCTAGGAAAACTACTGAATTCTGCTTCTAATTCACTGAGTCCAAAGTACAAGAACAGTCTTGAGCTCAGCATCTCATCTGTACAGTCTTGGGCTGCCCTCCCTGTTCTTACTAACCTTGTTCTTCATACTGCCACCCGTATTTCCTTGAATCTTGGAGTGCCTGGCCCAGAAGTGCTGCTTGATGCATTAGCTTCTTAGGAATGCAACCTACATTTACACATGTGCCACCAAGTCCTAAGATGGAAAGAACCACGTTATTGTTTCCAAAAACAGGACATTTATGCTTTTCCTATTGTGTGCTTTACATAATCACCCATATATCAGTTGGTGAAGTTTGCTATAGTCACACAAGTAACATGAAATTTCTGTTGCAAGAGACATTTTAAAATACAATGAGTACACTAAGCTTATAAATTTGTATTCAGCTTAAGAAGTGACTAGACTCACTGAACCAAGATGGGTACAGTGTATCTTAAACACAGACCCAGGTTACTTATTCCACAGTGCTTAAGATTTTGGTCAAGTTGGTAAGTAAGCAAGGCAGAAAGCCCAGAGTTCCTAGAGTTTAGTATCAGCCATTATGAGGAATTTGAAACATGCATGTGTTTGACATACTAGCTACAAAAGCACATTCATTCCTCAACTCAATAAAATTTCACCAATGAAGTTCCTCACTCATTCTAAACTTCCAATATCACTTCCAATAATAAGGTCAGAGAGCAGGTGTCTTTAATTATGGAAAGGGGAGATATATATAGGCATGTAGTCACTGTTCTAAAGGCAGTTGTCCACAAAACAGAATCAGTGCACACACACCACCCAGACACTATTTGCAAGTGATCAAAACTAGAACATTTGACAAAGAACAGAGTTAGCAATGCACAAAACAGCAAGAACTATCCAGAAAGGCAGCAGGCATGCCAGGAAAACAACTCCTTCTGTTATCTGCATACCAAAATCACAGGAATTTAGCCTCAATTTCTAAGAACACGAATCCATAATATATAACATCTCAGTATGTATCACTGGTACTTGAGCATCATAAAATACATGATAACAGAAGCTTACCCCATGTGGTTCCAAGAGGTGTTGGAACAACATAATCCAATACCATCACTTTCTTTCCCAAGGCAGCAGCTTCCTACAAAAGATGGAAATGATCAGTCAGTTACTCAACCAAGAAGGTCTGTCCAGTCATTTATGTTCATGATACACTTAGCACTAAGAGAAGGCTTCTTTACTATCTTTACTAGTTAGTCTCATTATCATATATCATATCATATCTTCTATCTTCTTCACTAGACAATAACTGAAATCCCTCAGAAACTACTACTTTCTTCCAAACTTTGAATGTCTGCTTATATGTTCAATGCTGCACCCACATCATTCTATGCTGTTAAAACCTGAAAAAGGTAAGAGATGGATTTATGAGCCTATGATACTCTTCTACCTCACCCAAAGAAATATTTATGCTGTTAGATCTCTTTTCCCTTAGGAGGGTGGGACTGACTGTTCATGGATGACAAGAAGTGACAGTTGGAAGCACTTCATTTCAGGTGACTGATGATTCTGTATCCTAAAGTGTTAAAAGTCTTCAAGAGTAGCCTTTAAGTTTTCCAGATTACTGTCTGGAAGTGTTAAAGTGCCTGTGTATTACACATGAAAAGGTACTTAAAAAACATTTGGTTCCACCCTCAGCCAGAAAACTAAAACCTATTATTAGGATCAAGACCTGAATAGACATTGGCTAGAAACTGGTCCACACAGACCATTATCTCCTGAGTGAGCACCACTACTGGTTCATTAATTAACAAGTTGAACAGTAATACTCATCATAATATACACTGTTTTATAGTAATATAATTGAGAGATTAGCTTTTGAAGAAGTTTTACATACAACATGTTCTTTAATGAAATTTTCATGACATACCTTGGAACATGCAAGTCCACCTGAGCCACCACCAATGATAATGAGGTCATATTCATAGGGTTCTGTATCTTTGCTATCTCCAAGAAGTTTCTGCAATGATCCATCCTGATAAGCCTGAGAGAGAGAGGAAAAAAAAATAATCAAATTAGCACACACATTTTTGAGCAAACAGCAGCTGAGTCACAGTGACTCCTCTGAGCTAGAACACCCAGTCTAACAGGTCACACAAAATTTAACTATGATCAAACAGCAAATTCACTCAGTATTGTCTATTTCTATCTGATTTTTAAAGTTAAGTTACCTGGAATGTTGCATCACAGCCACCTATGTGAGTTCCATTGACAAATACATTAGGCACTGTCCTCTGATTAGTTAACTCTGCCAACACTTGCTGAATACTGGCCCCATCATCTAAGAATAAAAAGAACGGGTACATTATGAACAATTTTCAGGAAGAGAGCTTTTAAAACAATCTGAAGTATTAAAGGTTTGGACTGTGATACACCATAGGCCTGGTAAGAAAACAATTCCATTATAAACATCACATCTGCAGGTTTCCTGAACATAAGCAAGCCTTCAGAAACTACTTGTCAAAGGAGCATGCTTACATACAGAGGTTATACTGGTGTTTCAAGCCATAATTCTACAGAATGAAGTTAAAGTAATAAGAGTTTAGTCCTTTTATTTCCTCGATTCTTATCGGTCTCTTCCTGACAGTGTCACACTTGGTACTCCACAAAAATTCTTTTCTAGCTATCACAGGACATCACACAGACAGTTTTTCTTTCTCGAGAGCTGTCTGGTTTTGGGGCATGTTCTGTATCCATGCACATAATTTTGCCCAGCAGCTCTGTATTATGAGAATACTGGGAAGGGAAGTATGAACATGCTTTTTTACTTACCCTAAAGCTACCTTCAGACTTTTTCTACCCACCACAATGTCTTAAACTTTCCAGTTTTAAAATTATCATTGCTTGATCTGACTTGTCATCTGAATGATTAGTACCTACACACAGGCTCAATTTGGATCTCTTGGCAGCAAATGTGAGAAGGAGCATTTACAGTAATCACTTTGACTAAAATCTTTTTATTCCAAGACCCCATCTATTTTGTATCAGTAATCTGAGCAGTTGCAAGGGAAATACATTATTAATTATGAGGAATTCCAGGGTAAAAAAAAAAATAAAAAAGGGTTGTGCATTGTACTTTGCATATCTTGGGCTATAATTACTTCACAGTACCACAACTTGAATAAAAAGTAAAAACTATGAAGAAATGAATAAACACGTACATTTCTCCCAAACATTGAGACAAAAACACTTCAAAAAGGCATTAGAACTTTAGAAAAAAAAAATTGGAAACTTAAGTTTTGTACAGAAAAAAAATTGATCATACATATTCAACAGCTTACAAACAGTGCAACTAAGAGTTTACTAAGAATCATGCAAGAAACTACTTGTTCCTAAAACTACATTAAAATCTACATGCACTCTGTACATATATGCATAAGGCACTGCACATATGCTAAAACTAAAGCAGCTTGGACTTTAAAAAAAACCCACCTCAAACTAGCAGCAGCCAAGGTACTAGAATTTACCCTTCCTTGCAGTGACTCAGCAACTTTCCCAAAGAAGGTCACCCATATACCAAGTCAAACATTAACAACTCATCCAAAGCCACAACAGAAACAGAAGTAGGAAATAATACCACAGACTTTTTCTCAAAAGACAGAGCTCTTTGTAGAGAAATCGGATCTCACATCCTCTATCAATTGCTCATTTTTACAGTTAAAAAAATTTCAGTTCTACTAAAAACACATTCTTTTTTAAAATCCACATTGAAGACTATGTTTTTATACATTCTCTGATTAGTTCAAGACAGCTTAAGGAATCATGCACAGTCATCCATTTTTGGTTACATTAAACAGCACATGATGGATTTTCTTTCTCCTACTCACCAGTCACATCAAGCTCCAAAGCATAGTACTCCACACGCATGGAGCGGAAGAGTTCCTTCACCTGCAACACAAACAGACACGAGGCCAGTGCAAAGCTTTCTCAATATCTGACACTCAGGGTAAAACTGACTCTTGGACATAAACAGGGAACCTCTAAGTCTCAGTCACTATGCTCTGAGGGCTGGGCTCTATGTGGCTTTGCTAAAGTTTGGCACTACTTTATGTTTTGCACTTAAAGCCGGGCTATTTAACCTTCCGAGACAAGTTTCATTACCTAAGGAAAAGTTTCTATACACAGTTTCCTTAGCTGCAGACTCCTGCATCCCTGACATACCAAAAGCCAGGAAAGTGGTTGCCATGTGGAAAAACAGAGAGATAAAGCAGCAGCAAGATTCTTTGGTAGTATTACAGAAAAAAAAAAGCAGAAGAAGGGAGTAGAGGATAACATGCAAAACAAAACATTCTCAAGAAAATAAAAAGAATCTGGCATTACAAAAAGCTGCAGAAAATTCTAATACTTTCTAAGTGTACTCAGCTGGGTGTTTTTCTAACCTCAGTTCTGGATGGACAGAGTGTACCATTACCAGATTCATACCAGGCAGCCTTTTAGAAACAAGATTTTTACAGTAGCATTGTTTATTAAACTCTCAGTATTCAAATTGTGAATTGTCTTTCCAGATGGACAATGCCATCTCCCAGGCAACTACCAGCAAGACAAGAGGGCATGGCCTTTAGCTGTGCCAGGGGAGGCTTAGGTTAGATATTAGGAAGAAATTCTTTACAGAAGGGGTAATCAGGCATTGGAATGGGCTGCTCAGGGAAGTGGTGGATTCTCCATCCCTGGAGGTTTTTAAGATGAGACTGGATGTGGCATCAGTGCCATGGTCTGGTAACCACGGCGGGGTTGGATCAAGGGTTGGACTTGATGATCTTGGAGGTCCCTTCCAACCCAGCTGATTCTATGATTCTATTCCATACCTCACAGCACAGGATGTAGTATTACATACAGCAGTATTTACTCCTTTGAAATATAATCTGCAGACATGCCTGTGCAAATGAATATTGTAAGACTATGCATTAAAAAAATAAATCTGCTTTAATCATAATTATTTGGATGTGAAAACAGCTCTAGCAAGAATCACTAAATGCCTGTATGATGGATCCACTTGCCAGCATGGAGTCTGAACATTTTACAACCAGCTTTCTGATGAACCTCAAATTTACTTACAGTGCTTCATTAAGAGTATGCTGAGTCACAAGATTATTCGAATAAGTTTAAAGATGTCAAGTACATGATGAATAAAAATGTTTTTAATGTTTCTGTGATCCATGCTGTTACTATGCTGAAGACTGAGTATTCCAGTGCTTTCTGACAAAGTTTCAGCTTTATACAAACAGGAAGATTTTGTATTCTGTACCAACCACACAGTGAGTTTCTTACCCTATCATGTATCAACCACAACACACAAAAATAAGCTCTGCTTGTATAATTGATTGTACTGGTTCTACAGTTATAGAATAATTGAAGTTGTAAGGGACCTTTGCAGGTCATCTGTCCCAACTCCCTGCTCAAAGCAGAGCCAAAATGTGAAAGCTGATCACATTGCTTAAGCACTGTCCTCTCATTCTGAACATCCACAAGGACAGAGACCCCAGAACATCCCTGGGCTGGTTCAGTGTTTGACCATCCTCACAGTAAAGAACTTCGATCTCATTGGAGTATCTCCCACTGCAACTTATGTCTGTTGGTCCTTATCCTTTCACTCCTCAACTCTGAGAAGAGTCTGGTCATCTTGACAGCTGAGGACAGTAACTAAAATTCCTCCTCAGCCTTCTTAAGGTTCAACAAACTGAGCTCCTCCTTCACACATCCAGTGTGTGAGACACTTAGTCCTCTACCCATCTAGGTGACCTAAAGACTTTGGTCCTAAGCTCCCCATTACCTTAAGACCTTGGTCCTAAGCTCCCCATTACCTTCAGGCTTGCTTCCTGGAATGATTATGGCTACAGGCTGAATGAAAAGAAAACAGCAGTGGAACTGCTGCAGACCTCCACTCTGCATCTGCTGTTATTAAGCCCAAGCTGAATGCCATGAAACATCTAAAAAGCAGAGTTTAAAGAGATTACTACTAGGATGTGGTAAGTTAAGAATCTGGAGGGAAGTCACAAAATTAGCTACTTGGCTGCTAGTCTAGTTTTCAGCAAAGTAGAAGAGTAACAGGCAAGATTTCATTAGTTTGTTGTTTGTTTTTTTTTTTTTAAAAAAACTTTACCAAAACATTGCAACAGCAGCTGGCAGGAGGGAGGACAGGACAGAACATTAGTATAACAAGAAAGGATTACACTCAAGAGAGGACAGATTTGAGGCATTTAGGCCACCTTTATTCTCTACTGAAGATATGTAGTAGAGAGAACAAAAATCAGAAGTCAGCATCCTGATTAGAAGTAGCTATTGCACTTTATACTTACGAACAGATTATACTTGTGCTAATGAAACTGAAAGAAAGAACAGTAACATATGAGCAGTTACAAAATCTTCAACGCACGCAAGAGATAACAGATCACTTCAGTTTGGAAAAGGAAATGATTAGAAGTAGAAAGATAACATACACTAATCATGAGTAATATCTAGATAAGGTGAAGAGGAAATGATTTCTCGGAAATACTCACTGGAGCACTCAGCAACAACTGCTTTTTCAAGAAAACAATTTTGAAATGAAAAGTAAACCTCCCTATGGAACATAACCAGAGAACCCGACACTGTACAAGCCAAAATTAAAAGGAAATCAAAGAAGCTATTAGATCAACTAATGAAAAAAAAAAAAAAATCCACTGAAAACTTTTAACTCAATAAAACTAATACAAACTCAGGTCAAGAAATTCCAATCTCACACAGTGCTGGAAACTCCAGCAGCATACTGGCAGATTTTCTTCCATACAGCCCAACCCTAAAACTGTAATTTCTTTAAAGTGTCTGGAATGAGATACTAGGTTGCATGGTCACTCATATAACAATTTACTTCCCTTCTCACCAATGCAATGATCTCACCTATCTACTAAACTCCAGTTTTCACAAGAAGTGATAGACTAGAAACACTTCCAAATATTATTTAGCAGTAGATAATTTCTCTGAAACTGAGAAATTGGCCTAACTTTAGAAAACTGTTCCTGGAGATGCTGTCACTAGGGTAGCTAAGCAAGTTTGAAACAAGCTTCATACCATAAAAGTAGTAATGGTATGTCCTAAGTCTGCTGTTTCATGTATTAGCTAACATTTCATAATAGCTACAGCTGAATTGACCAGAACTCCCTACGATTGAGAACATCATCTGTAATAGCATAAAATATAACTAAAATAAACAGCAACTTCTATACAATCACAGTTGTTGCTCCTCAAATTTCAACATATCACAGTGTTCAGACTTGCCATTTTTTCAAGCTAGAAAAACCTATGTTTTCTTCATGCATTTCTATCTTGCTTAGTATCTTTCCCGGGTGCTAAGAAATTAAAGAACAGCCAAGTTGTTATGACAAACAAGTAATTCTACCACCACCCCCTCTCCACCACTGTCTTGTTAAACCAATTGAACAATAAATTGCATTTGCAGAAGAACAACTGCACAATTGCCAAGTCATGTTACTAGCTAAACTGAATACAATCAACTATTTAATTCACTTACAGAATTTATTTGCAGCGCTGTTTCTGAAGGAAAGAACAAATCTTAATTTTCTTCCAGCACAGCTACCTCCATTTGAAATAAAGAATTCTTTCCATCCCCCAAATTAGGTCCTTTTTAGAGCATGAGTGTTCTCTGCACTTGTGCTAATCATCTTCAGTTTTTCAATTAATCCTACCAAAAGCATATTGCTAACAGCCATCCACAGTAAAAGACAGACACAATGCACACTATTCATATCTGTCTTTAAGAACTCAGAACTATGTGATTACAGGCTAAGTACCCAAGCTGTAACTACACTTTCAAATTATATCCACTTCATTAATTCTACAGACTAGATCAGCTAGCAAGAATGCTGCATTACCCATTGTTTTCACATTCCTTTCACTAATTTCTAACTCTTCAGTGGGAGTTGTTAATACCCACAGTGTTGAAGATATTTCTCTGTTTTATCACTTGATGTCTCATGTGAGGCTTCATTCTCTCAAACTTTCTTCTTCTAATTTTCTGCCTGCAATCTATACCTCTGCTACAAGTTTTCTTCATTATATTACCTTTCTCTTCTACTCCAAACAGAAACGTAAGCCAAGGAAATCCACCTACCAATCAGCTCCTCTTCCCTCAGCCCCATTTGTCACCTGTTCCTTCACAAAAATTCATAATAGGTCTTTCAACTCCACCTCGTAGAAAGGGCCATGAGAGAGGGCCCTCCTACTCCCAATATTCATTCTTCCCCTTTACAAGACAATAAAGATAATATTCCTCATATCTGACTGCTTCCCTGAAGCAAATAATCCTGCCTAATGAAGAAGGCCTGAACAAATCCAGGAAAAAACAATCTGGAATTTAATTACTACAATTAAGTCTTTTTTCCCCTCAAGTTCATTGCCTTAGTCTAGACCTACTGCAACACCAGGAACAGATGAAGGAAAAAGGCCCAAGGCTTAAAAAGTTACTGTGCCATTGTATGATCTCAAAACCACTGGACTGAGTGCCACGAGCATCAAGACTTGCAATCATAATCAGTAAAAGCAAACAGGGCGATACAGACAGGAACGACTAAGCATTTCTAAATGGGCAGCACTGAAGTCCTCAAGAAGAGAATTTCTCCGCAACAGAAGGTAACATCTCTGTCAACTGGACTAGACTGGAGCAAGACTCCAACGTTTCATTTACCAAAACTTCCAGTGAGTAAATTGTTAAGTAAATTTTAGAAGCATTTGAGCTGCCTCATATGCTGTACTATCTGCCAAAACATAGTTAGAGAGGAGGCACTGGTTTTGTCTATCCTCTCATACACAGAGGCTTCCTTTCCCAAAACCTCAATTAAGTTTTAAGTGAGATACAATATACTCATATAAGTTTTTTACAAGAGGGTCATACATAACATTTCCTCCCCCACAAGAGCTCCCGGAACTAAACCCAACCTACACGTGGGAGTGAGGCTTCAGAGTATTTTCCTGGTTGTCAGTTCCATTGAGGAACACCAGGACTCGACCCCACAGTTCCAATTATGCTTTCCCACCACGGTCACATGAAATATGGCAATGTGGGGTTTAACTAAAATTTCATAACATGCTCTTTGTAAACATCTAAGAATCCCAATGCCTACAAACACCCACATTCTGTATGGTCTATGACCAGTGTGTTGGTATTGTAAAATTCTAATGAAGGCCCTGGGTTTTTTTTAATTACTCTGGCTCAGCAGTTATAGCCACCCTGTGACATGGATGCGCAACCAGGGCTAAAAAGATATTTTCCTCTAAACAGCACAATTAATCAAGAGTGCTCTTTTTTTTTTAAAACGCACATCATAGCGAGCATTTAGAACTTAAACTTGCTATACAGTCAGCCTTCTCCCTGAAATTTAGAAAGAGCAGAAAACAACACTTTCCTGGGACGCAGCTTTGTCCAAGCTTAACGCCAACGCGGTACCCAAACTTCCAGGGAGAAAGGAAGACATCCAGCACCCTGAGCTTCGAGAAGCAGCTACAGGAGCTGATCAGAACTCTCCACACATCCCTCTACCCGCGTGGCAAAGGGAAAAGAACTGCCAAGGACGCCAGTTCGGATCTTTGCCTCGTTCCACGCCTGGTAAGCGGTTTCCAAGGGCTGGCACGTGGTGCTCCAGAGGAACGGGCACAGCGCTACCTCTGCACGCTCCAAACCCCATCCCCACACAGCCTGAGCTCAGCCCCGCTCCCCTGCGCCCTTCCCTGCCCGAGGCGCTCCCGGAGCAGATGTGTCCCCATGTACCCAAAAAGGAAGGAGGGCCCGCGGGGGGACCGCGCCGAGCCCGCTCCCGCCGCCGCCTCACCTTGTTGCAGTACGGGCAGTAGCTCTTGCTGAAGATCATGACGCGGTGGGAGGCGATGAGGGTCCGCACGCGGAGCTTCAGCCCGTCCCAGTCGGGGAGCGGGGTCTGTCCCGGCGGCGGTGCCATGGCGTGGCCGGCTGAGGCGGGCGGGCAGCGGCGCCTTCCCCGCGGCGGCCGCGCTGACCCTCGGCCGCGCCCCGCCCCTTCCGCGCCGGGCGGGGGGACGAGCCGGGCCGGCCCACCCGCAGGGAGCGGGGGTGAGCAACACGGCGAGAAGGGCTTTCCGCCCTGTATTTCAGCCACGTTCTCTATGAGTCGTTGTAAAGGAATAAAACTACTTTTGTATCAGAAAGAGAAGCGTCACTGTTCACCTAAAGGCGCTCTAGAGAGTGTTAAACTTGCGCTGTTTAACCCGCCCTCCCCTCTGCAACGAATGGAATGAGCCAGCAGGAGGGAGGGGGGAGCGCGCATGAGCGGGGCGGGCGCGCGGCCCCGGCGGCGTGAGGACAGGGCTGGGCCGGTGCCGGGCGGGGAGGCCGCGGGTCCGGGCATCTTACTGTGCCTCCGGGGCTGTGGAGAAGGGACAGTGCCAGCAGGGAGCGGCTGGAAGGGACAGCCTGGAGCTGGGGCTGGCGCGGGGGTCGTTCTTTCCCTCCTCACGGACCGTCCGGCCCGGATCGCCCCATGCCCCGGCCTGGAACAATCGGCGATGGCCCCAGGGCCCCTGGGCTTGTCCTCCCTCGGTGCCCTCTGAGTTAGGGCGAAGTCTGGGAAATAAAAGCTGCTTTCTAGAAGGGGGGAGGAGCCTCCCTCCCCTGCCTTCACCTGCCCCTTGGGTGTTCTCTACACAGGGAGGACAAGGGGACAGATAATAAAATGGATTATGTAATAAAATGGATTATGGCTTGAGAACACAGAAACCAGTTCCCTTTTCTTACACATTCCGAGGTTAAAGGAAGGGGATGCTGAAGCATCTGGTACTGCTTATTGCAGACTGTTCTCTTCCCAAGAATCCTAGTCATTGTCAGGACCGAAAGCTGGAAGGGGATGTTTCCTGGCCAGAACAATGGAAAGATCCTGTATCGGGGCACAGGAGGAATCCTGTCTGGTTACTGCTCTGCTTCGGCAGGGTTTTGGCTGGGGAGTGCCAGGCAGGGTGCCGAGATCCCAAGAACTCGGTCATCTCCCTGCAGAGCAACCCCGTGTTTGCCGATTGCTGCAACAGCTTTCTGTGAGCGATCATAAGGGGTTGTCCTGGTGCAACATCTAAGAACTTCACTCCTGGTACTAAATCAAACCTTGCAACCTCCTGCGTGACAGGAGTTATTTTCCGTAGGTGAGGAAATCACAGAGACAGGTGATTTCATAAGGTTCAGTAGAAGTTTTTAACAAAGCACGTAATGAAGTCCAGTGCTCCCTCCCACGCCTGCCACAGACCAGTCCTACTGCTATTTACTAATGCTAAAAATAACTACATATAAAAGCTGTAATGCCACCAGTGATAAAAATGGCCCTGGTGGGTGACAATTAACTTGCTTAATTCATTTTTGATCATGTGTATGTATGGTGTTCACTGCCCAATGAGCATGAAAAATTGTATATTGCATTTATTCAAATGTTGGCCATGAAAGAGTTCTAGACTAAGAGTGTTTCTACACTCCTCACAGAGAAAAATAAGCCCAAGTTTTGCAGCCTTTTATTTCAGTATCAGCATGTAGGAAAGTGTATACAGTACCTGCAGCTACTAAGATTTGACATAACATGCACGGGCCAGACCTACTCACTGTACTTTGTTCATAGTCCAGCCAAAACTGCTTCTTTGGTTCCTAGCTTTGGCTAATTATTCTCTCTCCTTCTCAGACTCCGTGTGAGAAACATGACTACCCTTAGTATTCTTACAGGAATTAATATCACAAGCTCAAACTTTTGTACCACTGTCTGAAGGTTGGTCGGTTTTCATATTCAACTTGGTCTGCTTTCTCCAATATAAACATCCATTGGCTCCAGAAAGGTCAGAGAAAGGAATAAATATTCAAAATATCTTTTTCTTTTGGCACACTCAACACTGATGGCAATGTGCCATGTTCCATGAGGAATAAATATCCAAGGCAAATTATTCCACTTGAGAGTTTATTTTGCCCTCTGTGCGCTCTCTGCTGTTGGTTATTATCATCACTGTTACCTTAGAGCAAGAATGGGGTAATGATTTTAAACTAAAGGACGGTAGATTCAGACTAGATATAAGGAAGAAATTTTTTTATGAGTGTGGTGAAACACTGGAACAGGTTGCCCAGAGAAGTGGTAGATGCTCCATCCCTGGAAACATTCCAGCTCAGGCTGGATGGGCCTCTGATTGACCTGATCTAGTTAAAGATGTTTCTGCTCATTGCGGGGGGGTTGGAGTAGATGAGCTTTAAAGGTCCCTTCCAACCCAAACCATTCTGTAGTTATGTGATTCTGTGAAGAATGGATGGGGGAACAATGTCAACTTGTAACACAGATGGGTGATATGGAAGCACTGTGATGGCAGTATATTGCTTAGCTTTGCTTTCAGTCACTGTAGATGGTTGAGAGAAAAAGAAAGGACTGAACTCTGGAGAAAGAAGAGAGAAAATGACTGCTTGGTTCTAGAGATGAAGGGACTGCCACATTAGTGTCCTGCCTGTGCACCCCAAGAGATTATAATGGCCCTGATTATTGTTGACAGACTAGGCCCTGAATCTGTCTTCTCTTCTGTGAGTGTTTTTCTCCCACAGAATACCAGATCATACTCAGCTCTCAGGATCTTGCTCTTCAAGTGTGCTGAGAATCGATGTAAGGGGTTGACTAGAGCTGTTTGGGCAACCATTCCACTCACTAGGAGACTATGTCAAAATACTTGAAACAGCAGAAATGCTACAAACATTTGTGAATGAAGTGGTTTACAAGAAGAGATTTTGAGGAAGGGGCAAATGGCATGTGGAAAGAAACAGGAAATTGTTTCAAGCGTAGAACTGTGAAAGACTTGTTTAATAAAGGTTTAAGCATGCTTGCTTGAACTGTGGCTCCCTGCAGGCCAGTCAGCAGCTGTACAAAGCTTCCCCACCTTCCACATAAAAGGCCTTGATCTGCTTTCTCTAATATAAACTCTCTCATTAAGACAGTCCTCTCCTAGGCATTACTCAGCTTAGTCTGAGGATTAGTAAAAACCAAGCCACATAAAATAATTCTTAATGATGTACCATAGTGTGCTATGGGAAAGCATTGAGGTAGAAATGGGTAGGGGAGGTTTATGAATAGAATAGAACAGAATAGAATAGAATAGAATAGAATAGAATAGAATAGAATAGAATAGAATAGAATAGAATATGCAAAATTTCCTCAGCTGTTACACAGGACTAGAGGGCTCTTGGCATTGTAAAGGTCTGATGCCATACTTTAAAACTACACACTGTTCTGAGAAACATGGAGTAAGACAATCTGTCCATAAAAAAAAAGGCTCCAAAAGATAAGTTGATGCAGAAAGCAGATATTGGAAGCATTTCTAAATGAAGTTGTTTGCAAGAAGATACTTGGAGGAAAGAACAAATGGCTGGTAGAAAAGAACCAGGAAAGTGTTTTAAGCCCAAGAGTGTGAAAATCTTTAGCCATCCTTTTGCCTAAAATCAAATTGATTTGTCACTTGGGCTTGCTCCCATTCTTCAGGTGCATTCAAATAGCCACGAGCCCTGATGCTGCTGAAGGGAGTCAATGTAACAGTGAAGAATAATCAGAGAGTTTCCTCCAGCCATATCCGTTTGTTCCCTGACAGTCTACATGTCACAGAACAGTAAAAGAAAGAGCATGACCTATCTCCATTTTTATATTCCATTGAGGATCTATGAAGGGTATTCTCTAAGGTTGCTGCTTCTTTTGTATATCTAGAATGCATAACACAGCTAAGAAGGAGGAGAGAATATGTCTTAAAGATCAAGAAGGTGACAAAAGGCCTAAACCGTGGCCTCAGTCTTTCTCACATTATTCCAGTGCCTTCACTGATCTTCTGGGAACTTAATCTATCTGCACCAGGAGGGGAATAAAGGTACCGCATTTTCAAACTCCATTTCTTGTTTTGGAGAAGGAGCTCCAGATCTCTCCAAAGCCACAAGTATTTCATGGGTAAAAATAAGAAAAGAGACACTGGTTATTTCTTCAGAAAAAAAAATAACAACTGACTCTTCTTGAATTACCGTAGAAATTGGTCATAAACCAGGAGACAGCCAAAGTCCTTAGCCATGACCATGGTTATACCCTTAGTCAACACTGATAATGGAGACGTAGTGGAGCCTGAGCCATGCTGGAGGCTGATTTGTTAGCCAGTCATTCGGGTAACATGTGGATGGCCTGCGGCTCAGAGTTCATGGATTAGTGTTCATGGCAAATGATATCAAAAGTCTTCTGGCACAATCACAAACTTTGGCACTATTAAGTGTATTACAGTCAGCTCGTTGGAGTGTGGATGGTGTGCATAATACAGAGTGTGTAATAACCCTGGGCTCCACTTCTGAGAGAGGGAGAGCCTATCAGGTCACATGAGACTTTGGCCAGGGAGTGAGGGAGAAGAGCTTAGGGAGAAACCTAAAGAAAGAGGTAAATAAGCTCTTCAGCTGAGTGGCAGCACTGTCCAGGAAGGGCTGGGCAGAGCAATAACTTCTGTTAGCAGTGGTATAACTAAAATACAGCAAACATACACACAGAAGAGGGAAATCATATATTCATTGTTGTAAAGATTCAACATCCCAACCAGAATAGCTTGTCTGGACAGTAGTGGAGCATTAGAATGAGGCCTGGATGTTAGCTAATAGTGAGAAGTCAATGGGGGGAGCTCAAGACCCACCAGGAATAATTTTCCTTCAAGATCTTGAATAAACAGTGAGAAGTCGTTGTGCTCCTTTTTGAAAGGCATCAGAAACAAGGGAGTTAAAATGAAATAATCAAAGTGGAAGAGTTAGGACCTGCATCTGTTAATGATGTACACATGCATTTTTTGCATGCAAAACTCACGTCTGTGAAGTTGTAAAAGACAGAATGGGTGCTTGAAGTTCACTTTCCTGGCATTGCAAACCATCTGCTAGTTTGTGTCTGCAAGTGAGAGATGACTGTATATCTGCTTTTCTACAGACAGGATGTTGGTAGTCCTCTGTTTCAGAACTTGGCTCTGGTACGCTGCTGAATGTATCTCATCAAATCTTACCTGTCACACTTTCAGTCTAAAATGTATGGGTACTGTCACTTGAACAGTGTTTTAATTTTTATTAGTATAATTATTGTAAAGTTCTGAGGAGAGCATGAGATTTTCTCAATGCACCATAATTAGATTGCCAACATTCAGGCTCAGGGAACATTCCTCCCATGGGTGTAGGGCACAGGGTTTATTGATAATGTTACACGTATTTTACAATAAATAATAGTATAGAGAGTGCTGGGGCTTCTTCTTCGGGTGCTGCAGTGCAAGGGAAAGCAATGAGGCTGTCAGGTTCCAAGGATTTGTGCAGACCAGGTCTTCCTTTGCCCAGACCAAGCATTAATGAAGTAAGAGAGACTCAGGCTGGATTTAAACCTTAGGAATAATGGCCTCCACAGTTCAGTTGTGTTAAGTGCTGCAAGCCGGAAGCTTTTCTAGAGCTAACAGAAAAAGTGCTGGTGCTCAGCTGCTTTACAGGATGAGCCCTTTATTTGTCTGCTTTAATGAACGGTGTGATGTCCATCTGTCATGCACTGAAGTCACCTCTCCATGCTAGGTTTCTTATGAAGGCTTTTTAAAAGAAAAAAGAAAGGAAAAGAAAAAAAAATGCAGACATAAAGGATAAAAAAGTCCTTAATCTTTCAGAAATATGGGAACTTGGCTGCATTTCTAAGCAAAACCAGTTCCTTTAAGTAGTCATATGCGGCACATTTCCCAGGAGAGTGTTTTAATGAAGGTTGGGTTGTTCCTTTTTTTTAATTCTAGCTAGTTTTAGCAAGACCACTCTTTTGCACTTCCAGTGTAGGGGTCTTGTCCAGGGTCTACTCCCCTTTGCAATCCTCTCTTCCAGTGAAATTCTTAATGTCTTGATCTGTCCACCATGACTGTGCCATTCTCAATTTGAGAGAGATGGTCAGAAGTATCACAGGTTAATATTTCAGAACAGAGAATATTCAAATGTTTCCTACAGTTTCTTTAGCTACACCAATTTATTTTATCCTGCAGCCTCAGAGGAATGCTCAGCAGGGAGGTCAGATAATAAATTCAAAAGTACAGATTTCTACATTGCCTTTTCTAATAGATTTATTATCAAGTGTGTCTCTTAAAGTCTATTTACATGGTTTTCCCTTTAGGTAATTAAATACTGTGCTGAACAGGGATTCTCCCAGTTTTTCACCCTTGGGGTAGCGGCATCCGAGAGAGATCTTTCTGTGCATCCAGATTCCCACCCAGCTCTCAGTTTTTTATTCCATTCTGAGGACAAGCAGATTGGACATCTTTGAATCCTTGGAGTTGAGAACTCTTCCCTTTGTGCCTTTTGGTTCAGCCATACTGTGCCGTCTTCTGATCAGAGTAGTGTTGCTGACTGATTATGTCAAAAGAAGCCGCCCTTTTAGGATTTCCGCTGCTTCAGTGGAATTAGTTGATTTTAAATAGTAGCTGATGCTGACAAGGATAAGCCGTTGGTTGAATTTCTGGATCTATTTAAGGTTTTGCATCTGCCAAGTAGGGTGGCTCCTTCAGTATAAACAGGCCCACCCAAGGAGCTCGCAATGTTTCCTGCTCCTGGGTGGTGATCTCAGGGAGCAATCTTCCTTGTGGTTATCTGGTGTTTCCAGGTCTGGCTGGAACCCAGGCAGATGCAGGAATGCACAAGAGAAGGTACTGGGGAAAGGAGAAGACTTAACAGACTGGCATTTTCTAAAAGTTTAGAGAAGGCTGAAGCTCAAATTTCAGGGATGGTTCAAATAAACCTGTATTTGTGCTTAAATAGATTGCATGGCCTTGCTAAATAGCAGCATAACTCAGACACAAACCCAGACTGCTGTCAAATATCATGATTTTAAAGCAAGTCCCTCAGTTTTTGTGTTTTGCTAAAAACAGTGATGGGGAAAGAAACTCTACCATCTTTTTAAGCTTCTGTTGCAAACAATGGTTTGGAAACATGAGTCTGACAATCTCAAATATCAGGCCGAACTCAACATTTCTTAATGGTACAGTTTTAGAGCCAGCTGATTTTTGTAGGCTTTGGTGGCAAGTTGGTTCTTTAGAGTTTGTCATCTCATTGATATTGTCAGCTCTTGAGACAGTTTTCAAGTGGACCCTATTTTTCTATCAGGTTAAGCCAGAAACCAGAAGGAAATGTTCCCGAACACTGGGGTTGGGGTCTGAATATAGTCTTTTGGAAAATCTGAAATGGTTTTATTCTTCATCCACAGCATTAGCAAGGTGCTGCTTTAAAATCCTAATGCCTGCGTACTCCCTGGAGTCCCTGTGGCTTACATTGCCAAGACAATATTCACAGTATGTCTAGCTAATTTTAAATTATTGACTTTATAATTACTGAATCTGTGAAAGAAAGCCTTAGTACCATTCAGTGAAGGCCTAAAATCCAAATCAAAACAAATGCAGTTATTGATTTTAATTAACTGAGCCCAAAGTGATAGTAGCTCAAGGTAAGAATTGCTGAAGTGCTGCTGTTGGCCTTGAGGTTTTCCAAGGCCGCCTTGTGTTTGTCCTCTTCTTCAGTAATCCACAAAGATCCCTGTCCCCTGGAATGTCAACTGTGAGCACTGCTTTCAAAGTCAAGGGTAGGATGACAGAAATTACTTCTTCCCAGCTCATCCTTCTCTGCTGGGGGGTGCTGCTTTCAGCCAGCTCCACCTGCTGTGGATTACCCGGCATCAGGACCATGCAGGTAGCCTGGTCTTTGGTCTTGCCAATCTTGCATGTCCTTGGTTTGTTCACATACTTCTTATAAGTGTTTTGAGGATGTGGTGGACGTGGTGGGAGGAACAAAGACATGAGACTATAGCAACTAGTTATTTAGCTTAAATAACTGGGTTTGGAGCTCTGCTTGGAGAGTAGGGACAGGCAGGCTAAGGTGGGGAGCTGCTAGCACTTCTGCACTCCCCACCTGATTTTTCAGTTGCTTTTGCTCTCCCTTGTATGGAATCCATTTTGTTATTTTGACTGTTCTCTGGCTAAAGTGTTTTATGTAGTACCTTGGATGTTACTCAGCCACTGATAAGTACTAACAAACCATCTGCTTATCTCAATTTAAGCCAGGAGATAGGCTGTAAAGCACGGCTAGGTTAGGGGATTTTTTGTTTCGTTCTTTCTTTCTCCTTTTAATATGTCAGAGAAAACTGCAGCAGAGGGCACTGTGTGGTTAGGTTTCAGGGGAACACTTACTGAATTGCACTGGGTGTCTGGGAGCAGCCTCCTCCTGAATGCCTGTACAACTAAATAACAGAATATTAAAAACACTTCCTCTGAACAAGAGGGGTTTAGGGTTTAGAAAGCAGACTTTTTTATATTTAAGGACTTGCCTGTTTTAATTTTTAGAGTACCTGGGAAGTGCTAGCATCAGGATCTTTTTCTATTGCGTTCAGGATTTGAAAGACAGCCTCATTAAAGGAGCAGCATAGAACACAGATGACATCAAGTAGGCAGGCTACCTATAATAATGTCATGTTTTGTCATTTATAATAGATAGTTCTTCCAAACCTTTGGGATTCCCACAGCACTTGGCAAATTAAATATTTGAACATTGTTAAAGGGAAGCTTGTTCAAAGAGACCAGGCAGCTGTGAAGTGGGACACGGATGCCATTGCAGCAAGAGGTGCAGTGCTGAAATTCCATTTGAGGGATATCCCCGTTTTTACAAAGCATGTCATGGGACATTTTTAAGTGTCTCTTCAATAAATATGGCCTTGTTTAAGTCATTATTGGAGAGAACTGGATACAGTAAATAACATGCAGCGTTTTCCCAGCACTGAGCATTGCCTCAGGGCTCATCCTACAGCAAGTTCTGTGCAACCCCCCTCACCTTTGGCTGACAGTAGGGAGGTGGATCTGACATGTCTGGAAATTAAATCCGTGGTTTAAAGAGGCTGTGTTTGTTCAGACTGGAGCCTGGCAGTACAAAGCCATCTTCCCATGCCATCCTTTGCTGTCAAGAAAATGTTGAAGATAATGTTAATTATTTCTAGATGCTTCAGGTCAGTGGTGAGGGTTTCTCTGGCAGATAGGGACGCTGCTGTGATAAATACTGTACTTCCACGAACTTCCTCTGGAGCAAGGCTTTGGTCCCAGAGAAAATACCCATTCAAAGTGAAGCATAAACTCACAAAAGAGGCTCATGAGGTCAACTAGATTGTTCTTGCGCTTGAAGTTAAGCATGTGCTTAGATACATAGTAATAAGTTATATTTTATTTAATTCATGAACCTGGATTTCTGGAAGAGGGAAAAAGACCAAGAAGAAGGATGGATTGCTCTGACAGCATCCTGTGAAGAGACTGCCAATGTGGTAGGACATGCAGATAGAGCCCTAGAGAACGGGGCTTGACCTCATGGTAGCAGAGAGTGCAGTCTGTCTTGTTTGGGGTCAAAATCAGGATGTCCTATTTCAGTGTTAAGTTCATGACCTTTCCTACGTGTTATTAAGGAGAGTTGGAAGTGGAAAAGCTGCTATAAAAATGAACTGCATTAAACCCTCCAAAAATTAGAAGAGGAATAAAAAGAATGAGCAGAAAGCCTTCCTCTCTCTCCATCACATAAATGATGTTCTTATCCTAGTAATGGTGACAGGAGGTGGTCAGGTGGCATTATTTAGCTGAATGGCCTGCATTTCCATGTGTGCTCAGATAAAGTTCAAAATGACCTTTAAAAAAATCCATTTTTAAAGATTCTTTTTACTTCAGAAAGGTCCAACTTTAGTAGCTTAAATTTAATTTTGTTCTTGAGGGAACTGGCTATGGGGAGGCAAAGCAGCGCCAGAGACACTCACAGTAAACTAATAGCAGGTAAAATGTCATTTTAAAAAAGTGAGTGGAAAGCATGTGTCATTGCAAAGGGGAAATTAATGAATTCTTTTCCCCTAATTCCTTTCCTCAGGTTTCATTTCTGATGTCTTTTCTGACTCTCACTGCCTCTGCTTATATTAACACAAACTTATTAGCTGAACCCAAGGTCACAAGAATAGGGACTCTGTAGAGATCAGCTGCACACGCAGGCATAGTCATGGGAATACAAGTGTCTCCAGCTCTAGAAACACACAGCTCACAGGACTATCTCCACTGCTCCTCAGTAAGCACAGACTACCTCTTTTCCTATAAATCTCCAGGAACAGAAGGATGAATTGAGTGCAGGCACTTTCACAGCTGTACCCTGTAAAGAACAACAGTGACATGTTGTACATGGCCAGGGACTTCATCACTTCTTAAGAAGCAGTAGTTGCTCTCCTTAGTTCCCACACTAAGGGAACTGGTCTTCACATTAGTAGTGATGCCAGGCCATGAAGAGATTGCTGGGAAACTGCTGTCAGGACTGACTGGATAAGGCATTCTGGCACTGGCCATTTACACAGGAGTGAAGCCACCTGTCTGATCCTAAGGTGGCCTTTGCTTTCATGGAAATTTGATTTTGAACTCCTTTCAGTGTTTGCTGCTCTTATGTAGAACACACATAGAAATTGTGCCAATTTTCCCCAGTGAGAACTACAAAATGCACCACTATAGCAGCTGGTAAGCAAGGAAAGGAGTGGACAAATGTGCGTTGCAACCAACAGAAAAAATTTGCCATCTAAGTCATTGGAATGAGTAAAAGAATCCTCTAGACTTATTGCTGTCCATAGAAAACCATCTTTTTTTCATCTTATACTTCTTGCTGCCTGGAAGATCCTGACTGGATGCTGGGGACAGCTCAATACCTTCATTCTCTGAAACGAAGGTTTCTCAAAAAATATATCCCCTGGATGGTAGCATGTGAAGCCTCATTTTCCCACAACTTATGGACATCCTGGTCTTGAGAATTTCCAATGTCAAGAAAAGAACCGTTGCAGAGCTTCCCAGGACACTTATTTTCTTGCTCCTAAAGTACCCAACTGCCTGTTGAAGTGAAGCTGGATTTAGCTGTGCTGATAGCACTGTTTTGGCTTGTCTTTTAGTTAAGCTGCTGACAAGCTAATCCACACTGCTTCATTTTCCCTGGAGATCCCAGCCCTCTCCTGGGCTTGTTTGGAAGTATAAAAGAGGTTGGGCTGGGGATGGACAGTCAAGACTGCCTGTGTGTAAAAACAACATGGACTGGCCAATATGGGAGAGTCATGCAAGACTGGCTGGGTCAGTTGCTGCCCTGGGATAGAAGGATAAGAAGCTCACTGTGGACTGATGACTACATGGTGCATTGGCTGAATTTTTGCTCATAGCCCTCTCTCTACCTGGATCTCACTGCAGGACAGTGCTGATGGCTTGGCTATATTGGCAAGGCAGCAGCCTGGCCCCTGCTCCCAGCCCCGGTGTGTCTCAGAGATAATGTCCAACAGGAGATCCAATTAGAAGCTTGGCTGGCTAACCAGAAACAGCAACTGGAAGCTGAAGTTGGTGTGCCTGCTGTGGATAAAATAGAAAACTCTACCTGCAAATCCATCTAAAGACTGCTATTGGAAATTACTGTGTCTTGATTCTTTATTGCTAAGGAATAGCCTATCTGCTTCCAAGCCTTTGATGGAATGACTCATTCACAGTAGTCCAGTAACTTCATTTTTTCTCTTCCTGCCACCAAACACAGTAGATCTCCCTCTAATAGCAGTTTGTGTTGGAGCTAATTCACTGTTGAGCCGTTATTATGGCAAACAAGAAATTCAGATATAATCCCATTGGCCTCTCCCTGCAGGAAGGACTTGGACCACGATGTACTGCCTTCCTGGGAACACCTGCAAGCTCAACTTTTTCTTTGGCATTATGTAGCTGAGAGTCTGGGCTGTCTGGATGACCCCAGGCAGATAGTCAAAGATGACTTTAAAGGCTGGATAATGTATTTCACAACTGTATAATCCTGCAGTAGCCTGGGGCTTTAGAGTTGTTTTGTACTGTTTTTGATGTAGGGCTTATTTTAGGTTTTATGAAGAGATGTTGCTTTCTTAACTAACACCGCAGTAGCTCATGAGCTGCTCTGCAGAGGACACATTTGCTTTAGGCTCTCTGCATACAAACCAGTGCTTTTGGGGGGCCTGTGTTCAGACGTGTGCATGGGTGGAGATGTGCTGCCCTATGGATAAATGCATCCCTGCGCATATATGCAGTTCCTGTGCTGACACTGCCACATGGAAAAAGATCTTTATCTTCCAATGTCAAATTTATGTGTATGTGCAAACACATGCTTGTAGATGCAGAGGGAGAACTGCCTGTTCACATGCACAGAGGAAGGTCTGTACAGAGATGTGCAGAAACGAAGTCATGCACTTCAGTTAAGAGGCATCTTTTTGTAATGTTTGTTCATGTAATTGTTGTGCACATATTATTGCCTGCATTCTGGCTCTGCTTAGATCCCTCACAAGTGACAGTTTAACCTTAGCCTGAGAATACATGAACTAGTGATGAAATCTAGAGAAAAGATGTGGGGCCATAACGTAAGAGAACATTGTAGGAGTCCATTTTGACCTATTTTCCCCACCCTTTTCCCCCAACCCCTTCTAGTCTAGTCATAAAAAGTGCTCCTGCTGTTTTTCTCCTCCAGTATCTTTCCTTACAAACTTTAATAAGTAATCAGGTGTGATCAATGCCAGTTTCTACTCTCCTGCTCCTCCTCTTGCTGTTCTAGTGCAGAGCGATTGTGTAAAAATGACCTCCTGGGGATTCTGCATTGTTTTATTCTCAGCTGATCTGAAACTTCAGCCATTTTCCTTCCAACATTGTCCCTGGCCTGTTCTGGGAGAAGAAGGATGCTGCGAGTGCAATCGCTGGTATGTGATCTGGGTCTGAAGCCTGAGACAGCCTCTCTGGTGCTGTGGGAGCAGCAGGGCAGGCATGGCTCAGGTTCAGGCAGGGAGATGAGAGGGAGGCTCAAAGGGGGCATTTAAATGTTCTTCTCTTTTTGCATCTATTTCAAGCCATGATAAAAAGGCACCATATGTTTTCCTGACATCAGGGCTCACAAGGGAAGTGGTATGAAATAAGGAGTTAGGAAGGTAAAGCTCTCTTCACTCATCTTGAGCACAGGAGTTACACCAGTGCAGTGTGAGAGATAGAGGACAAGAGGGGCTGTACCAGCTCATATCAAATAACCATCTAACCCAGACCCCTGGTGTTTTCCAGTAATGGGGGACAATGGTGAAGCTTGGCAAAAGAAAATAAGAAAGAGGTAAATGCATAGCATGGCCTCTTCTGCTGTTCCCTCCCAGCAGCTGACAAGAGCAGTTCAAGGGACAGTCTCAGAGCCTAACATATGTGCTACTGAAGGAATTTTGCACACAGTCTGGGTTTGCTGCCCCAGGGTGAAGCTAGAACACAACAAAGACGTCCCAGGGCAGAGGCACACAGCAGCCCTAGAGGAGCCAAAGCAGCAGTTCAGACTGTGATCCTCCTTGAGCTGCAAACAGAGATGCAAATAGTCTGCAGTGAATTATGCCAGTTGCTCAGGAAAACTATGCCAGAAAGCTCAGGAGGAATTAGCCCAGCTGCATCATCCTTGTTCCTTCTGCATTTAGAGAAATGAAACTCAGAGATTGTACACCTATGCTCAAGGTGCCAGTGTTTACCCTCTCTTCTTTCTAGCTGAGAAAGATAAAAGAAGAGAGGGTTTGTATGCAATCAAAAAGCACCAGAACTCTGGCAACTCTGACAACAGTGTCAACTCTCCCCCTGCCAAATCAAAGGAGTTTGGGTTAAAGTCTTGGCATCAGGGCTCTGTGAGATACGTAGGATCACAAGATATGTAAGGTTAACAGAAAGTTAAAGCCCCAAGCATCAGAATGCCTGTGTTTTCAGCACATCTGTGTTTTCAGTTTGGATTAAGTGCTATGGCACCCTTTGATACAGGAGTCACCTTACAGCCTGCCTGTAGCTGTAACCAACAGAGGCTGCTTCTTTTTGCTCCCTCTTCCCTTTTGTGCACAGCCCATTGCATCACTGGAGTGGGATGAGGATAGGGGAACCCTCTGACCCCAGTGTGCAGCCTCTGTGCATCTGGGAGAATAAAATCTATTTCTCCCCTCAAGCAATTATAAGTGATAACTATTTTGCTATTCAAGGATCGCGATTTCAACACTCGAGGGGTTAATGCACCAGGGAGGCAGCTGATGCTTTCATGCCTATGCGGTATCAAACAGCACAGTTTCCAGGAAGATGAATATCCGTAACCAAGTAGCACAGCAGAGCCCAAAGCCTGTTCAAAAGAATTCTTTTTGATGATCTGGTTTTATTACTTTCAATGAACTGGAGTCTCCAAGGTACCAGTGAATAAGGGATGCTGTAAAGCGGCATCTTGTATACATGTTTCAAGCTGCGTCTGCTGGTGTCGAAAAGGATGAAAGAGAAACTGCTTAGCAATGACCCAAGGGCCCAAACCCAGCTCAAGCTTCCATAGGGCATTTGCTGAGACAAAAAGAAGATCTTAACCATTTGCACTGGGACATGACAACTGGGACACAGCCTACATCATTCACGTTCCCCACGGGAAAACTGGGCCATTTCCAGGACAGAGCATGTGGCATGTGTTATATGTTTCATAAAAGCTCTTTGCCAACTGGAAATAAAAAAGACGAAATGTCAAATCAGGAACAGGTAGATGTGAGTTATGGGGCTTTGTGCTATCTGGAGAATCTAGGGGATTTAATATTACCCTGTGTGAGACACAGCACTGGTCAGAAACCCTGTAGGGAAGTACAGCACTTAACTTCACTGTTCTTGGTTTGTCTGTACATAATATGTGTATTTGGGTATGAAACAGAGCTTGGACTATGAGTATATGGACCCACCTGGGAATGTGGGTCAACATAACCCCCACCAGACATGTGAAGGGAGGCAAAAAAGAGTGAAACCTGATCAAAATCAGCAGAAGGAGAACCCAGCTATGGTTTCTTCTTTAGCCACTATCTTGCCATTTCTGTAACAGCACTAAGGAGAAGTTTTATAGCTGTAGACTGGAGCTCAGCTTCTGAATGGACAGACACTGAACTGTACAGAAACCTAGACTGTTTAAATGTAAAGGAGGTCAGCCAGTGCCCATTATTCCTAAGCTCTGCATACACCATTATAACAATATTAGCCCATGCATTGCCTCTCAGTGCTTTCACTTTGGAATTCAAATCATGTGTGTGTTTTATAAAAGGCTCTCTAGTGTGAGCCTCAGAAATACATATGCACTCTCCAACTGTGTGGGTTTTCTCTTTCCTGCCTAGTGCACAAATTACTCATTGTAACATGATAAATGAATGGAGCTGTGTAACCCTCTTTATAGTTTTCTGTTTTTATAGTGCTTTGCCACCATATGTTATAAATTCATGAAGCAGTTGTAGCATGTAACAGGTTTTTCTGTTTGTTTATTTAGTTATTTGCTAATTCTTACAGCTGTATATAGATGTATGGATGTGTGCAAATATATATATATGTTTGTCTGGTGGACTGAAGCCTAGGAGAAAAGATCAGCTGCATCTGGAGAGCACTTGAGAAGCAGAAAACAAGAAGGATAAAAGTATTGCCTTGATATCTGGTGAGAAGTGAGGAGATTGAATAGAAAGTCACTTCACAGGGAAAATTCACATTTCATGGTCTGCAACATTTTGGGGCAATTTCTGCTAAAGTCAGCTATATTGTACAGTCAAGAAAATACAGAATATAAAATTGCATTGTGAAAAGCCTGGTGAATCTTCGTGTGATCTGTAGCTCGCAGACAGAGAACAGAAGTCATGAGCCAAGGAATGAGGAGAAGCAGAGGTTTTAATAAACTTCTGGGATTTCAGATGGGCATTGTTATGGGATCCCATAGGCTGCTTCTCCCGAGGAATGGAAGCTGGGGGAAGGAGCTAAAAGGAGTGGCTGATGGGGAGAGCATCTGGATTCCCAGGTATAGATGTGAAATCTTCTTCTGCTTCAATCTGCAATGCAATAGGCTTCCCTCAAGCACCCATGTGGCTCAGTGAACTTCTGTGTGGTGCAGTTACAGGAGGAGCAAACCTAGCTGGCCCTTCGGGGGGGGTTATGGTGGGAAGGAGCTGTTTGTGAACGGGGCTTTCTTCTTGCCTATTATTCTGTTCCTCTTCTTTCTCTCAAGTGACTTCTCGGCAAGTATTAGGCCTATCTGTTTGATTCATCTATTGTGAATAGGGAACTATATTCACCAAGTACCAGACAGGTTGTTTTAATTTCCCTGTGTTTCCTGGTGGGAAATCAAGCTGGTATCTTAGTGGAAATCCCTAGATATTAAGACTACTTGCAGTCTGATGGAAGGAGTACATATAACTGCCTATATATCTCTATCCGTGTGAGCATGCATTATTTTCACGTGCACAAACATAGCTACATGCAGATGGGTATATATGTGTGATCATGTGTATTTATTCTGTGCCTGGCCAGTTTCAGTATCTTTTTTAGCAATTCCATTAGCATTCCCATGTGTCTCACTGTTTAATGGAATTGGGCAGGCCGTGTTTACACTTTATTTAAGAAACACTGTAAAAACAAGAGGATCTTAATCATCACTAGCCGTGGTAGCTGCAAATTAAATATCTGAGCTTTTGGAAGCTCATTTATCACAAATATCCTACATGTCTCTAGGAGGGGGACTTAAGGAATCATTGCTAGTTCTACCAGAGGGAGATTATTATGAGAACATATATAGAGTAAGTAAACTGGAATAACACCTATAATTATGGATCTAGTACTTCTAATAAAAATAGTTCCTAGTTTTCTTGTGTCTTATTTTACTTATATCATATATCTTTCTCATTTAGAAAACAGCTTTAATACAGGACCCACCCTCTAAAGCCATAAGTCCAACTCAGGAAGGCAGGAGGGAATCAGGGAGACTATACAATGGGGGATCAAACAGAATGGAGGATAGAGGTTGGCATAAAATAACAACAGTAATTTGCAATATCCTTTCTCTGGCCTTACCAGATTAACCTTGGGACCCTTTTGTCTCGTAGAAATTACAATGTATTTGAGAAAGAAGACTAGCTTAATTAGCAGTTTCATTAAGCCAATTTGCTAATACCTCAGAGTGAAGGAAAATTCTTTCTTTGCGGTCCTAGAAGGGTAAATTATGATGAGTATTTTCCCATTAGGCTGTTCTGTTTACCTACTGATGTTACATTTGCATGTATATTCTGGAATAAAGCTAAATGTAAATTCTGGATCCAATATTACTGAACTTTGTCAGATGGAGGATTTATACACTGTCTTGGAGTACAAACTTGGCTTCACCGTTGTGCTGACAGGCTGAAGTGACCTCTCTGTAGGTCTAATACAAACCATACTTCATCAGAATTGTATGATTTCCATCCCTTGATATTAGAACAGACATACCAGGTCCTCAGCCCCTCCTGGAAGTCAGACCACTTCATAAGGCTCCTAAGCAAGGCTTTTGAGGGCTTACTCTTGAAATGAAGGCAGAATTTCTTACTTGCCTGCATAAGGATTTAGTTGAAAAAAATATTCAAAGTAAGCTGCAGACAAACAAACTGCAGGTATTACCTGCATCAGGATGATGCAAGTGTGCATAAACTAAATGCAACACACAGCTAAACTTTATCTCCACAGAGGCTGGGGTTTACATGCTGTTCTGCAGTGTGGAGTTAGGAAATGGACAGCAACAGTTGGGAATTTAAAAAAGAAACAGTCAAGACTGCTTTAGCCATCTGGAGAAGCAACCTTTATATTATGCAAATGCTTTTCAAGTTTTTTGGGGTTTTTTTTGGTAGGCAGTTTGGGAAGATATGAAGAAACTCTAGTTCCTGAAGTTAACATAGCAGCTCATCAGCCTGCACTTTACCCAAAATAAAAGCAAATGACTTTTTTGATCTAGAAAGGGTCACCATCTCTCAGATATTTTTGTTCAGAGATATTATCCACCAGCAGTGATACAGCACCTGGTCTGTACCAGTGGAAGCTGGCATTGATGTCCAGTGTGAGTGTGTCCATGTCAGTGCATCTGAGTACTGGAAGAGGGGAAAGAGAAAGGAACTCACTCTAAAAAGAAGCTTAGAGAAAAAGAAGATAAAAAAAAAAAATGGACCGTCTCATTCCTTTCTCCACTAATTGATTGAGAAAGATTAAACAATTCATTGAATCACTGCCAATCCAATGAAGCATTTACCAGCACAGCCCAAAGAGATCTTTAGGAAAACAGTGGAGATTCCTCAGCACTGATGGGACTTGAAAAGTTCAGAGCTATTCTGAAAAGTGGTCTTGAAGGCAAGATCTGAGTTGTGCTTTTGCCTGGGGAGTGGTGGTGTGCACACCTTGTCCTTCATCACTAGTAAAACGAGTGTTTGCGGAGCTGCAGGATTTCACAACAGCCTTCTGCTTGGGATGTAATCTGGTGGGGACACCTGGGGACATGCAGTTGTTCCATGAGTGGTGAGATCATGGTTGTGATGTTGGCCTGTACTCTGGTGTACAGCAGAGGCTGATCTGGAACCAGTCCCACTGGTGGTTGTGTTCGATCACTGAGCTGTGCTAAGGAATTTAGCCAGACAGAATCTCTTCATGCGGTATCTCTAGGCTTGTTTACATCCAGGCTTCATGGGCCATCTCACCGGCCTGCTTGGCTCTGTCTCCATTTATTCACTGAAGGAAAGCAGGACTTTGGCCTTACACATCTGCTCCAAAGGTATTAACACTCCCTGTCTCAAGAGAGACCTTCTTCTAAAGACATCACATGGCACTGCTCCTCCTCTTTGCTTTGTTCCCCATTTTGTTTCAGTTAGATCAGAATTTCCAGGTAAAATCTTGCAAGCAAGAACAAAATAGAAATGGACATAACATGTGATATTTGCAGATTTTAGATCTACATGCACCAGTTGTAATTAACCTAGCCTAAGGTCCTGTTAGAGCCAGAGAATTTAACTCAGTAATTCCTGAGGAATTCCTTTGATTGCTTTGATGTTATTTGACTTCCCCTTTGGCGAGTCATGGTCTCCTGTAAGATTCAATCTCACAATTACCTGAACTCCCACTGTTAAGTACGGAATAGTCCTGACTCCCATGGAGCCTGTTGAAATCAGCCCCGGGCAAGATCAAGCCACAAGTCTATTCTCCCTCCTCCCCTCCTCCTGCCTTGCACATCCAGTTTTGTTGCTTGTTACATTGTCAAGTCCTGCCTTTAAGAGTCACTGGGTACTGCATTTGTACTGCTCTCTACCCAATTCCAACACCTCTGAGGTGAGCCTGTGTTAAAATGGCAGATCCTGTGTCATGAAATGTCTTATGCCAAGGACACTGAGTGCCGTCATCAGAGGAAATGAAGCTGATGTTGGTAGTACATGCAAATTAAGCCAGAGACCCACATCCCAGACTGCCATGTAAATCCACACTCTGACATCTGCAGGCACATGCCCTTGGTTCAGGATCTCAACTATGTCAGAGGAGGTAGCTGCCAGGCTTTGACTTCTGGATCTGATTTACAAGGAAAATTTGCAGCGCAGTAGCATAACCTTTTCATTGCCTTTGCTCTGAGCAGAAAAATGAATTGTTTCAGACAACTCAGGATGTGTTTCCAGGACCACAAATGATAAACTGAGACACAAGGGGCCATCAGGAGAACCACAGTTTCTGCCTGTGGACCTACTCTTAAAACCTCCCTAATGGCAAGAGAAAATGGTGTCGCTTCAGCTCTCAGGTTTGTGTACTCAACAGAAGGAATCAGGCTGGGCTAGAAGAGTGATGTGGGTCTTAAGAAATCTTGCCTTCCCATCAAGGCTGTTCAAGTGATTCCAAGTATGGTTATGGGCACTTGCAGCTCAATAGTCAAACTTCTACAAAACATGTAGACCTTTGAGTCTTGTAGGGCATAGCCATGAGGTGGGTTTATTTGCCCTTCCCCTCTGCTGCAGGGGGACATTGTCAGGGTCTGGCCACATCCATCCTTGTATCCATGTGTCCATATGAAGGTTTCTCAAGCTTCCTGCTTCCTTCTCTGTGCCAGGGTAGAGTAGCTTCTATCCTAATAAAGATTAGGAAGGCAAACAGCATCACGCTGTACCAGGCAGCATTAGACCTTGTTCCTGCCCCTGGAGAGATCAGTGCTATTTATCTTGCTCTGAATCTCTGTCTTAATATCTGCAGTTTCTTGTTTCAAATGATTAGTGATCTGATGACTGGCATTAACAGTGATTAACAGAACTCTGCTGAGAAAGAAGCACTGACTGTGTATACACCATCTGAACTGGGGCAGTCAGTAAGTAGACTCAAGAGAGATTTATTCTGTATCACTCCCAGCCCTAGAAGAATGATGCTAAACTCTATCCCTGCTTTATGAAGCCTCTTATGGCACCCCACTGCTAGATTCAACAAACCATTTTGCATATATTTACTGTCTTCCTAGCCCATAAAAGCTGGCTCTCCTTTATTAACTACAGTTTACTGCCACTCTCAGCAGAAGCAAATAATGGAAAGGAAACTGTACTCATTCTGAAGAACCCAATATGCTTCCAGATGTTGTTCACATTGGCAGTGTCTTGTCAAAATGTAATTGCATGTATTGTGATTATAAAATGGTTAATAAACACATGTCTGCCAGATAGTATCACTTCCTCCACCCAATATTACCACTGCAATGCATGAATCCTTTGGAGGTTCCTATTGTTTCTATATCCCTGACTCCCATAAAGCCTAAGTGCTAATAAGTGCTGAGCACACAACACTGGTCCTCCCCTCCTTCTAGGAGCACCTGGAGGAGAAGCTGGGAATACTTCCTAGGAGTCTGGCTAGAGTAGAGGAGAAGGAGGGAGCATCAGAGCAAGTTTGTCATGCCAATGCTATGACTGCCACTGTGGCTATTCGTGTTACTCTTTTCACCTTGGACTGTAGCAGGCTGGTCTGTAATGCCCTTTCCTCCAGTAAAAGTGCTCACACTAAAGTATTTCAGGCTTTACTTCTCTGTAGATCCAAATAGTGCAGGTCATAATGATGTGCTCAACATCCTGGGTAATTGACTGTACAAAGAATACCAGGAAGATGATTTACTTCATGCTTTGGTGGCCACTTAACCTCATACATAGTCTTCCTCTTATTTAGGGGTGGTAGATGAGGGCTACAAACATTTGTGACTACACCTTCCCAGCCAAAATTATTTTGTATGGCTGATACAGGATGCAATTCTGAAGACTTACAAGTGTCATGTCTCCCACAGCCTGCTGGAGGAGACCACAGGAAAGAGGGTCCTCATGAAAAATCATGGCTGGGAGGTAGAACAGAGCCAGCCTATCAAGAGTCCCATACAAGATAAAATGGCCTCACTGAGCTCTTGCATTACAGATCAGAAGTAAGGACTCAGTTCGGTCCCCTATGCTGAATAAAACAACAATATTTGTAGCCACTTAATATTGTTGTGATGGCTCATGGGAGGTGGCTTTCAGTGGTCTCATTGCCCCAAAGAATTACAGAGGAGTGTTCTGTTTCCCTGAACAGCCTTCTAAGCCTGATGAAGTTTGCTGATTGCTCTTTTCCCAAACAGCCTTGAGGGCATGTGGACCATGTCCGTCCCTTTGGTTGGAAGTGTGTGTGTTGCTCTGCTTGAAAGGACAGCATACAGTTGTTGGCAGCACTCTGAGTAAATCCAGCTGCACTGTTTAGCAGTTTAATTATAATCCCTGTGTCTTCCAGACACAGAGCTCTTTACAAGCATTAATTCATTTTCAGAGGTAATCTGGTGAGGTAGCTAAAAATCCTGTCTATTTTCTAAATGTGGTGTAGGGAGAGGGGGATGGAAAAGTACATGAAGACACAGGGGGATAAAAGGCACAAGTTTCATTCTTGCATGTCACCATTTATGACTCTAAATGTATAGGTGTAGTTTTTTAGCTAAATTGCAACCCCAGTGCAGGTGTAGGCTTGGTAGGGATCCCCCACCTCACTATGCTCCACTACTGCAATTTTTGGCCAACTTCAGAATCCAGTTGTGTGGGCATTTTCACACATGAAACTGCACAATTGGAAAAATCATGACCCAGACAGCCTGACACAGTTATCAAAAGCTGTTAGCAGAGCTGGGACCAGAGTCTGTGTGTCTCACCTCTTACCAGCCTGTCTTTGCACCTCTCCTTCCTGTTGTGAGTGAAGGCTCCTGAGGATGGTTCCACCGCGGTGTTGCGTGACTTGTCTTGGTGCCAGTGGCTTTAATGCAGGTTTGAAACGAGTTTGGCACCTCAGAGGAGAAAATCAAAGCAGATCTTTGCACTGCACCTACTGTACCATGTGTGTGGTCACTCTGGTGATGAGTTCTGACAGCATAATTTTACTAAAGTTCATTCCTGACTAACAATATAGATATGGGTATAGGGGAAAAATCACATACTGTTAGCAGTGACAAGGTAACCTTTATCAGGGTACAGTCCTATTAATTGATGCAAAATTCCTACTATAGAGAGGTTCATTGGCTCACAGTTGGCTCTGCCTCCACTTGCTTTTGTTCCAGTTTAACTTTGACATTATAATTAATTTTCTATCGTTGCCTTCCCTTGAGGCCATTGTCTCTGTCAGTCCACAAAGCATCTCTCAGCAATATTTCAGGAAAAGCTCATAGACTAGATATACCTATCTAGCTCTGGCTTCCAAAATCTGGGCTTGGTTCCTCTCCTTCTGTGCTCTTGGCCTCAAGAAACAAAATGCATTTTATGATTTAGTGTCTGATTTCTGTGCTGAGGCAAGAATGATGCAATCACTACCATTTGTTTTTGTGGTAGCATCATTTGTACAAACGCATCCCTGATGATTCATAGGCAATTGCAGTTGGTAGGTACCAGGATGTATGCACTGAATGGGTTTTTAGTAATGTATTCACTAGAAATTAAACTGAAACTTAGAAGCTCATTTTCCAGATGCCACTGATGCAACTGTCAGACAGGAACAACTCCCAGTGCCTGCTTGCCTGAGCCAGAATTGAACTGGAGATTTGCAAGTAAAAAGCTTTGGCTTACATTTTAATTCACCAGTAGCAATTTTTTTTGGCATTCAGCTTGACCAAAAGTGCTGAAAATCTACTCTCCCTAAATCAAGTCACCTTAGCTTTTCTCAGATTGGACACCTACAAGCAGAGACACTGAAAACCACTAGCAGGCTGAGGAAATGCTTGTTTTTGTTTCCAGCTATGAAACACTTGAGGTTTCTGTATGTCCTACTTTTATGTATACAGTGAAGCTTTCCTAATGGAAAGCCTGTCATCCTAAGCACCTTACAGGCATACAATGGGAAAAACAGTCTATGCCCTCAACAGCACACAGCCCAGAGCACACTTACACAGTCCAGGGATAGAGGTGAAAGCATAGAGAGATAAAAGGTAAAGTCTTCTAAACCAGACATCTACTTTTAAGAGCCCAGTGTCCCAGCTGAGGAGTCCTGCTGAAAGTCAGTGGCATTCAAGATGTTTTGGAAGTTTGATGAATTTGCTCAAAGTCATCCAGGGCATATGGAGGAGGAGTAGGACCTGTGTACAGAACTCAGAAGTCCTTAGCCAAAACTTAAACCACACTCTTCCTGCTCCACAACTGTCCCTATCTACACAAGCTTACTATGAAGAGAAGTTGGTGAACGTGCTCAGGCAACACATCTTCTTTTTTCTTTTCTTTTCTTTTTTTTTCTGTCTGCAGAGAAGATAATATTAATTACTCTGCATTCTGGAAAGCAATAAATAAATAAATAGATGGAAATCCAGAGGAAGAAAATCTGTAAATTAGAAACTGATGATTTATGAGGCACCACCTGAGGAAAATTCTCCATCTCTTTTATGCTTGGCTATTTCAGTGCCGCATTCTCAGGCTGAGAGAATGAATCCTAATATGCAGATGAGGCTGTGATAATGATTTTGTGCTGCCTGAACAGAAGTATATTTTTGATGCAGATGTATTTAAAACATCTTAGCAGGGCTCTGAGTTCCCTGCATAATTTGATGAGCAATAAGTAAGACACAGGTATGCCATGCAAGCAGCAAAATGTTAAAAGGTTATAGAAGTGTATTACATGCAGTCATGTGAGAGAGCAAATTAACAGCGCTGTTCTTCCAAAGAGACACAAGCTGTAGAGGGGAGATCATCAAGCTGATCTCACTGGGAGAGTTTAAAAAAAAAAGAAAAAGAATAAAAAGGACACTCGCTTCTTTTATGGACTTGCCAGCTCTTGCTGGTGTGCTGCAGGGACTCATCTGTTCTTACAGCTGAGTTTGAGTTTACTTTCAATTTTTGGTTATATATTTATTTAAATAACATGGGAAAAATATGTTTATTCATGCAATGGCATTCTCTGTGCTTCTTTGAGGTATCAGTAAAAGAGTCTTGGCACCAAAATCAGTCACTTTGGAATATTGTCCCATTAGTTTCCTCTGTCAGTAAAATGGGAAGCATGACTTTCCAGCGTAAAATCCCTACTGACATTCAATCAAAACATCTGACCTAACATTTTAGTACTGACACCCAAATTACAGGGCATTTTCTGAATAGCTAACCATTCCTTTTTTTTTTTTCTTTTTCTCCCCTTCTCTACCTCTTTTACTCTCTCCTCCCTGTCCCCTTTCTTCCTTTAATGCAATGTGTGATTGTTCCTTGTCAGGCTGGAGCACGTTCCCATCCCGCTAAGTGTCAGCGTGCTGCTATCAGCTTGCAGCAAATTGTGCTTTCCCTGAACAGTGGCTGATGGAATGAATGGCAGCCCAGAGATAGTCCTGTCCTTCACAAAGCAGAAAGGCCGAGAGTTCCCACAATTGCTTTTCCCTGCAAACGCATTATGGTAGCAGGTCAGGGGAGTCAGATAGTTGGAGGGGAGAGAGAAGAGAATTAAAAATAGGAGCCTAGAAAACTTGGCAATATCCTGGTTATAATCAGATGGAAGCAAAAGAATAAGGGCATAAAAAAAAATCACCCAGAAAAAACCTCTTCCTCTCTCTCCGAAGTATTTGTGTCACCTGAACCTAAAGCGGTTTCTCAAGGCTGAGGTTCAAGGCTTTAAGCTGAGGATGAAGCCAGAGCTTCATCTTCTCCTACCATCACGGACAGAAAGGTGATGTTCTGTGGCAACTCTTGCATCCTTATGTGCTTGTCATTGAATTTCTCTGCACTCACATCCAACATGTGCTCTGTGCAGAGGGTTCCTCCTGAAGGGTTTGCCTTAGCCCCTGATGGTTTAGGAGTTCACAGGCAGTGAGCTCTGCCCCAGCACTTTCCCTATGGGGAACCTGGAGATAAACCTTGTTAAATATCTTGATTTTGTTGCTGTTGTAGTTTTAAAGCCACATTTCCTAGGTAACATGTCCTAAACTATATTTCAGCCTCATGTAATGCTGAGATCCATGATGTGACAGCTGTGAACACCTGTGTTTTGTAATTGTCACCCTATTGCCAGGTCACCAAGTTCCACAGGACTAGGGCTCTGTGCAGTTCTTCCCCATTCAAAAGTATCAGCTCCCATCACTCTTGTCATTTTCGGAAGAAATTCTTTTCTGTGAGAGTGGTGAGCTTCCCAGAGAAGCTGTGGCTACCCCATCCCTGGGAGTGTTCAAGTCCAGGTTGGAGGGGGCTTGGAGAAACCTGACCTAGTGGAAGGTGTCCCTGCCCATGGCAGAGGGTTGAAACCAGATGATCTTTAATGTCCCTTCCAAACTAAGCCATTCTATGACTCTGTAATCACATTCTGTCATGCAGCTGATAACTGTTGTGGGCTGATGCACAACAGAGCACCCCTGGCTCTCTGCAGCAGGGTGCTATAACACCACCTCCCATTACACCATTGACAACTGCAGGTAGAGAGAAACCCAAACCATACTAAAAATAGGACCTAGACCTGGATTTCATGCAGCCTGCCATATTAAAGCAGATTAAAGGCGGGCAGTAATTGCATTATATGCAGCATTACACAGAGCTGTTGCTGAAATCTGAACATAGACCCCAGTTTTCCTTCCAGATGTCTGTCTTGGCTGCTGCACAGAGAGACAGAGGCAAGTCGCATTTTGGATGAGTCTCCTATTACCTGCCCCACTGAACATGAGAAAGCTGTGAGACTGTTCAGGAACTGCTGGAGTAACACCTGTTTCACCCTCACTGATCCCATGCCAGGGTGGGGCAGAGCTACCCATTGTTGCCCTGTTCCGCACAGTGAATGTGTCAGGGTTTGTCCACTGGCTGCTCCCAGCTGCTCCTTTGGTGCTCTGGGTACCACAGCTTGGCCCTGGGCTCTGCTCCTGCCCCAGTGTTTCGTGGAAGAGACGGGGACACCTCTACAGCAGCAAAGAGCACAACCTGAGAGCATTACTGGACATTGCTCCAAGGAGTGCCTGGCTGCTCTTAAATCCTGCCAAGGATGCTACAAGGCTTTTCTGAAGAACTCTGAAGCAATAAGCACTTTTTTGCCCTCCTGCCACCTGAAACAGTAACAGCATCTGTTACCAAGCCAACAGTAAAGCAAATGAAGCTCTTGTGCTGGGGCTGGGAGATGCTGCTAACGATATTCGCTTGCTGAGGTTCAAAAGTGCTGGCAGAGTGATCATGGAGCAGTTTGGCATCCTGGACATAGAAACACTGGATGTTTATGCAGGGGTGAGTGTCCCCTGACTATTCACAAATTCCTCTCCTTTTTTCACTGGAGGCTTTTTGAGGAGAGCCTAAAGATAAGAATAAGAAAAAGAAATACTTTCCAGGGGCCCCATCCAGCTCCATCTCTGTTGCCATGCGTGGGAGTTGCACCGGGCTCTGAGGAAACAGACTGTTTCTCTCTACTGCCTGGGTTGGTGGCATATGGCTCTCCAAATGTGTTTAGTTTAAAGGTTTGAGCTTGTATCCAGCTTCTAACTTCCAGCAGGTCTTCATCACGGTGCTTCATCTGCCTGCCAGTGTGATGGGCCAAACGCAGTTCCTGTCTACTTTAATTACGTGTTCCAGTAGCACAAGCAATATTACAAAGCTGGGCCCAGAGTTATCCATATCTCCCCAAACTTACATGCTGGCATGGAAATATGGTGGGACTATTGCCCTGCTGGGTTCCAGGTTTGCTTCAGTGAATCAGTCCTTGTTCTGCTGCTCCTCCTGGGAGTCAAGTGTTACCAAGACACAGCCTGTAAGTGTCCAGAGAGGGAGGTTTTTGTGCATCTCAGCCTTCCCAATGCAAATAAGAGGAAATAAAAGAGAGCTAAGAGGATGCTTTTCCAGCGACAGTCATATCCCTGGCTATACTTTTCCCTCACTTGACCATGGGATCCTTGGGGCACAGATGTCTCTGTTTGTCCCACACCTACCATATTTTGATCCCTATAGAATAACATTAATTCTTTCAATTACTTTCTTATCCCAAGCCATGATCTTCCACTCCCAAGCATAAAAGTAGCCTTAGTAAGGCTACCTTAGCAAATGCTCCTTCAGGAAACATCTGTCTGCTAAAGGGCTCCTTCAGCAGAAATACATAGTTGGGAACTAATGGCCAGAAGTTGAAGCCAGATAAATTCAAAGGAGACATAGGGAGATAAAGTTCACATTTTAAACAGTGAGGTTGATTAAGCACTAGTCCAAAGAAAGTGGTAGATTCCTTAAATTCACCTGGCCTTAAAACAAGCCTGGAAGCACTTTCTGGAAGATCTGTTTTAGCAGACACAGGTTGTTACACTCACACAGGGTTATTGGGTAAAATGTAATGGTCTGAAATAAACGGGAGGTCATCTGAGCTGTGATAATGTCCTTCTCTGGCCCTAAGCTCTAGGATTCAATGAATAGCATGCATATAAAAATACATTCTTTAAAGCAAGCTGCTTAAATACCTGCCTAACTCTAAGCGTGGAAGTACTCCAGCTCTCTTCTGTGGGACTTGCCCACTAAATCATGTCCTGCAGGCTTGATCTGATACACCTTGAAGTCAGCAGGGATCTTATCCCTGACCACTTCAGGCTGCAGATCAGGCTGTCAGAAAGGCATAAATATGTTAGTACAACTCCTGGAAGTGCATTTCGTGCTGAAAGCACTTTGCACTTGTATAAGTTCTGTCTGAAGGATCTCAAAGCACTTTGCAAACATTAATTCGCTACTTAATTAAACTTAAAACACAAAGCAGATGAGCTTTGTGTCTTTCTTCAAGCACCATTTATCAAAGGAACAGGTTGCTCTTGTCATGTTGATAACAGCGAGTGAGTTTCCCACTTGCATTGTGTTTCTAAATCCAGTTTAAGTTGTTTTCCTTCAATATGAATAATTTTTTGAACCATTTTTGAAAGAAAAATGCAATCCAAGCACACTTACTTATTTTGTTGGTGGTGCTGGAAATTAGAGTACAAATGCTTTATCTGCATTACAAATACTATTACAAAGTGCTGTGGTGCTTTAATCTATCTTCTGGAAGTTTTTTGTATTATTATTCATGCTTGAAGTGCTTCATCTTAATGCTCACAGTAGTTACCATAGGCACACGCAGTGGCACCAAGCCCACTAGAGGGTTTTCTGTGTTTTGTTTTCTTTTTCCTGATGCTCTTATTACTTGGATGACATTAAAGTATAAACAAGCCAACAGATGTGCCCACAACCTGGTAGCTCTCTTGGTGGAAGGAAATACTTGATTGCAGGAAGAGGGGTTTTGTGTGTGTGTTAATATTGGGACAGTGTCCTAAGTGCTATTTGAAGATGGTTTTATCAGAAAGTAGATTGGAAAATGTTGCCTAAAATCACATGGGAGACAGTATATAACTGCAGGGGAAGACCTGATGGTGCTGGATTTATATTTGGGTTGGCTTGACTAATGTTCCAGCCCCTATTCTGAAGCACAGATATGCCTGTCTCCCTCTGGCTGTTAAAAACCAAAGGATGATGAATCTGAGGCTGCAGCATGAAGGGAATTACTGGTGCTTCAGTTCCTTCAAAATGCACCATCTGCTTAGCAGCCAGGGCAAGTCTAAGACAGGCCTCTCATTTCCAAGGCTGAACCCTCATATTTAGTCCTTCCCACAGATAGAGGGAAACCTGACAGGTGTAGTATGTTTTTATCTAAGGAAAGTGGTACTCTGTGAAGAATAACATCCTAGGTGGATATCCCATGTCCTTTGCTCATTACTTGCTAGAATTCAGCATAGGCTCAACTGGAGACCTGGTGCCCCCAGGGGCAGAGTTGCTGGAGGAGTGACCACGCCAAACGAACCGCACCCATGGCAAAGCAGAAAGGTTTTCCTGTATTGCTGCATTTTGGGGATGAAAGGTCACCTGCTGTAAAGCAGTGGTTCCATTCAAGCAGCAGCAACTAAGGCACTTTGCAGCAGGTAGAGATCTGGCTCACAGCAACCAATTCTATTCCATGTCTGTTCAGAACAGGCTCAATCGTTTCCTGGATCATTTGATAGTTGGGTGCATTGTGACTCACAAATATTCATATAAAAGTTCTCCAAGCCAGATTCTTTTATCTGATTTCCCTCTCCTCTCCCTTTTAAAGCAAAATCTCATCAATCAAGCTATTATGAGGAAATGTTAGCGTTTTAAGTGCATTTGCTATGTATGGACAGAGTCAGCACACACATCCAGCACATAAAAATTTGATAATCCACATTTCAAAAAGAGATATCAAAAAGCATAATTTAATATGTTCTCATTGAAAAAATAATGAACTGCACATTCCTTAGTGCTGTACATTCAGCAATCCTAATTACTGAAGCTATTTACATTAGGAAGATGATTTTCACAACCTGAAGGGTTAGAAGGAAACAATGCGGGTGGGCTGTTTTATTTTCTGTTGCATTTTGATTTTCAGTGAAAGCCAAGTCTTCTGATTCCTGGGAATCTGATGCACCGTCCTCCAGGACCACCGGTGAACTACAGATCAAGCCATGAAAATGGCATCAATCACCATAATCTCTCTCAAAATGGAGAATGACTGAATTGGGCTATTGCATTGGAAAATGCCTGGCAGAACCAGAGTCTCTGGGATTCCTTGTCTGGTTGTGTTTATATGTGGTTTCTGGAACCTATAACCTGGCAGCTTGTTTCTCCATGGTTTCCTAACTGTGGAAGGAGGAGCGGAGTTGTGATAGTTTGGGGAACACCCCGCAGAGTTCACGTGGGTCTGTGGACATTCATCCCATAGAAGCTTGCCTGGGACAACCTGCAACAGGGCTTTGCCTTTGGTATGTGTTTTAGGATAGATAAGAGCAAAGACATATGAAATTATTCCATAACTTATATTTTAGGCTGACCTACTCCATTACTGAGATGTTGGGCTGGGGAAATGGAGCGTTCAGCCCATAAGTGTTTGTGATTCTCCCATCTTGCCTCTGTTAAAGAAAGGTGGTAGAACTTTCGCATTGGAGTTGGTGGACAAACATTTCCTAATAGGAGGGCATGTACCTCTGAGGGAATGTGCTGAGATGTATGCAAATATATGCAAATACATGCAAATTTGCAATCTACTTCCCCCCTCCGCTTCTTTTGCAGAAGATATTAGCAGGTATGCAAAGATCTAAAATTATCCAATTGAGAGGAATGCTGTGAGACCAACAGGAGGGGCAGGTACCCCAAGGTTGGGGATTCAGTAGAATGGATGTACACTCAACTCTCTCCTCCCACCCATCCCTAATAAAGAGATTAATCATTTCTCCCTCCTACTGCAGGAAAACCTAAAATCATAAACACCTAACTATGCTGGGGGCAGCGAATTCATGTGAAAATTGTTGGCCTGCTGCTGAAATAGAAGGAGTTGGCAAACCTGAAGGCAGAGTTCCTTCCACTGGCTTTTTTTCCCCTGTAATTTGGAAATTCAGTGACAGAAGGATGATTTTCAAGCTAACTCCTCTCTAGATTGCTGAAATACAGACACCCAGAATTTGACATTTTGAACGAAACAGTACTTGGTCCAGACAAGTAATATAGCAACTATGTGATTGCAGTGTGGGGTTCTTCCTCCTGTAAAAGATATTTTTCTTCTCTGCTCTCAACAGCAGACCAGAATGTTCTGCACCCTCGGAATTAAACAGTAGTGGATTGGATGATTCCCTCTATGTACTGGGAATAAGACATCTTCATTACTTTGTGTCATCATGTAAAAATTAAAAAAAAATAAACACACCAATCCAAATATGCAATTATCCATAAAAAGAAACATTTGCAGGGGTGGGGCTTGGGTCTGAGCTGAATAAATCTCTACCCAAACCTTGAATGCATCCAGATCTGGCTGTTAGTGAGCCAGGGAGCACTTTGGATTAATGGTCCTGCATCTCCATCGTGCTGTTTTCACTCTGCGTGCCTAAACAGCTCTGAGTATCTGGATCTGGATTAGATGAGTGGTCCTCTGCTGCCCTTTGCATTGGCTTAGGGAAGTACAAGGTTATTGTCCAGCCTTTGCTCAAACCATTCAACTCTCCACAGTTTTCTGAGCACAACTGGCAATCTCACAAGCAAAGACATCCTTAGAATCATAGAATCATTTAGGTTACAAAAGACTTCTCAGATCATCAAGTCCAACTGTTACCCCAGCAGTGCTGAGTCCACCAACCAGAGCTATGGAATGATCCTGAGATCACATCAGTTAGTGCCGAGCTCTGCAGTGCCAGGCAAAAACACGGGCTGGAGAGAAGCAGGTTAAAAGGAATTAGCCACATGGGGACAGAAAACCTCTGGTTCCACTCCAAGCCTCCGGTATGGCCGAAGTTGGGGGAGGCTCAGAGAACCATTTGCCTTTTGAGTCAAAGAGTAGCCCTTCTTCCTCCTCCCCGCAGGAAGAATCGCCGGTTTGCAGATCACGAGAGGAGCTGAATCCCTTGGCGGGGGTCTGAAATCCTCCCGCTCCCATCCCTTGCTCTTTCAGAGCCCTGACGATTCGGGAGGATCCCGGGGAGAGGTGGCCACAGGGTGTCACTCGCACCCCACGAGTGAAGCATCCACCGCCCTCCCCGACCTCCTCCCGGGGCAGGGTGGGGGTGAAAGAGGGTGGGAATGGCTCCAAGAGTTACACTCCGGAACAAGAAAATATAAACCTTGGTGCTGCTGGTCGGGAATCGCCATCCTTTTCCACATCACTTTGATAGCCAGGATGCAGCTGCAGTTTCCAACCTGCTCGTTCCTTCTCTATCCTCTGCAGCCAGAGACAGTCTCCCAGGGAATGAATTATCATGGTTTAGCACAGACACAAGTGGGTCTAGAGAGGGATGTGTGGGAGTATGAAGGAGAGTGGGATCAAATAAATAGAGATTTGCAATAACCTGCACTATTAATGTTTGCACATTTCAAACTGTCTTTAGGCTTTGTTTCCAAATTTCTTTTAAAGGGAAGGGGTTAGTGCCAACAGGTTTATTTTTTTTTTTTTTTTATTGATTTTTCTTGGTCTCATAGGATTTTTCTCTTTTGGACCAGGTTCTTGGAACATTTGGTTTTAAGAACAATTCTTATTAAGATATATCTAGCAGTTTATCTGGCACAGACATTTTCTGCATATACAATTGCACTGTCAAGTGTCTAAGATTTTTCAGCTCAAAAGCCTTACATTTGGAGTTGGCAGCTTGGGGCATATGAGCCAGGTGGCCTCAGGAAAGCTGATTCAGCACGTGGCTTCTGCCACAGCCTGCAGGACTTGGCCAGCAGCAGGATTTGTGTCCTGCTGAGGCAACTAAGATTTCCAACAAGCTTTGCTTCTTGACCTGGGAAAAGGGACTGGGCAAGGAATGGAGGCACTGAGCTTTCCCCTTCTCCATGCTTTGGCTGCATGAATCACATCTTGCCTGCCTCAGGCATAATCCCTCCTGCTGGGTGTGTAATTTGCCCATTTGTGTCAATTTACAGGTTAAAAAGAAGGGTCCCAGTCCTGCTGCTGATGGGTCTCCAGACAGCTTGGATAGAACTTTGCACCTGGATATTCACAGTGTTTGGGGATATGGGTGAAGTACACTTTTTTCTTGGTGTGCAGATCACCAGGGTTCCTTGTAAGAATGCTTGGCCTAGTTACCTCTTGCTCCTCATTTTCTCCTGTGAGTTCTCTAAGCATAAAGAGCTTCTTTTTTGTCTCAAAAGACTCAGCATGATCCACTGAAAAGAAAAAAAGGCGATGGAGTTGACTGCTCCCTCTCCCCCTCTAATATCCTAGCTGGCTCATCAGCAAATCTGGAGTGTATTTTTTTCCTGGTTGTATGAAAACCTCTGTTGGGAAAAAAAAATAAATATATATATATAGAGAGAGATATCTGCTACTTAAAAGTAATAGCTGCCCAGAAATTCAAATGTATTCAGAGATAAAATCTTTGAACTAATCTTCTCCTAGGTTTCTCTTCACAACCCTTCATGAATAGCTGCAAGAAACTTAGTCGGTGCAAAACACTGAGGAAATGGCACAAATAATTTCTAAGTATGCTGCCCACTCCACAGCTGTAACACTGTGATCTGTTGGCTACTTTGGCATCTAGAGGAAACCAACAGATGCATATGCCTTTTGTATAAATCTGTTCTGTAACTTGCCTGCTTAAGGTGTTCTGAATGATTTGTATGCCCTCACCAGGGGCAGAGGTGCCATTTAGTTTTGTTTGCTTGGAGAGAGTCCCATGTGTGCATCCAGCACAGGACAAAGCACTGGGATATCTTCAACCTTGGGAGCAAAGAACCCTATCCTGAGTCATGCCCTTTGTGCCCCTTGCTGTTGCTTCTCTAGGTCCTCCTGACCCATTGAAGTGGGAAATCAGATCTGTTTGGAGCATATGGAGTCATTCCACATCACTAAGTTAGCCTGGAAATGGGAGTTGGCAGTGACTGTTATCTATTACCACTCAACAGAGGGTTGGCTGCCTGTCAGATTTGTCTCTAGAGTCTCCTTCCACAGGCATGTGTGTCCCCATTGCAAAATTCACCATCCCAGATGACATCAACTGTGCCTTCTCTGCAGGAGCTGAATTAGCCCTAGAGACTCCGTCATCCGTCAAAAGCTGGAGCCAAGTCATGCTAGGAAAACAGCGGGACAAGGAAATTGTGCTTTCTGAGTCCCACTTGTTTTATGGATAGGTCAAGACCTCCAATCACCAGGGTCATCAATCCAATTATAGAGCGTACTTAATGAAACCCTGTGAACGCTCATTATCAGCAAGAGTGCTGCAATGTGTGCAACAACCCAGACACAGAGGCAACCCAGTGATGCTGACCTGCTCAAAGGACTTTTCCATGGACATGATTTCTGTGGCTGCTCCTGCAGCTTCCCAGCCACTATCAGTAAATCAGAGGAAACAAGTATTTGTGAGTTTAATTGTGCCTGCAGTTAATGCGGAGAAGAGGGAAGCTGTGGGCCATTGCAAGGCTACTTCTTTTAGGTCAGTTTGTGAGATTAATTTCAGTGACCTTCACCTGGTCACTGAAACTTCAGATATTCTTCTAATGCCTGGTTCTCTCACTTCTCAGATCCAGTTTCAGCTGTCACTGAAGCTGGTTTCTCCTTCAGCACAGATGTCTTTGTTGACATCCTGCTGATCTCCTCCATCCTAGACTGAGGGACTCCAACTTTCAGTTGACAGAGACCATCGATCTAAAAGTGTCCACTGAGTCTTTCAGACTTCCAGCCCAATCATCCTGGCTGTCCTGAAGCATAGTTTGCCTCAAAGAGCCCTATAACACTACAGCTTCCCGAGTGAGCACCTGCTTTTGAAAGACTTCATCTCCCCTCGATATTTCTAAACATGATGCTCTGCCCTGCTAAGCAAACAGCTAGAAACCAAAATGGAAACAAGGGAAAATATGACACCCTCTGTTAATAAATGCAAAGTGATGGAAAACAATTTTGCCAACTAGGCAACTCAAATTAGACTTCTCTCTCAGAGGAATATGGTCGATTTGTAGCTCTTATTACAGTGTAATGCTATTTCCCTAAAAGTTTGTGTGTGCATTTTAATGAATTCATAAAACCCGGACTGTAAAAGCCCCATGGGGGAAACCTGGCAGCTCTTTAATTCAGCATTAAAGCTCAACTGATGTCAATTGAATTGATTTCTGCGCATAGAAATTGCGTTCGTTGAATGAAAACTTTAGCCCTTGCCATTCCCACTTTTAGAGCTCACTGTAATACAATTGGCTCCTTGAGTCAGGTTCAATTACATGTTGGAAGTTTATAATCTGGTGAGCTGAATGGTGGCTGTGAAATCAAGAGAGAAAACCTAGATAACCTGATTAAACCTTATTCCATGGCCATCCTGGGGCAGCGAATCCTTGCTGTAGCACAGGGGGCCAGCTCCTCTCTGGGTAAGCAAGACTGCAGCCCAAGACACTACTCTGGCAACAACCACAGCGACCTCAGTGTCTCTAATGGGAGTTCAGAGCTCTGACCTAATTTTGAATTTCTCCTCTTTTAGCCTAGTGAGAGGTTTGAATCAAAAAAGGAATTGTGAGGGGAAAGATTCAGTGGTTTCTCTGGGTTTGGATTGTCTTCTAGTGTTAGACACATCTGTGTTAGGGTATGACCCTATGAAGAGTAATTTGCAGATGTGTTTCATGTGGGTTTTTTACATGATTTTTGCCATTAGCCTGAGGAAACTCTAGTAATTCCCCAAATTTTGACCTAAACGGAGTCAAAGCCAGGAAAGTTTTACTTATTGGAAAGTTTTAGTTGTTTCCACAAACTCCACCTCAGTCTGCAGGAGTAGTTGCTGACTTCTGCAGGTATTTCAGCAAATGCAATCTGCAACAGATCCCATATTTTGGATTTTATTTCTAGAATTGCTCCCAGTTCTCCTATGAACATAGTGAAAATCTGATGAAAGCGGCCTTCATTCTCACTGTTCTGTTGAGGGTCAGATTAATGTTAGCTGTTCTCTTTGCTTTTCCAGTGTTTTGAGTACTTCTAATGCTCTTTCACTGCTCCCAGAGCCAACAGCATATAAAGAAAAAAATTGCATGATCTTCCCACTATTAAAAACCAATCGAATGGGCTTTTTCTCTACTTCAGGCTTTGGTAGAGGATGGAGTTGTTCAAACCTGAGCCAGGATCACTGTAATTTGTGTGGCACAGAGCCACCTTCTAAAATCCCCTTCAGGTTGTTTTGGTCATATGCAAAGAATTATTCCCTAGTAACAACAGTGAGTGCTGGTATGGTGCATTCAAGCCAACAGCCACAAGGTTTATTACAGCCACAGATCCTCACACACCCATCTGAGACAAGTGTTATAATCCTGTGGATTATGGAGAGAGTGAGAAATAGAGATGTTCAACAACTTGGGAGGAGTTGCCTTATTTTCTGACTTCCAGCCCTGTGCTGTGGTCTCCACCCCAGTTCCTCCATGGGGTGTGTGAGACATGCCTGAGTCCCAGAGCCCAAAATTTTGGATAAAACAGCTTTCCTTATTCTGACATCTCAATGTGCCGTTTAAACATATGTCCCCACTGGCAGCCCCTTATCCAGCCCAGGGCTACCTGTGGTCACTGTAATAATGTCAAACTAGAGAAACTTTAATCCTTTAGTGAAAGATAATTCCAGGTCTCTGCTTTTATTTGGTCTGATGATCTAGGGGAAAAACCTCATCCCCTTCATGGCTGCTGAAGGCAGGTCAAGGGCAAGATGCTTCACTCCATCTGGGTTTAAAAGAGCTTCTTGAGTGGTGTTTGCTCTCTGTGGTGCCCAAGGAAGGCCCTGGGAGTGCTGAGTTATGTGCCAAACAACAAGGTAGTTACAGGGCAGGCTCAAAACACTCAGCACAGTGGGAGTCTCCATTGGTACTGGGCACGATGGGATCTTTTTCCATCATCCACAAGCTGGTCTTCTATTTGCAGTCCATGGTCTTTTCAAATCCCTACCTGGAAAAAAAAATACCCCAAACCTGTCTTCTTTACTGGTGCCATAAGAACCGAGCTAATGGCAGAGGAACATGCACTTTTATTTGAGCATTTCAGTATACACTGTGTCTTTCACAGTAGGACAAAGACTACCAAACACATGGAGGGTGCCCAAGAAATGGTCACAGGTGATTCACAATTAGTGTAAATGATACAGAACAAAAAAAAAACCCCAAAAAACTCTAGGGGCTCTGAAAAGCAACCAATAATTTTGGACACAGCATCACAGAAGGGTATAATATCCCAGGGTCCTGAGCAGCCTCTCTGGAAATACAACAGACTAATGCAGTAGGAAACTTTTCATGAAGTTCTGTTTCTATTTTCCTTTGCCTATTTTTAGCTTCCTCAGTGTAGTGCCATGTCCTATAGACCCACCAAGCATCACATAGCAGGATTGCCCTTCCCTAATATTGACTTTTCTTGTGCACGCTTTCTTGCACCACAAAAACTATAGAATCTGGTAGATCTCTGCAGGGCTGAATAAATAAGGAGAGTATTTGGTGTGATGGTTATCAGGCATACAGAGGATTCATTTCTCTGTTGTCCCTGTTTAAGTAGGAACACACATTGATAATCAATGTCTCTGAGTTCGTCTGACCTTTTTCTCCCAAAAGACATAGCTGCCTTTATAAGTTTTTGGAGAGAGAGTAGCAACAAAGCAAAAAAAGAGACTGCTTCAAAATGAATCCACATTTTTCCAAACCAAATACCAGGGAAAAAATCATCCACAGTGTAGCCCATGTGCTTATCATTTTACAGCCACAACATACTTTGCTTTGTTGGCTTTGCCAAGCAACATGGCTGAGATGTAAATTGTGAGAAAGAAAGGAACAGCAGAAGGACTTTTTTCCCCTTTTCTCTTCATTCAAATTTTTTTTGCTGTATCATCAACTTTAGGCATCCAGCAAAAATAGCCGTGAAATATGGAAATGTCTTGTTCATAGCACAGTGATTTTTAAAGGCTTCTGCTGTGCAAATGCAGCTGAGATAGGCTTCTATAGTCTCTTGTCATCTTCCACTGTAACAGCGCTTCCTCACTATTTCACTGAATAAGCAGATACAACGGGAAACTATTCACCAAACTAAAACAACATCAAAAGCCCATTAAAGTTCTGATTTAAACTCTCCAAAAGGCATGGAAATTCTCAGAAAAATAACAGGCACCCAGAATCTGTTTGCAGCTAGCCATCACCCTTAACATTATCCAAATGTGCTTGCATATTGGATGGCTGGCACTTGGCTGCAAGTTTACACCAAACTCTCCACAGCCTTTTCTGTGCTGCTCCTTCTCAAACACCCTTAAGCATTCCCCTGTTCCCCCTTTCTTTTCATGTCTCAGCAGTACACGGACAGAGCAGGAGGCTCAGACCATCCCCCTGCAAGAGCACAAATATCCTCGGTGTGCAGTGTCAGAAGGGGCTCTGTGCAGGCAGCATCAGGTACTCTCTCTGTATTGCTCAGCCCTTTGCAGAGAGATGAGACTATTCTTTACAACTCATTTGTTGCTTGCTCTGTCAAGTTAATGCTGGTTCTGGCAGGTGCTGGGGCCGAGGACTCACCACATAATCTCTCCCCTTTACCACAGTCCCAACTCTGCTGAGACTCTTATGTATCACTTCAAAGTACCTTTTGCCCCTTCAAAGAGAATGAGAGACTAACAGCAAAGCAACGCACGCATCTGCAGGTGAATTAATACCAAGCAAGGTGTGGCTATAAATTAATTAAACCTCATTAAGCCCCTAGTAGATGTGACCATTCTCAATTCAAGTGGCAGTATCAGGTGATGCTAAACCAGCTGAAGACCCTTTTAATGTTTAATGAAAAAATCTAAATAAATAGTTAGAGCAGCATTGTAGTTTTCCTGGAGGAACTTTCTCTGCTGGTGCAGTCCTTTAGCTGGTTCTCTAAATTCTCACAGCTTTGATGCTCCTCTGCCCCTAGAACCAGCACGCCTGATGCTCTCAGCTAGCTGGGTGAGCTAAAGTGGCACAAAAGCATTTCTTTTGATTTTTGTTTCTGGTGACTTGCTTTTCTTGACTAATTCACTGAACACACAAGGACACACTCATGAACTCAGAAAGGGCAGGACTGTGGCAGGGTCTGCTGCCAAGGAGCAGCACCCTGTTCTCCCCAGGTGGTCAGTTGGGCAGGGAGCAGGGCAGTTTTAGGTCAGCCTCTACCTGAAGAGCTGTTCCTGGGTTCTGGCTGAGCCTAATGGGCCTCTGGATGCTTTACAGATTCCATCAATGCACTTAACCAACTCGAACTAAAAATCAAGAAACTATATTATTAAAGCTAACCTGCTATTGATCATCGTAGACTACCAAATGCAACTGTCAAATCAAAGTCAAATCAGAAAGCAAATCTCAGTATGAGACTGAAGCTATATTAGGCAAATCATCAACTATGCAGCAGAAATAACTTGTCCTTATAAACCCCTGAAAGAAAGAGAAACTGCTTCTACATGGAGTTTAGGAATGTGAAACTTGACTTTATGCCTGGCTGTGTCCACTATTATTCCCCTGCCCCTTGCTAGGGCTGAAAATATGTGGGCTTTGAATCCAAGCACCTTTAAATATGAACCGAGGACAGATAACAATGGCCAAACAAGCTTTATTTCCATCTGCTATCCCAAAGCAGAAAGAAAACTGTATTTTTGATTCCAGCAAGAACGCAAGAAAAACTTGCATGATTTCAGGATCTCCCGCTTGGAACAAGAAATGAGAAGCCTGGGAGGTAGTTAGCTGTGTCTCCATTCCTCTTGTGCATCCTCTGTACTACAGTTTGACATCTCCAAATATCCTTGCTGTCTGCAGAGACAGCAGGCTATTTTGTGCTTCATTCACTGTAGGCTGTCAAAAAGAAAAAATTCCTGCCCTGCAGGCTCTGTCCTGGAGGATTTTATTTTGCAAATCCAGTGTCTGTCTCCTCTCTGCAGATCTCTTGCAAGGTCCAGTGTCTTTCTCCTCTTCTTCTACCTATCGCTGTTCACCCTACCGGCAGCGGATTTCTTACTGCCTGCATCCCCATCTCACAAGGACAGAAGAACCTCAGGTACTCAGCTCTTTTAATGGGCCTGCATCCATCATCACTCATCCCTGCAGAAAATGCTTGGAAAGGGTATTAGTGTTATCACAGCCTTTGTTGTACTGACCTGCCTCCCTAAAGCATAGGAAAGGTGGGACAGGAAAGGGAAGGGAAAACTGCTCTGAGGACGGCCCGTCCCTTTGCCAGTGCTCGTTCTGTGTGGAATCCTGTACTGCATGTCGAGTGCATTAGTACTGTAAATCCTCATAAATGTCTGATAAAGAATCAACCTGTCAAAGAAATTAAAGGCTCCATATGCTAGATATGGAAATGTAATCTGAAATCCTTCTAAAGAGAAGCTGGTAAACAGTGGAAATTCAGTGTCAGAAGAGATAGGGCTCGGATCACCTTGCTCCCTTAAATCTGATCTCTGTAAGAAACCTAGTAAGAAAGGTCACAGGGCACGGAGATGTCCTGTCTCTGGGGTGAGAGTGTGTTGGTGACACAGATGTACCATCCTGCTGACTATGGTGCTGGCTCTAGGTGGGCATTGGAAAACTCCACCTTGCAGCTGCAGGATACAATTAACTGGGTTAAAATTAGTTCGCAAAGTGTCCAATGACCTTTACACTGCAGGGAGACCCTTGCCCCCTGTCCGTGGACACAGCCCTTGTGTGCAGTGTTTGATACCACATTACTAAGGTGTATGAACACACAGAAGAAGACTGGGACAGGAGGGCTGGAGCTGCACCTTTTCCACTCATGCCACATCTCTCAGGCAATGATTTGCATCCTCTGCAATCGAGGATAGATAAAGTGAGCTGCTTGCTATTAAGACATTTGGCAGCTGGTGTCACAAAAGATGAGGCCTAATTTGCAGCTTGGTCCTTGTCCAACTCCACTGAACTCTGCTGGATCAGCTGCTTGCTGTGATGAGCGTTCTTGTGTTCTGCCTGGGAGATCTCTCATCTCAGGGACACACTAACAGCCCTGGTTTGATCCTGCTGGTGAACAGTTAGGGCAGTTCTGCTGCTGGAACAGGAGAGAAAGCAAACGAACACAGAAGGGGGCCCAAATTAAAAGTATGCCTGGGATATGAATGAGTAAGAATTGGGATGTCATAACTCAGGGTGGAAAGCAAAGGACTTGAGAACAAACATTTGTGATGAGAAGCGTAACTCTTAGTAGTTGATTTCTTTTAAAAATTATTATACATGCAATGCATAAGGGCCATTATGGACAAATGTTTCAGCTGAATTTACTTTTGCTTGTAGTATGTGCTGTGTTTGGACCCCTCTGGAGTTATCTCCTACTTCTTTCCTTGGCTGTGTGAGTCCAGTCAGCTGCCCTTCTGCTTCTCTTTCATTCTTGTATATGCCCTTTGGAGATTCAGTTTCTCCTCTCTCTTCCTGCCTATCTCCTTGCTTTAGTCCCTCTGCCTTCCCAGGCACATTCTGGTATCAGCACCGTATATCCCAAGCAAATGATGGCATCAACCTGCAGGGCTGAAGGAAATCTTGTGTTATTCATCTGTCCTCACCCTCCTAACGCAGGGTCAGCTTTACTAATGCCTTTCCTAGAAATGTCTGGCAGAATTTAAAAGTTTCCCACAACAGAGACTTTGCAGGAATTGAAAGCTGTCTGCTCCAAATACCTGCAGGTTTATGGAAATTAGTGTCCACTGGGCACAACCAAATATGACTGGACATCTTTGGATCATGTCTTTCATCTGCTTCCCCAGGCCTTGCATCTCTCTGATAGGATATTTTCAGTTTAGCAGAATAGTTCCTCAGATAGCAGTCCTCTGTGACATCTGGGGCAGTGCTGCAGACTTCATGCCCTCACAGGTTCTGAGGAGGACAAAAATCCCATTTCCTAGTGGATTTTGAAATTGTGCCAGATGCTCAGTCAGAGCAAATCCAGGAGATGTCAGAGTTATTTGCAGTAGAAATTAAGAAAAAAAAAGTAATGCCCTTTCAGGTAGTTCTAACCAGTTTACTTTTAACAAACAGAGATGTCATGCCTCAATTTGCCTTGATTTTTTGTCATATTTATAGCACATAATATAATGAAAAAAATAAATGGAAAGTAATTTCAAAATGAAAACCAAAAATGTTTCACTTTCAAAATGCTGAAACGGGGCATTTCAACCATTTGAAAATGATGCTTTAAATCTCTTTTTTTTTCCCAAGCTAAGAAATGCATTGAAAACAATCCTCATCTATAGAACTTTTCAGTTTCAACAAATGGACATTTTTCTCTGAGATTTTCTTTAAAAAAATCCAAGGATCTTAAACATTAATTTGTTGTTAGGCCTCAGAGTACTTCTGAGATGTAGTTAAGTGTTATGATCCTCATTTTGCAGAAAGAGAATCTGACTCATAAAGAAACGTAAAACGCAATTGAGTTCCCACTTACTTCAGTGGAAGAATTGATGTGCCCAAGGTCAGAGAGAAAGTCAATAGCAGAGCTGGAGGAAAATACCCAGGAGTTTTGAAACCAGTGCTTTTTCTGCAACCCCCAGACAGCCCTCCCTTGCAGAGCGATCAAAGCCCAAAGTCAGCAATGCCCACTCTACTAAAATCTGTCCTCAAGCTCAAAGGCTAAGTGGAAACTGCCCCAAACTTGGAGAGAGCCTGAGATCTTCCTTCTCAAAGGTGTTTGCAGCCATGATTCAGCTACTGTGGGTTGAATCCCATTTGGTTTCTAACTTCCTCAGGAGGTGGACCGAGGCCTTTTTAACTCTTGTGGTTTAACTTGTGGTTATTGGTTTCTGCACCAGACCAGCTTCACTCCTCTGCTCATGCTTCAGGAAGAAAGAAAAGAACAAAGCTGTCAGAAGGTAGTCACATTTTATTGCAATACTTAATAACTCCTGTCTGAATTAACTTTAAAATTTATAGAGCTAAAGTATAGAATGTACCTGGGATTGGAAAACAATATATTAGTGTGCACTGCTGTTGCACAAAGGTTTTAAGAGATTGTCTGTCCCTACATGAGCATTTGCCTTACAGACATGGCTATTAAATCTCTTCCCATCCTGGATTGATGCACCTTGTGTGTGGTGAGAGAAATCCACCCACCCTCCCTGTGCCCCCCCCTTCCTTCACAGGGACACTCATCCCAGAAACCACTCCATGCTGGTTTCTCTGCCAGCAGGAGATTGTGTTGCAGCTTTCCCTTCCAAAGGAGGCAGATAGGCTTGCAGATACCAGTGCCATGTCCTGCAGAGGTGGGCTTTGAGAGAAAGAGAGACAGAGGGGGAGGAAGAGATTTCTGTTTGCCCTGCCTCTGTGTGATCATGTGTGTTTCCCTGACTTTTACACTCCTGCACTATCTGCTCTCCATCCAGTGCTGTGCAGACAGCATTCAGGTGGCAGCTCAGCCCTTCTGCACATACCTGTGCTCCAGCACTTAAATTGGTCACGGGTTACTGTAGCAAAGACACGTTTCGTGCTCTCCCTCCCCCCACCCACATCATTTGGATTCACATAATCAAGCTACTTGCAGCTGAAATTGCTCATAGAAAAATAATTTAAAATTGGTTCATTAATGCTCATTTGTGCAGAATTCTTAAATATGATAAGAACATGAGAGCAAAAGAGAATGGATCTGAATGAGAGTAGGAAGATGTTGAAAGCAACTTTACTGTAATTGTAAAATCTTGTGTCTAAATATGTTTAGACAATGTGAAAAGTCAATTTAAGAAGCTAGGATACATACAACCACAGCAAGGGAGGAGATTTCTGAGAGAATGCAGACATTCTGTGCTTAAGCTTTTTTGTTTCCCTCAATGGTACAGGATTCTAATTTGGTGGAAAACCAAAGTATCATGACAATCAGAAGCTGCAGTTTGCAGTTGGAGAAATGGGATGAGAATGGTGCTTTTCATAAATGAGCTCATCATCCACACACCCATCTCTATTTGGCACAGGAGAAGGTGAAATAACAGAGGGTCACTGCTCAAATTGTGCTGAATTACACAAGCTGAGAATCTTTGTATCATGTAAGATCAAGGATCTTTGCTGTTGCATGTCAGCAAAGGATCTGGTCCTGGAAATACATCAGCAGAGAGGTATTAACCACTGTGGCTGTTGAAAGATGAGCTGCTATAGCAAGAGTGCATCCAGTCCAGTTGCTCTCTTATTCTACATCAAAATTAACCAACAATCCTCTGAGGGCAGAATACTGCCCCTGATGGTAGCCATATACTCCTCAGAAAAGAATTAAACTGCTGAAACACATCCAATTGTACAGTATCTTAACAAAGAGGTGCTCTGGCAATTACTTCCTGAGTTAGTCACTGATCAACTTACACCATGAAGCATGAGGATTGATAGCTCCTGTAATTTTATTTAATAAAGATCAATTTAAATAGTCTGCCTTAAAAACAAAAGGAAGGTTAATGAAGGTAGAGTCTTAAATTATATAGATCACAGCTCTGATTTTCATGCTAACAGAAAACAGATCAATGGCAACTGTGCAGTATAATTGGAAATGTAAGAAAACTGAAAACAGCCATACTGTGGAAAAGGTAATAAATACTGCTGGTAGACTGGAACAGGGGCTATCAGAAGAGGCTAATACTGAACAGAAAAAGGTGAACAAAAGTCTTGCCAGAGAAGAGGCAGGAGAGGTCAGACTGCAATTCAATCAGTGGGCAGCCTGGGCGCTTCTGTATTACTTTGCCAAGTCTTATCAGGAGTTGTAGTGCACCAGAGTCTAGATCAGACCTGATTTGCCATTAGAGTAGAGAACCTCTGAAAATAAGCACACATACATCTTCTCAGGACATCAGAGCTAGGCTGGGGGAACTCTCTCACTCCTGAGAGAGAGTTCACACTCTCACTCCTGAGAGAGAGT